>NC_084484.1:11449524-11753452 GCF_030035675.1 Rhineura floridana | reverse complement strand
CCAATTGTAGAGATTTAAGGGTAGACCTGGATAAGATAATTCCTGTGCTCCTGTTTGAGTAAATGGGAGAATAGGTGCTGTCTTAAAGCCTTTGCAAAAGCCTCTTTGAAGGAGATTGCACATGAGAGCTTCTTTAAAGGACTCAGTGGGTGATAGGAGATACTGCTGCCTTGATTAGTTGATTGTAACCCTGTCCTCCTGCCCATCTGCTGGTGTCACTATGGACATCAGTGGATGGGCATGGTGAAATGAGCTCACAGGCCAAATTGGACCCCTTGGGGGTCCTGATTGGCCCAGAAGCTGGAAGTTCCCAATCCCTGTTTTACACACTCACCAATTTAACTTTCATTATCCTTCTAAAATTATTATGACAATAAAACAGTAAAATACATAATACAGTGTGATTTAACGTGAATATACTATGTGGAATAGGTCCTAGAAGCTGGATTCTTTCAAGGTTTAGTGCAATACCACCTTAGTTCCATCGAGTCATATGGGGTTTGCAAATCTCATGGTTTCAGATGCCAGAGAGCCAGGAGTTCTTGCCAGTGTGTATACAGGAGGTGGGTTTATTTATTTATTTATTAAATTTATATCCTGCCCTTCCTCCCAGGTCAGCAAACAAAAACACTAAAAACACTCTAAAATTTTAAAATATATTAAAACAAAGCATCTTTAAAAATATGTTAAGACATACTGAAAAATCATTATTTGGAGGTTTGGTGTGTGTATATATATCTCATATTTGGGAATAGGCCGTAGCTCAGGAGTAGAGCATCTATTTTGCATGCAGAAAGTCCCAAGTTGAGTTCCCAGCATCTCCAGGTAGGATTGGAAGACAGCCTTGCCTGAAACTGTGGAGAGTCGCTGCCAGTCAGTGTAGGCAATACTCAGCAAGATGGACTAATGGTCTGACTCCATATAAGGCAGCTTCCTATGTTCCTATTTCATCTTTTTAACACATTCCTTTTTAAAAATTCTAGTCCATTCTGTTCTCTCTCATTTTTTACACTCTCCCCCCAAATTCTAATTCAGAACATTTTCAGAAACTATTCTGAACAAGGAGGAACTTCAGTCGTGCTGAAGCACATGGACAGCTCCTTGAAAGTTTGGACTAAAACTTAAAGTGGCTTCTACTGCCCCACTGGCATGGAGCCACCAGCCACTGTTGCAAGTAACAACACTGAATAACTACCACTAGTTTCCATAAATCATAGATCGGGGGGATTTCTGGTCAGAAGATGTGACTTCCTAGCAACCTTGACCTCAAGTTCCTCTGATTTTAGGCATTAGGCAAAGGGGCAAGTACATGAAAACTCTCAAGGAGTAGGAATATGTGCTCCTCAAAATAAAGAGCTGAAAGACAAAAATAAATGCAACATGAACAAACCTATTCTTTCCCATTAAATGAAAAGCAGCTCAAGAATCAGGGATGAAAGGAACTATTGAATAAACTTCAGTTAAATGTTACTATCATCACCCCGAATGGTCTACAAAAGAAAAGGCAGCCAATTAGACCTACTTAATTCCTAATTCTTGCAAATCTACATCACAAATCCAAAAAAATTAAGACTCATTTAAAACTAACCAAGTGGGCAATTAACAGCTTGTTGAATCAATCAACTGGAGAGGAATTTAAACAGATGTACATACTGCCAATCTTCAAGATGGAGTTTTCTTTTCTCCCACCTCTACTAAGGGAGAAAGAGTCCAGTCAGTTTTTGTCATTCATATATGTTAATATTTGGGCCAAAGTAGCTGATATGTGGAAGACCTTTGAATAATCTCACATTTTTCCCCTAATTGAAAATTAGTTTTGGGAGATGTCATTTTCTGTAATGGAATGGCAGCAATATGAATCACAGAATCCTTTCCCCCTCTCACAGTTCGTCTCCTGAAAATGTCTCACTCCAAGTTGTTTTTCTTCACACAAGGAAAAGATACAAGGACTCAACATCTTTTTCCTCATGTGTGGGAAAACAGCTGAGGAGGAGGTATTTTGAGTGGAAAAGAGCACGAAAAGAAAGGATTATGAAGCCTAATCTCCCCTGCCATTTCTCAACTTTCAATCAAAGCCTTTGATGCCACCTTTTAGTTAATTTTTTTGAAGAAAAATCATTGCAGTTTGGCTGTCATTTAGTCTGTAATTGTAACTCCCAGCCATTGACCAGTGGGGCTGAATGGAGCAGCCAAGCCAGTACCATATCCAAAGCCCTGTCACTCACACTAATCAGGACACAAGGTGGGGAGACTGAAAAACTGCCAATTTATGCTGCACCAGTTCCAGGCTGGCACAGAAGAGGCCAGGCCAGCACTGTTAGCTGGACCAGCTTAGGATCCAGTGGATCGTTGGCTAGCCATTGTGCCCCATCCCCACCCTGGAAATGCCCCATTTCAGGGGCTTATACTCTCCATGACCAGTGGAGATAGTGCCAGCGGTAGCTTTCGCCTGCCCATCCAGTAGGTACAGTAGGGACCTCCACAGCAGCAGAGTCCCCTGCTGCAGGAGCCCAGCAGAGTTGAGCAGAGCCAGGTGAAGGGAAACCTCCTCCACATCCTAAACCGTTCTGTGCAGCTTATTGAAGATTATGGCTGCTTTCACATTGCACTTTATTCTGTTATTCTGATGATTTCTTACCTGGTAATTTGCAAATTTTATTTGATCTTTCACATGATGTAAAAGCTAGTTCTGGAAATCTAGTGGAATGTAGTGGAAGTTTAGCATTCATTTCCATAATAAATGATTCCAGAAATAATTTGTTTGCAAGCTTGGGAACCTGGAAAATCAGCGGCTCACATGACAGGCACCCCAGCATGCAACGTGTTCCTGCCCTTTAGAAGTGTGTCATTTTTTTTTTACTTGACAAAAATTGTACCGGCGTAGGCATGGGTAGCAGCTTTCCCTTCCTCCATTTCCTGTACAAACCCCTGTGTCCAGACACTAATTCATGCAGTGAATTATGGGGGAATGACACTGTGCATGTGTATTATGGGTGAGGGACAAAAACAACTCATTGCAGGAGTGTGAAAGACATTTGTGCAAAATGCCAGTGTATTGGTCGAAAAAGCCATGATTCCTTAATGCAACAGGTACTGCAGTGTGAAAAGAATTTTAGAAACTGGGGCAGAAGTGCTACCATTTTAATCCACAAAACTGACACATTAAGACCCATGTGTGAAAGCAGCCTATGATTGCTCTGCCTGACTTTTTTTTTAAATGAGAGTTTATTGTGAAGAATCTGTTATGAAGAATCTAGAGGATTTTGTTTTAAAGAGCAGTTAAAACCAAACGACTCCTTCTTTGGAATTGGTAGGGAATTTGAACAGACATAATATATTGCTGTACTTATTCTGTGGTGGAATAGCCTGAGTTCTGTGGATGTTAGGAACTCAGTGTCATGAACACTGAATAATGAGAGAGAGAGAGAGAGAGAGAGAGAGAGAGAGAGAGAGAGAGAGATTTTTTACAAAAAGTTAACATTTTATTGTGTACCTATAAATCAGAGTATTTTGTTGTGAAATAATTCTTTTTTAACAGCAACAATTTAGACAATGGTTTGCATAAAGAATTTTTTAACTAAAGATTTTATATTTCATAATAGTTCTATTTAATATGCTGGGCTAAACAACAATATTGTTCCCAGAGAAACTCACATTCATTTTGCTTTTAAAAAGTCTCACTTCTTCCTACTGCTTTTAGCACAACAGAGCTTTAAAGCAAACCAACATTTTATATCCCCACCATAGAATTATAGAACTGTAGAGTTGGAAGGGGCCTATAAGGCCTTGAAGTCCAACCCCCTGTTCAATGCAGGAATCCAAATCAAAGCATTCCCGACAGATGGCTGTCCAGCTGCCTCTTGAATGCCTCCAGTATTAGAGAGCCCCTCACCTCACTAGGTAATTGGTTCCATGTCGTAATGCTCTAACAGTGAGGAAGTTTTTCCTGATGTTCAGTTGAAATCTGGCTTCCTGCAACTTGAGCCCATTATTCCATGTCCTGCACTCTGGGACGATCGAGAAAAGATCCTGGCCTTCCTCTGTGTGACAACCTTTCATGTACTTGAAGAGTGCTATCATATCTCCCCTCAGTCTTCTCAAGGCTAAACATGCCCAGTTCTTTCAGTCTCTCCTCATAGGGGTTTGCTTCTAGACCCCTAATCATCCTCGTTGCCCTCCTCTGAATGTGTTCTAGTTTGTCTGCATCCTTCTGTAAGTGAGGTGTCCAGAAATGGATGCAGTACTCAATATGAGGTCTAACTAGTGCTAAAGAGGGGAACCAAAATTTAACACAATTTGAAAAGTATACTTCTGTTAATACAGCTTAAAATAGCATTTGCCTTTTTTAGCAGCCACATCACACTGTTGGCTCATATTCAGCTTGTGATCAACAACAATCCCAGGATCCTTCTTGCATGTAGTATTGCTGAGCCAAGTATCCCCCATCTTATAACTGTGCACTTGGTTTCTTTTTCCTAGGTGTAGAACTTTGTACTTATCCGTTAAATTTCATTCTGTTGTTTTCAGCCCAATGCTCCAGTCTATCAAGATCCCTTTGAATTTTCTGTCTTCCAAGGTATTAGCTATCCCTCTGAATTTTGTATCATCTGCAAATTTAATAAGCATTCCCTGCACCTCCTCATCCAATTCATTAATAAAAATGTTGAAGAGTACTGGGCCCGGGAGCGAGCCCTATGGTACCCAGCTCATTGCCCCTCCACTCTTTGAGAAGGAACCATTGATAAGCACTCTTCGAGTATGTTTCTGTAGACAACTCTGGATTCACCTGATTGTTGTTCCATCCAGCCCACATTTAGCTAAGCTTGCTAATCAGAATATTATGAGGCACTTTGTCAAAAGCTTTGCTGAGATCAAGATATATTATGTCC
Organism: Rhineura floridana; assembly: GCF_030035675.1. NCBI lineage: Eukaryota > Metazoa > Chordata > Lepidosauria > Squamata > Rhineuridae > Rhineura > Rhineura floridana. Next base: position 11,748,563 of record NC_084484.1, on the reverse strand, counting down.
ACAACATTCCCATGGTCTACCAGCGAGGTTACCCAATCAAAAAATGAGATGAGATCAGTCTGAGAGGATTTGTTCTTGACAAATCCATGTTGGCTTCTAGTAAACATTGCATTGCTTTCAAGGTGCTTACAGACTGACTGCTTTATAATCTGCTCCAGGATTTTACCAGGGACTGATGTCAGACTGACTGGTCTGTAGTTCCCAGGTTCCTCCTTTTTGCCGTTTTTGAAGATAGGGACAATATTAACCTTCCTTCAGACATCTGGCACTTCACCCATCCTCAATGATTTCACAAAGATAATAAACAGTGTTTCTGGGAGTTCTTCAGCCAATTCTTTCATTACTCTAGGATGCAGTTCATTGGGCCCAGGAGATTTGAACTCATTCAGTGACTAGGTATTCAGTCTCAAGCCCCAAACCTGCTTCTTCAACTGTATGTTTGCCAGGAGGGTCATAGACCCTTTTGGGGGGCAAGACTGAGCCAAAGTAGGGATTGAAAGTAGGGGTTCTGCCTTTTCTTTGTCATCTGTTATCCGTTTGCCATCCTCATAGAGTAGCTGTACCACCATTTATTTTCTCTCCCTTTTACTATGGATGTACCTGAAGAAAGGTGTTGTGTTGCTTTTAGCATCCCTCGCTAACCTCAGTTCATTCCCAGCCTGCAATTCTGTGCTACCTGTCTATACTCCTTGCCTTCCTTCCAGTTCCTGTTTTTTGTTTTGTCTTGTTTTCAGGTCATCTCTAAGCTTTTTTGTGAAGCCACATTGGCTTCTTATGCTATCCTCTGCCTTTTTTCCTTGTTGGAATTGTTTGCAATTGTGCCTTTAGAATTTCCTTTTTAGAAACTCCCATCCATCTTGGACTCCTTTTTGGATTAAGTTCATTTGCAATGGAACCTTATCATTTTTCTGAATTTATTAAAATCAGGTTTCCTGAAGTCCAGGGTACATGTATGGCTACTCTCAGCTTTTGCTTCCTTCAGTTGTTCTATTCCAGTTATGGGAGTCATCCCACCAAGTTTCAGTTATACCTATCCAGTCAGATTTACCCTCCTGTATTAAGAGTTCAAGTTCATCCTGTTTGTTTCCCATACCCTAGGCATTAATATACAGACAATGAAGACCATGTGATTTATGGTTTGGCTTCCTTCCTACATTTCTATGAAGACTATTAATGGGCCCCATTAGAGATGTTCTCTCAGTTCCTGCTACTGTGCATTTCTCAGTTGTTACCTTCAAGTTTACTTCCCTCCCCCTTAGGATTCAGTGTAAAGCCTTTCTGATGAAGTTCTCCATGCTGTGGCTATGGAAAAATGTCTTTTCTTCCCAGTCCTTGTGAGGTGCAACCTATCACTTGCTAGAAGTCCATCTTCCAGAAAGATGGTCCCAGAATTCAAATCACTTGTCCCACAATGGACAAAAGTGATGGAAAGATCTGCCAGTTTTGGTTCTCTCAGTTTCTCATTTTTCTAATCTTAAATTCAGCTCTCCACACTTGTCCAGCAATTTGCAAATGTCTTTTCATAAAATCCTCATGAAAGGGTTTTGAAATGAAATTCTCTAGCATTTTAGTATGAATTTCTCCTAATAAATACATTTTTGTATGCAGCTTTGACTAACATACACATTTTTGCAAGCAACTTATACTACCATACTGCATTTTTTGTATTTTATTTTTACTAATACTTTCATTTTAATGCACACTTTCTCCTCCTATATGCATTTTTGTAAACACTGCATGGTGGGAGAACTGCCTCACAAAATCTGGATGTGAGAATTTTGAAGGACGGCTGTGTTTTGTTTCTTAAATTGTTTCAGAAAGTGCAAATTTGAGAGATTTGGGTTTAAATACAAACTGAATCAAATTTCTCCTCCATCCCTAATCAGGAGGACTTGACACTGGCTATTCCTGTGGACGAAAACTTATTTCTACCTTTGCCCCTCTTTAGGAACCCTTGTCAATTTTGTTGTATTCAAAATGTATTCTAAGTTATCTGGAGAACCTCAGTTATACAGGGTATGAATACACTAAATAAGTAAAATTATTTATTTTTGCACCACTGTTAACTGAAAATATCTGAGAATGAGTACCTATGAATCTGAAAAGTTCATAAATATCAAGCACCCTCTTCTTTTCTGTCACATCTTTCCTTCACCATAGAATTAAGATCGGCCCTCCTAATGGAGTGGTATCCTAAGTAGTGTTGTCAGAACAAGATCCCTGGCATCCTTTCTCAATCCAATTAGAACTGAACCCAAATTCGCTGTTTGGGGCTCATTGCAGTACTCAATACAACCCTACCCATTTGTCACCTCACCTTAAACTGCCAAGTTTAAGGGACCTTGGGGAGGGTACATGTTGAGTTCTGGGTTATGGCTTCCTCTAGGCCTGAGAGCTACCATGACAATGTGCAACAGCTGGAAACCATGATTACCAGACTCTCTGGATGCTGTTGTGCAGGCCTGCCCAAGGAGCCCCTCAATTGGGATATCAAGGAAAAAGGTGGTATTTTTGTGTGTGTGATAGTATTCACCACTATGGGGGTACCGCCACTTCTTTTTTGGCGCCCATGACAATTTGTGCTGGAACCCACAGCACTTTTTTCAAGATGTGAATACTGGTACCTCATTTTTTTACCTGACCATCTCTCAGCCTAATCTGCCCCTCAGGATGAAAACAACAGAGGAGAACCATGAACACCCAAAGGAAGAAGGGCACACTTAAAATGTAGAGGAAATAATCATGTACAAACATCGTGTGAAATAGATATTTACACAGTATGAAGAAATATTTATATAAGCATGACTATCAAATATGTTTATTATTTACACAACCTGTAAATATATTTATAGTGCAGTCTTATGTTTGTTTACTCAGAAGCAAGTCCCAATGTATTCAATGGGGCTTGCTCAAAAAGGGAAGCATGCACAGAACTGCAACCTCAAGTGATAAGCAACTTCATTCACCCAACCCAAAATTCAGAATCATGCCACTTTAAGGTGTTTTGCAACTGTTTATACTTGTTTTTATGGTTATTGGATTTTAAAGGGATTTATTTCTTATTGTGAGCTGTCTTGGTTTCCAATCTGCAACCCTACCTCACAGGGTTGTTGGAAAGACTCCATATACACACACATACACTGGAGATGTAAAAATACATAAACCCCATATAATAGTTTATTGTCAAAACTAGTTGGTTATTGCGGAACATTTTTTTTAAAAAAATAAAATCAGTATTAGTTTCCTACATAATAAAACAGCAATACCTTGGGAAGTCCTTTCTAATTGCTTTAAAAATAGGATTGGAGGGGGAGAGAAAGATTTACAACACAAACACAGTTCTTTGCTATGTTCACTCAAAAGTCCCATCAATTTACAGCACAATCCCAACCATGTCTGCTCAAAAGTAAGTCATATTGAATTCAGTGGGGTTTACTCTGGGTATGTGGAATTAGCATTGCAGTTTTACTCCCAGTAAAGCAAGAACCGAATAAAAGCTTCATATTGGGAAGGTTTTCAAAACACTGCCATCTTCAACAGCCGAGGAAAATTTACATTTGTTTGACTCCTGCACATGAGAGAGAAAAAGACTCCATTTATGAGATTTTTAGATAATCAGAAAAAAATAAGTTTTCTGATTTGCAAAGGGGTCTACCTACTGCCTTGTCAATCACAACCGTGACTTCACTTGCTGGCTACAAATCTGAAAGGGCAGGATTAGAGCAGCCAGCTACAACCTCATTAAATAGAAGTTGCGGGGGGGGGCTGACATTTGGGGATATATCTCATGAACCAGACCACCTAGAAACTTATTTTTTTAAAAAAATGAAAGCTGAGAGTCAGGAGATGAAGGTGACTCACCCAGAGCCCTGGGGTGCACCCCAAAAATCCAGAGTCTCCAGGTGAAAATTGGAGACCTGGTGACCCTAGGGTTATCTCTACCCGTTTTTTGTCCAAGGCTGGTGTTCAAAAAGCTAAACAGGCTTTAACTGTACATATACTGTATGTAGTTGGGGCTAGAGGATGGGGAATCCTGAGAGCAAATTGTATATTTTAATTCTTACAGATGCAGATCTTTCTGACTACATAAAATGTTTAAAATGAGTGAGGCTATTGCTGAATCAGTGCTTACGTTGCATCATGCTGACAATTTTTATTACACTTGCTTTCATATCCATTATTCTGTATGTCAGAGAGCTATTTTAAGTACTAGCTTAGTTCAGCTTAAAACAGGTATTAAAATATCTACATCTCTCTCTCTCTCTCTAGATATATATATGTAAAGTAACAGCTTATTTAGGCAAAAACAGATGTTTTCCCAACTGCCTGATTTTGAACATTCAGCACATTGCTATGGAGGAATGCCAATATAACTGAGGTAGCCAAGTCCTTCAGCCTGGGGCAGGTGGCTGGTACAACCTGCTGATGCCCAACAAACCAAATGAAGGTCAGAGACCATGCGACCATGCTCATATACACCATTCATTTCCGTGGGTCTTTCACCTTCCTGGTAGATTGTGCCCCAGCACTCAAATCTGTCTGCCTCTCACTCTGCTAATTTGAAATGGTACACCTAATCTGTCACCTTAGGTAGCCTGAGCTATCTCATGATAGGGCCACAACTGATGACTCCATTAACCATTGGTACTTTGAGTAGTTATCAATTATTTCCAGTTTGAAAGATCCTGACATTGTAATCAGAAGAAACTATGAAACATTCATTTAAATAAAATGAAATTATACAGCCAGAAGAGTGGCTTCCTGTTTTGTCACCAGGATGGTCATCCTTTGAATAAGTTCCAGTTTTGGCCCAACACCAGACTGGCCTTGTCATGTTTGGGTCTGGATCCCAAGCTGTTGGGCATCCAATCTTTCAGGATTGGGGCAGCTGCTGCAGTAGCTACCTTAGGATTTGGGAGCACAGTGTTGCATGCGGTGTTGGGCTGGCGCTCGGGTGCTTTTCATGCTTCAGTCAGGCCAATCAAGGGCCCATGTTGACCGTTGCACTAATGAGCATATTGTTAATTGTTGCTTCTGTTTTAACAGGTTGGAGGGTGCTGGAGAGAGCCAAGGTACTCAAGAGGAGGATGTTGCAGACCAGGCATGGAACCCAGTTGGGGCTCAGTCATTGCACTTCAGTCCAGTGGCTGGGTAGACGTGGGATGCTGTGGGAATGCCTCCTGCCAATGCTTTCAATGCTTCATTGGTGCAGCACCCTTCACAGGTTTTGGTTATCCATTTGAGAGGCAACTACCTGAGAATGTTGAAGGGAGAAAGCCCTTATCATTCAGGCTGGCCTGGACTTCAAGGCCATAAGTAGAAGGTGCCCGGGGACCGTGAATGTTTGGTCCAATACCTCCCCTGGAGGATTTGGAGAGGTAAGATCAACCCCAGGAGCCTGAACAAGGCTAGTAAGAAGGTAAATAGGGAACTCTGGCTTGATCTTCCCGATTGGCAGGGTGAGGTAATACATCACCTGGGGGTGAAGTGTGGAAGGGCTGATCTTTACCGGCCAGACGGTGTTCATATGTCTGACAGCGGGTAAGGATCTCTTTCTGACTTATCTGCAGAGTGCCCTGCATGAAATTATTTGTTGCAGGTGTGGTAAGAGGGACTAAGCTGAGGCTTGCCTCTTCTGTGGTGGATATGTGCAGACATTTGATAGGGTAGAGTTTCGTGAGCACCCTTAGGCACCCTTTAAGGTGATCAGTGGGTTCTGAGGCCTGTCTTCTGGGTTGTGCGGCCTGTTGGCAGGATAAGGCTCACCTTTGGGGCTAACCTGTAACACCCACTCAGAGTTGTGTGGTCCTGAGGGGGAGGGTGGAGCAGAAAGGCCTCCCTATCCACCCTGCGGGGATGGGGTCCGGACAAGGGGATTGGGCTTGGACAACCTCTTTCTCCATGGCAGGGTGTCCTTGCCCAATTGGGTAAGAGTTAGGTCCCACATTTTTCTCTGCAGATCATTTATTATGCAATCAAGCACTTAGTTGGCTTTATTTAAATAAACTTGGCCCTTGTTTTACCCACACTTCATCTTGTCTTGCCTCTTCATTTTCTGGCTATGGGCTGCAAATATCTGTTGGCTATGGCAGCTAACACTATTAGAATATAATTCTGACCATTGACAACACAGATTTCCTACAGCCTGTCCCAAATACTGAGGCCTGCTCCCAACATTATTCCAATAGTGTGATAGCTGCCATAGTGCTTCCTGTACTACCAGGACAACATAACTTGGGAGAAGCCTGCACTTCAGCTGCTTCAGGGAAATGGGATTGGTGCTCGCCTCAGGGACAGAGCTGCAAGGGTGGACTCCTCCTGCATGGCCAGGACTTTTCATGTTACTTGATGGTTCAACAAAGGAGTTGTGGCTCCCTTGTCACAAAAGAATAATGTAATAACACAGCTACAGAATTAAGTAGCAGGGGCCCCTGACAATTGCTGTTATTGTCACATGGGCCTAAGCCCCAGTACTTCGCTTGTTAGAAACTAAGTATCAATCTTTTACTGCCCCAAATAATTCTGAACATAGCCCAAGCTAGGTTGTTAGGTTTTTCATTATCTATCTGTGCCTTGTTCCTTGCTGCTGCTCCTCTCATGGATGGGTTCCGCATTGCTCATCTGTTGTGCCCACTGGCCTGTGTGTGTTGTTGTTTAACGCCAGATTGGTACACAATAAGACCACTCTCATCCATGATTTGATTGTGGATGAAGGTGCCGATTTAGTGTGCATTACTGAGACCTGGGTGGGTGAGCTGGGAGGAATTGATCTAACCCAGCTTTGCCTACCTGGAAACTCAGTGCAACACAAGCACAGGATACAGGGACAGGGGGAGGAGGAGTTGCTGTTGTCTACAGAACTTCCATCTCTGTCACCAGGAAACCACTCTGTCTTGGAGCTGGCTGTGATGGCCTGAACCTGGTGTCAGGCTGAGGAGACAGTAAACTAGGGTTGCTGCTGGTGTACTGTCCATCCTGCTGCCCAGCAGCTTCTCTGACTGAGATGGTGGAGGCAGTCTTGGCTGTGGTGTTGGAGGAGCCCAGAATGATAGTGCTGGGTGACTTCAATGTCCATACTGAGGCTGCCTCTAGTGTTCCGGCTCGGGACTTCATGGCCTCCATGATGACCATGGGGTTATCTCAAGTTGTCATTGGCCCGACGCATAGGGCAGTACACACCCTTGACTTGATTTTTCCTCCAGATGGAGGAACGGGTGGTGTGGAGATAGGGGGGTGGATGTCACCTCATTGTCATGGTCAGATCACTTCCTGGTGAAGTTCAGACTTATGGCTCCGATCCTTCCCTGCAGGGGTGGTGGATAGATTAAGATGGTCCGCCTCTGGAGCCTAATGAAATCCACTGGATTCCTCAATGCCCTGGGGAAGTTCCCAGTAGATAGAGCAGGTGACCCTATTGAAGCTCTTGTCACACTGTGGAACAGTGAGGCTTGTCGGGCTCTTGACACAGTTGCCCCCAGGTGCCCTCTCCGGCATTGTGGAGCGCGGTCTGCACCTTGATACACCAGTGAGCTAAGGGCAATGAAACAGGCTGGACGACGGCTAGAACACAAGTGGCGAAAGATGTGCTGTGAGGCTGATAGGGCAGGAGGCAAACATCATAACCGTGCCTACTGTGTGGCGGTTAGGGCGGCGAAGAAGGCCCACTTGTCTGCCTCCATCGCATGCTCAAGTAGCAGTCTGGTGGAGCTTTTCCATATTGTCAGGAGTCTGTTGACATCAATTCCAGGAAATGGAGTTTTAGACCCTTCGGAGGCCCACTGTGAATTGTTTGCTAGGCACTTTGAGGGTAAAGTTGCTTGCCTCCGTAGCAGTCTTGATGCCCCCTCCACATCTACTGTAGTCCCCAATGAGGTGTCCAGTGCAAAGTCTGCTGCAACTTCTTGGGAATGGTTTCAGTTGATGTGGCCTGATGATGTAGACAAGGTGCTTGCGATGATGCAGCCAGCAACGTGTCCTCTCAACCCTTGCCCTTCTTGGCTTATTAAAGCTTGCTGAGGGGGTTTGGCCGAGTGGATCCAGAGTGCGGTCAACACATCATTGCGGGAGGGAATGGTTCCAGGCACCTTGAAAGAGGCGGTGATCCTACCACTTCTGAAAAAGCCCACCTTGGACCCATTGGTTTATGACCGGTTGCAAATACCCCCTTTTTAGGGAAGGTGATTGAGAGGGTTGTGGTGCAGCAACTGCAAGTACTCCTGGATGATTATCTTGACCCATGCCAGTCTGGGTTCAGGCCTGGTTATTGGACTCAATCGGCCTTGGTTGCTCCTTTATTGGGAGAAGCACAGGGGGAGTGCGACCCTTTTATTTTACTTGATCTCTCAGCGGCTTTTGATACCACTGACCATGGTATCCTTCTGGGCTGACTCAGTGGGTACTGGAGGAACTGTTTTACAGTGGTTCCAATCCTATCTCCAAGGTGGCTCACAGAGAATAGCATTAGGTGACTGTCTTTCGGCCCCCTGGCAGTTGTGCTGTGGGTGCCGCAGGGTACCATCTTGTCCCCCATGTTGTTTAACATCTATGTGAAGTTCTTGGGTGCAGTCATGAGGAGATTTGGGGCGAGGTGTCAGCAGTATGCTGACAAACCCAGCTCTATTTCTCTGTAACATCTGAATCGGGGGAGGCCGTGCAAGCTCTGGACCGCTGCCTGCACTCAGTGGTGGGCTGGATGAGGGCCAATAAACTGAGTCTGAATCCTAGCAAGATGGAGGCACTGTGGGTTGGTGATTCCCGAGTTCAGATAATTGGTCAGTTGCCTGCTTTGGATGGGGTCGTACTCCCTCTGAAAGAGCAGGTCCATAGTCTGGGGGTGCTCCTGGATCCATCTTTGTTGCTAGAGGCCCAGGTGACCTCTGTGGCTAGGAGTGCCTTTTACCAGCTTCGGCTGGTAAGACAGCTGCAGCCATTTCTGGACCGGGATAGCCTGACCACTGCTGTCCACGCACTGGTAACCTCTAGGCTGGATTTCTGTAATGTGCTCTATGTGGGGCTGCCCTTGAATTTGGTCTGGAAGCTGCAGCTAGTGCAAAATGCAGCGGCGAGACTGCTCACTGGGGCAGGGTTTGGCCAACATGTCACCCCGCTGCTAAAAGAACTGCACTGACTGCCCATTTTCTACCAAGCCAAGTTCAAGGTTTTAGTTTTGGTGTATAAAGCCCTATACAGCTCAGGACCAGGATACCTGAAAGACCATCTTATCCCTTATATACCCAGCCGATCACTGCGCTCTACAGGTGAGGGCCTCCTGCATATACTATCTTATCAGGAGGTTCATTCTGTACAGTATAGGAAACGGACCTTTAGTGTGGTGGCACCTACCCTGTGGAATTCCCTCCCCTTAAATATTAGGCAGGCGCCATCTCTGCTATCTTTTCCGCGCCTTTTGAAGACTTTCCTCTTCCAACAAGCCTTTTGAGTTGAGACCTATCCCAGTCTGCGTCTGTGTTAGAATTGCATTTAATGTCTTTTAATATGTTTTTAACCCTTTTTTTAAAAGATGCTTTAAAAAGTTTTTTTTAATGTTTTTAACGTTTTGTTTTAATGTATTTTAAGGTCTTTTAAATGATGTTTTAAAGTGTTTTTAGTGTTCTGTTTGCCACCTTGGGCTCCTGCTGGATGGAAGGAGAAATAAAAGGATGAAATAAAATAATAAATAAAATAAATCAATTATTTTTTAAAAAAAGCTTATGCCTTACTCTTTTACCTCAATAGCAATACTAATTGGTATTGTGAACCTACCCACTTACTGTTACTTCAGGGTGCTTTATTTGGGGGTTTCCCTTGACACGTAGAGGGTGAGAGCAGGGCTGCACTCTCTGCCCTCTTACGCATGCCCCTGCCAACCATTCAGTGGAGGGGGGGCATCTACAGAGAGGAACCTGAGATATCTGTTTAGGCTCCTCCCCACCGACATAAAACCCTGTGCAATCATAGAATCATAGAGTTGGAAGGGGTCTTGTAGGCCATCGAGTCCAACCCCCTGCTCACAGCAGGAAATCCACAGCTAGAGCATCTTCCGCAGATAGCTGTCCAGCCTCTGCTTGAAGACATCCAGCGAAGGGGATCCCACCACCTCCCTAGGCAGTCGGTTCCATTGCCGAACTGCTCTTACTGTCAAGAAGTTCCTTCTAATGTCCAATCTGAATCTACGCTCCTGCAACTTAAAACCATTCGACCTAGTCCCACCCTCTGGGGCAGCAGAGAACAAATCTGTACCCTCCTCTATGTGACAGCCCTTCAGGTACTTAAAGAGTGCAATCATGTCACCCCTCAGCCTTCTCTTCACCAGACTGAACATGCCAAGTTCCCTCATGATTTCAAATTTCCCTCATGATTTCAAATTTCAGGGAGAGCCTAAGTACATATAGCAGCTCCCTTCTACAGATGTGTCCCTTCAATGCACAGGCAGCTCTTCTCTCACTCTCCATGTGAGGACAACTAGGAGAAGAGGGGATGGAACTTGCAGGCAGAACCCTGCTTTCACCCTCCACAACTGCTAATTGCTTGAGGGGAACACCAACTTAGGGCTTTTGTCATAACGCTATAGAGTAAAACTGGAAAAGAAAAAGAAATGAACTGAAGCATTTTCATAGTTCTATCATGGCTGTGCAATTTATGTGTTAGGATGGGGTTTATCTCGTTGGTCCTCCATACTTTGGCTGAATGTGTGCATAACCTTGATATCCAGCCCCCCCCTCCCATTACTGCAAAGAAATGCTCAGCTCACCCTGGATACATCTCATTTTTTAAAAAAAAAAGTTGGGAGATTACATCATGGCATTCCAATACAGCATAATTATGACTTTTCCGAGAACAATTGCCTGTGTAGTTTAATTTTTAAAGATAAAGACTGCAATCCTGAACACATTTATTAAGAAATATGTCCTACTGAGTTCAGTCAGGCTTACTTTCTCACAAAGGAATATACTTTTGGGTTGCAAACTGTGCAATCAAATGAGCAGAACAAAAATATATCTGATGAATTTATCAAAACGTTTATTGTTTCCAGAAAATATCCAATAGTAGATACTTATTGGAAACCGATTCTAAGGTTAATCAAGGAATGTTACTCTATCCCTTCTAACTTAATACCTGAAGGGAATACCTGATTTAAGGAATAAAGAAGAAATGAGTTTGTTATCTGTAACAAAAAATGTGTATTCCTCTGAACTGGGTGGAGTTCCACTGTTCTTGAACAGTTTTTTAAAAATTATAGTATTTATACTTATATTAACTTAATTTAATAGAACTTTCAATGACACACAGGAAACAACTTTACTGAAAAATGGATTATGTTTGTTATAATGACAAATCTTGAGGTAATGTTCAGCCTTATGACGTTTCTACACTGTTGTAATAGTGAAATAATATATATATTGACTGAACATTCACATGTTTCACCAACCTGGGGGAAAATACCCTCTAAATTGTTCTCTCATTATGAAACTATCCTACTGCTAACAGCTGTGCCATTTTTTTTCTGTATTGGACAAACCAGAAAATAAACACTGCAAAGCTGTCCCTAATATCTCCATGTCATGAGCTTTTTCATGGATACCCAGAGGGCTCAACATTTGGTTATAAGGTTATTTAGAAGATGAGAACTTATGCCTCATGTTCTTTCTTGGGATGCCCTACTGGCTTACCAGAAGTGTATTCTGCATACTGCATCTATGGGTCCCACTGATCAGAAAGCTTCTATTAATGATAATGTTGCTGTGATGCACTCTATGAGTCTGTAGTTCAAATAATGATACGTGCTGTGTGATGATGAATATAACTGGGCAGTGTAGATGGCTTCAAGAGTCTTCAATGCTTAATTGTTTGGATTTAATAAGACTCAGACTGTATGCTTATTAAATGCCTACTGATTCCTCAACCTATTTGGCAAGATTAATAGTCATTTAAAGACCCATCTGCAAGAAGTGGCCTTTATAGTATTCTCATCATAAAATCAAATAATTTTAAAAATATTACAATTATTGTATGACGCAAGTATCTTTCATTATATGTAATTTATTTTTTAAACAAAAATAATTTTTCAAGCATTTCAAAAAAATAAGTTAATGCCAATGTAAATAATAAATAGTCAAGAAATCAGAAGACGGCTAGGACTGGGTAGGGCAGCTGTGACAGAACTAGAGAAGATCCTCAAATGCAAAGATGTATCGCTGAACACCAAAGTCAGGATCATTCAGACCAGGGTATTCCCGATCTCTATGTATGGATGTGAAAGTTGGACAGTGAAAAAGGCAGATAAGAGAAAAATCAACTCATTTGAAATGTGTTGCTGGTGGAGAGCTTTGCTCATACCATGGACTGTGAAAAAGACAAATAATTGGGTGTTAGAACAAATTAAACCAGAACTATCATTAGAAGCTAAAATGATGAAACTGAGGTTATCATACTTTGGACACATAATGAGAAGACATGATAAACTAGAAAAGACAATAATGCTGGGGAAAACAGCAGGGAGTAGAAAAAGAGGAAGATCAAACAAGAGATGGATTAATTCCATAAAGGAAGCCACAGACCTGAACTTATAAGATCTGAGCAGGGTGGTTCATGACAGATGCTCTTGGAGGTCGCTGATTCATAGGGTCGCCATAAGTCGTAATCGACTTGAAGGCACATAACAACAACAACAACAACAACAACTAATAAATAAATAAATAAATAAGTCAGTCCAGTGGGCCGGGAGGGAAGGGCTTCTCACCATACTTGAGGAAAAAGTATATTCCAAACTGGGCCTATCAATATGAAGAAAGTGGAATGGCAAAGAAAATGAGGTAAAGCAAAAGAACTTTGCTGTCAAGATAGCCAAAATAATTAGAAAGGTATAGTATTCCATAATGTGGGGCACAATCCATCACTTTAAGCAACTTCACATTTCCTTGATTCAGCTGAAGTTTGTGTGATTCAAAAGTTATTATTTTTGTGGTCTGGATACTTAACCGTAGGTATTTACATATCTTACGATGTTGTAGTAGTAGTAGCAGCAGCAGCAGCAGGAAGAAGAAGAAGAAGAAGAAGAAGAAGCAGAAGAAGCCAGCAAGTGAATATGCACACTTTTGTATTGTAGAATGATTATTTATCTGCAAGGGGGCGGAAAATATCTGTATCTTGGCTTCATTTAGAATTTAGATATCTAGTGTGGTGAAGTCATATTCCAAGTTTTGATTGCCAACACCTCCTTCACCCTATGCAGCATTAATCAGGTTTCAACCCACATAAATCAACACCTCGGTCTCTTCAACTTGGGCCTAAATAGCAAGTGCAACTTTCTTTTATATTGGAATGATCAGACATGAATCTAATACACACAATTGGCAAAGGTTCTTAAAATGCGTCTCATTCCAACTTTTTATTCTTTCAGATGCCGGGTGAAGACTCACCTTTTTCACTGGGCTTTTAGTGACTAGTGTGTTAAGTAATTTTATGAAGTTTTTAATTATACTGTATATGTACTCTGAGAATTATTTGATGTTTTTATTTCACTTGTGTTATGTTTTTATATATTTTTTCATTATCTTTTTTTTTTGTAAACTGCCATGTGACTATTTCTGGTGAAGGGCAGTACAGAAATTTCTTAATAAAAAAAATACGTAATAAAGTTCTGTGCATCCCTATAATGTTGGTCTCCTTGGACTGACCGAAGGATGCTGATAAAAATTCTCATGTCTTTAAATTATTTTAATGACTCTAAAACATTTTAATTTTATTTAGGAGTAAAATGAGTAGAAATGGAGAAATCAAATTTATATAATCAAATTTCATATTTATTTTTAATAATTCAAAAGGGTATCACTTTGCAGGATATTTAAAATTGCTTAAATCTAGTTTTGCATATCTTCTATTGGCTCTATTATTTTCAAGGATAGAATGTAAATATAGTAAAACTGGAAAATTACAGTCCCCACCAATATGATATACTCTTAATTACTGAAACACACTGAAGCCCAATTCAATCACATCTTTCATTATCTACACTTTTCTGCATTTACAGTCATTTTTTTCCCTAGCATCTTTTATAACCCTTTAAGGCACATTATCTTATTTTTTGTGTGTGTTCTATCACTATTAATTAGGCCTAGTAAAACAGAAAAGGCTGAAAATCCTCATGTTAGGCATTTTTCTTAATTCACATTTCGCACATAAAGCAATGCCAACAAAACCGAGTAACTGTGATGTATCAGTAGAGGGGAAGTAATAAGAGCCTATTGGCCACATTATCTACCTTGCCTTCGTCCAAGGAATATAAGTGTGTGAGCTTACACCATCCCATCCTCTTAATAACCCTTTAATGTCATTTAGACTGTAAAACAAGTGACTCACCTAATGCTTCTCACTAAGCCACACTATCCCACTTGAAAACTCATGCTTACTGAGTTCAGTGGGATTCACTCCTGTGCAATCATGCTTAGGATAGGTGAAACTGATCATGGGGGAGGAGGAGAATGGGGGGGAGAGAAGGCTGGAATGGGGAGGAAGAGGGGAAAGGGAGTGAGGGGAGGGGAGGAGGGGAAAGGGAGAGAGGGGAGGGGAGGAGGAGGAAAAGGATTGGAGATGAGGAAGGAAGGAAGGAGAAGAGGAGAAAGAGGGGAGGGAAGGAGGGGAAAGGGGGAGGGGCAGGAGGGACTGCATAGTGGAGGAAGAGAGGGCAGGTTTTCCAAATTCTTTTTTTCAAAAAAAAATACAATTTGAAATGTTCAATAGTGTGATACTTGTATTGATCTACTTTCTATGTGAGCTCTTCAAATGTGTGTTCCCTTTCACGGATGTCAACGAAGTGTTGATTGTAGCTGACAGACAGAAAGCAACAGGGAGGAACGAGGTGTTGATTATAAGCAGCGGGAGGTGGGGGACACCAACTTGATTATCTGCCTTAATCTGTCTGCTCTGCAGTGCACTTGAAAAAGAATGTAAACAGGCAATTGTTACAGAGTTCAGAACAAAGGTAGATAACAATGGAGGCTTGTGAATAAATAGTGATTATAAAATTGGTAATTCTCTGCAAAGCAATAGATAGATAGATAGATAGATAGATAGATAGATAGATAGATAGATAGATAGATAGATAGATAGATAGATAGATAGATAGATAGATAGATAGATAGATAGATAAGACAGTTTTGAAAGCAACAAACAGAACTTCACTCAAGCTTGCTCTGGATCCCTACAAGGATTCCGTTAATTACCTAATATATATATATATATATATATATATATATATATATATATATAATCGTCTGAGATCAGAAAAATGAAAAGATATAAGAATTGGATCATTAATGACCACCAGGAGGTCGCACTTAAAAATAAAACGTAAAAATGGAGAGGATTCCATCCCTAGTGTGCAGCTCCACCTAGGGCACTTATTTGAATTGGCACTCACTCCAGTACTCAACTCGACAGGGAATAAAGTTAATCTTTACTTCTCTCTCTCTCTCTCTCTCTCCCCCCCTGTCTCTTGCCTCCAACTTTAAAGACTCCTAGCACCAAAAATATAGATGGACATATTTGCCAGCAATTTGGCAGATTTCTGATGTCAGTAATTTTCAAAACAGTGACTCATAATCATAAAACACTATGGGAGTTTAAGAGATTCTTATCTTACTCACCCAAAAATGTAAAGGCTGCCCTAGAAGGAGAACCATGCAGCTATTGTTCTGGCACCTCAGAAGAGTGACCATTCCTAAAATCCTCCCCCACTTCTGCTAGATTTTAAGTTATAGACTACTCCTTTTTTTAAAAAAAATAACTATTTGAAAGTGCCCTGAAAAAACAAAACAAAACCCCAAATGTATCTGCCTGAAATTTGAGAAGCTTAATCCGTGCTGAGGGGCTCCTCTACCTGCAAATTTCATCCACTAAAGTTATAGCAATGTTTTGATTCTCCATAATAGTGAATAGAAATAGTTAAATTTTTAATTCAGCTGATTTAGACCCAAAACATGAGGCAAATCAGACAGCAACTCAGAAGAGACTGGTCTTCTTCCTGAAGTTACAGATGGAGATTCAAACAAAATCTTGGCACCAGGGCCAGTTCTAAAGGGCGACCAGGTGGGGCATTGGCCCGAGGGCCCCAGAGCTACAGGGGTCCCTGAGGGGCCCCTCCGCTCCCCTTCTGTGATCCACGGTAACAGCCACAGATTGTAGGACAGCAGGAGCTTTCGAGTCGTCCGCCATCCCCCCACTTCACCTACTTTTCTCTCTGCACATGCAGAGTTGCCATCAATCAAGATGGCGGCTGAGGTTTCCCTAAGGGGCTGAAGCCTCTGCCGCCATCTCAGTATGGAATGGTACTATCCATTCCACAACTTTAGAACTCATAGCTTCTCATTTCCAACTTTGTTCTGCTGGATGTGTAGACCAGGCCTATGTACGTACCTTTCAGAGAGCATTTTGGTTTAGCTTAATTCCTAAATGACATGTTTAACATTTATGTTGGTTTATAACAGTTTCACTGAAACTGTAGTTTGGTGACAATGCTGAAATTTCTGTTGCCACTAGCTCCCCTTACAGAACTACAGTTCCTAGAGAATTACCACAAAATTCAAGATTTGCCTGAAGAGTTGAGCCCCTAGCTCAAAACATTAATGCCGCACACTGAGTACATAGCTTTAGGGAAGTCACTATTCTCTCAGTCACAGTCTAACAACTGCTCTATACGGATTAGTAATACTGATCTGCTTATTGTAGAGGTTTGCTGACAGAATGTATGTGAACCACTTCAAACACTTGGAATACGCTTTATAAATGCAAAGTATTATTATGTTCTTGATGGTGTAGTGACCTTCAATGAACAAATACATTAGTGCTAGATCTCCTGGTAAATATATAGCTGAGTTGAAAGCCACATTGCATGTCCTCATTTCTCTTTCTATAGTGCCTCGAGCAAATACAGAAACTCCCCCCTTTTTTCTCTTGGCACACTTATGGATGGTGCTGCATAATCAGCCTGGATGGGTTTCACTACCGCTGGGCAGCTCAGATTAGTCATATTGCATACACTGCCTTTGAACTTTAGTTGAGCATGGAGTGCCCTGAAGTAATATAACTGAAAGTGAGTTGCTCAAGTTTTTTTTTTTTAAGTCTTTGGGTTTGAGAAACATTTTGTTGCAAAAATAGGCCAATCTCAATAGTTTTTAAGAGAATTAGAGGGGTATTATATCATTGACCAGATGAAGGCAATGGTAAGCCACGTCTGAATACCGCTTACCATGAAAACCCTATACATAGGGTTGCCATAAGTTGGAATTGATTTGAAGGCAATCCATTTCATATCATTGGCACACTCATTTCTTTTCTCCCACTGTCATCTCAGGTCATAGCGGTTTGGCAGATTTTTTATGAAGCGCTACAGAAACATGCAAAAAAAGACATGGAACAGCAATAGCTCCATGTCTCTTACAATGTCTAGATTGCCTGCAATCTGCAAATAAATTAAACTTGAGTACAAACCAGTTTAATCCTATCAATGTCCACATAATTAACAAACTCAACCTAATCCCAAACACATTACTTGATAATAGGTCCCCCTAAGTTTAATAGATTGAGGTGTAATTAACTTAAATTCAATCATTCTAGTAGGATATTTTAAAAGAAACAAAACACCCTTTAAATTCGTTCTCTGATCTGTTGTCCTTCTCCACCAGTGTTTATTCTTTATTATCACAAAAAAATGATCACAACTGGAAACTCATTTCTAATTTGGTAGCATGATGAATGGTGAGGTTTATGCAGAAACAACAAAGTTCTACACATGCAAGGATGTGCTGGGTGGGGCTACAATGCGTGCAGCGGTCTGACACTTAACTTTTTTGTGCTTACAAAATATTTTATACTCAGATTTTTATCCGAGCAATTAATCAAACTGAGCCAAAACTACACTTCTTTTTTTAAAAAATCATTCTTTCCATTAGGCTGAATACTCCCAGGTAAGGGCACAGGGCACCAACTGTAGTCAGAAGAGATACATTTGATTTTCTGTTTGATTTTTGGATAGGATTGTACTGTAAATGTACTCTTTGTGTCTGATTTTGACAAACAAATAATAAAAATGTAATTAGAAAAGCAAAACTAGTATCAGGAGGACTTTACTGGCTGCCAGTTGTCTACCGGGCCCAATTCAAGGTGTTGGTGTTGACCTTTAAAACCCTATACGGTTTTGGCCCAGTTTATCTGAAGGAGCGCCTCCAGAATCACCAATTATGCCGCCTGACAAGATCAGCCTCTCAAGACCTTCTCTCGGTCCCACCGGCTAAAACAGCTAGGCTGGTCCGGACCAGAGAGAGGGCATTTTCGGTTGTGGCCCCCACCCTCTGGAATTCCCTTCCATATGATCTCCGACATGCTCCCTCCCTGATAGGTTTTCGTCGAGCCTTAAAAACCTGGCTATTCAGGCAGGCCTATGGGATTAAGGAGGATTAATTTTATGATGTTTTAATTGGAAATTGGTTTTAAATTGTTTAGGACTGTGGTTTGTTTTTGTATATGTATATTATGTATAGCTTTTTGCTATTGTAAGTCGCCTAGAGTGTCCACTAACCTGGACAGATAGGCAACCAATAAATAAAATTTTATTATTATTATTATTATTATTATTATTATTATTATTATTTTATTTACACCAATAAACAGTAACAGACTTTCAGCCTAAAGGTTAATTGCAAGTACAATAGGACTTTATCTTAAGCAAATGTGTGCCAGACTCAGATCATGAAACATAAAAATGCCATTGCTTTTGTATATGATCATGGTGTGCATTACTGAGACCAGGGTGGGTGAGCTGGGAGGAGTTGATCTGATCCAGCTTTGTCCACCTGGATACTCAGTGCAACACCAGTACAGGTTGCAGGGACAGGGGAGGGGAGGAGTTGCTGTGGTCTACTGAACTTCCATCCTTGTCACCAGGAAACCACTCTGTCTTGGAGCTGACTGTGAGGCCTGAACCTGGTGTCAGGCCAAGGAGACAGTACACTAGGGTTGCTGCTGGTGTACCATCCACCCTATTGCCCGACAGCTTCTCTACCTGAGCTGGCAGAGGCCATCTCAGCTGTGGCATTGGAAGAGCCCTGGGTGATTTCAATGTCCATGCTAAGGCTACCTCTAGTGTTCTGGTTTGGGACTTCATGGCCTCCATGACAATCATGCGGCTGTCTCAAGTTGTCACCGGCCCGACGCATAGGACAGGGTACATCCTTGACTTGATTTTTTGCTCCAGATGGAGGAAGGGGTGGTCTGGAGATAGGGGGGTGGATGTCACCCCATTGTCATGGTTAAACTACTTCCTGGTGAAGTTCAGACATATGGCTCAGATCCTCCCCTGCAGGGGTGGTGGACAGATTAAGATGGTCCACCTTCGGAGACTAATGGAATCTACAAGATTCCTGAATGCCCTGGGGGAGTTCCCAGTAGATAGAGCAGGTGACCCTGTTGAAGCCCTTGTCATGCTGTGGAACAGCGAGGCGTGTTGGGCTCTTGACATGGTTGTCTGTCATCGCCTTCTCCGGTATCGTGGAGTCTGGTGAGCTAAGGGCAATGAAACACCAGTGAGCTAAGGGCAATGAAACAGGCTGGATGACAGCTAGAAATATGTGCTGTAAGGCTAATCGGGCACACGTAAAACATCATAACCGTGCCTACTGTGCAGTGGGGAGGGTGGCTAAGAAGGCCCACTTCTCTGCAACCATTGAATGCTCAAGTAGCCGTCCAGTGGAGTTTTTCCATATTGTCAGGGATCTGCTGACATCAACTCCAGGAAATGGAGTTTTAGACCTTTTGGAGGCCCAATGTGAATTGTTTGCAAGGCACTTTGAGTGTAAAGTTGTTCGCCTCCGTAGCAATCTTGCTGCCCCATTCACATCTACTGTAGTCCCCAGTATGGCATCCAGTGCAATGTCTGCTGCAACGTCTTGGGAAGTTGATTTCAGTTGATGTGGTCTGATGACATGGCCATGGTGCTTGTGATGATGTGGCCAGCAACGTGTCCACCCTTGCCCTTCTTGGTTTATTAAAGCTTACCGATGGGGTTTGACTAAGTGGAGGGAAGGAAGTGGTTCCAGCTCCCCTGAAAGAGACATTAATCCAGCCACTCCTGAAAAAGCCCACCCTGCATCCACTGGTTTGTGACAATTACTGACCGGTCGCAAATACCCCCCTCTTAGGGAAGATGATTGAGAGGGTTGTGGTGCAGCCACTGCAAGTACTCTTGGATGAAACAGATTATCTTGACCCATCCCAGTCTGGGTTCAGGCCTGGTTATGGGACTGAATCGGCCTTGGTTGCCCTGATGGATGACATTTATCGGGAGAAGGACAGGGGGAGTGCGACCCTGTTATTCTTACTTGATCTCTTGATGGCTTTTGATACCATTGACCATAGTATCCTTCTGGGCCAACTTGGTGAGATGGGTATTGGAGGCACTGTTTTACATGGGTTCCAATCCTATCTCCAAGGTCATTTTCAGATAATATCATTGGGTGATTCTCTTTCGGCCCCCTGGCAGTTGTGCTGTGGAGTACCACAGGATACCATCTTGTCCCCCATGCTGTTTAACATCTATATGAAGCCCTTGGGAGCAGTCATCAGGAGCTTTGGGGCGAGGTGTCAGCAGTATGCTGATGATAGCCAGCTCTGTTTCTCCATAACATCTGAATTGGGAGGGGCTGTGCAAGCTCTGGACCACTGCCTGGACTCGGTGGTGGGCTGGATGAGGGCCAATAAACTGAGTCTGTATCCTAGCAAAATGGAGGCACTTTCCCCAGGGAGGCATGCCTGGTTCCATCATTGTCTTTGTTTAGGCACCAGGCAAACATATTTTAATTTACCCTGTTATTTTTAATTGACCTCTCAGCAGCACTTGATACCATTGACCACAGTATCCTTCTGGGTCGACTTGGTGAGATGGGTATTGGAGGCACTATTTTACAGTGGTTCCAATCCTATCTCCAGGGTTGTTTTCAGAGAATAGCATTGGCTGATTGTCTTTTGGCCCCCTGGCAGTTGTGCTGTGGGGTGCCACAGGGTACTATCTTGTCCTTCATGCTGTTTAACTTCTATATGAAGCCCTTGGGAGAGGTCATCAGGAAAACTGGGGAGAGGTGCCAGCAGTACGCTGACAATGCCCTGCTCTATTTCTCTGTAACATCTGATTTGGAAGAAGCTGTGCAAACTCTGGACCGCTGCCTGGACTTGGTGGTGGGCTGGATGAGGGCCAGAAAACTGAGTCTGAATCCTAGCAAGACAGAGATGCTGTGGGTTGGTGATTCCCAAGTTTGGAAAATTGGTCAGTTGCCTGCTTTGGATGGCGTTGTACTCCCTCTGAAAGAGCAGGTCCGTAGGTTGGGGGTGTCCCTTGATTCATCTTTGTCGCTAGAGACCCAGGTGACCTCAGTGCCTAGGAGTGCCTTTTACCAGCTTCGGCTGGTAAGACAGCTGCGGCCGTTTCTGACCACTGTTGTCCATGCACTGGTAACTTCCAGATTGGATTACTGTAATGAACTCTATGTGGGGCTACCCTTGAGGTTGGTCTGAAAGCTGCAGCTGGTGCAAAATGCGGCTGCAAGACTGCTCACTGGGGCAGGGTATTGCTAATATGTCACCCCACTTCTGAAAGAATTGCACTGGCTACCTATTAGCTACTGGGCCAAGTTCAAGGTTCTAGTTTTGGTATACAAAGCCCTATACAGCTTGGGACCAGGTTAGATGAAAGACCGTCTTATCCCTAATATACCCAGTCAGTCACTGCACTCTGCAGGTAAGGGCCTGCTGCAGACACCATCTTATCAGGAGGTCCATTCTGCACAACATATGAAATGGACCTTTAGTGTAGTGTCACCTACCCTTTGGAATTCCCTCCCCCTAAATATTAGACAGACATCATCTCTGTTACCTTTCTGGTGCCTAGTGAAGACTTTCCTCTTTCAACAAGCCTTTTACGTTGAGACCTTATCCCAGTCTGCGTCTGCATTGGAATTGCTTTATAGTATGTTTTTAAACATTTTCTTCTTCTTCTTTTTAAATATGTTTTTAGAGCTTTTTCTAACAAATGTTTTTAAATATGTTTCATTTTAATGTATTTTAAAGTCTGTTTTTATGATGTTTTAAAGTGTTTTTGGTGCTTTTATTTGCCGCCCTGGGTTGCTACTGGGAGGAAGGGCGGGATATAGATCAAATAATAAATAAATAAATAAATACAATTGCCCCTCACTGTACACAACAGTGTATCTTCCTTTTTAAATATCATGTTGCTATGCTACATTCCACCATTTAATATGGAGGAGGAATTGACCCGCTTGGATTCCAAAGTAGATTCACCTGCTCTGATCTGGGTAGATCATGTCCTGGATTGGATCAAAGGCCCACTTCAGAATCTGCAGTCCAACGGATTCCATTATTAGGTGTTCTGAGGAGCGTGCACTACCTCCGCAACCCCCCTGTCTGCAAAAAAAACCCTTTAAAATTTCTAACAGAGGATTTCTGGCTGGCCAGAGCCTAAGCAGCTGACATGTGGGGCTCTTTGCTGCTGGATGCTTTGAATACACACAGACAAATTCCCTAAGGAGTGTTGGGTTTTGATGATTCAGTCACTCTCAGGGGTAATTGTATGGGGCTGGTGGTGAAATGTCTGCCCCCATTTAAATACTGGGTACTGCAGTTTTTAAAACATGTTTCCAGAAAGATTTTTTTAAAGGATTATCCATTAAAAATCCACCCAGAAATGGGACTAGATAGTCCAGACTTTAGTGGATCCATCCATCCCTCACCAGCACCATGAAAGATGAATGGGAAAAGGACTGTGAGATTAAGCTGCTTACATCCATCGGTATTCATTGCACATCAGCACTTAAAAATAAGTTTTTGCTCCACCCACCCCTCCTCCACGAAAGGTGAATGGAAAAAGGGCTTTGACATTAAACAAGGCTGTGCATGTCCACTACTGATAATTAGCAGTTTAAAAATGGTAAAGTGGTAGATACAACTTTCTTCCCAAAAGAGCTGCCGCACGTGCCCAAGGTTAAAGGATAAAATGTGTGTGTATTGTGGGGAAAGAGATAGGTGGGTAAAGGTTGCCAAACTGGCTTTGCAGGTTTGAAGTCACTCCCACCAGTAAGAGGAATAATAGTGCTGACTAGTTTCACATGGAAAATAGTTGCATATGTACATCACAATAGGGAAAAAAAAACCCTTAATAAAACAAGGATGCAAAAGAACATGGTAAAAGAGCAGAATCAGCATGGTAACTACAGGCTGGGGCATGCATCATACCAATCATGAGCAAGCAAGAAGCAACAGTGTCAGAGAAAAAATGCTAATGTGGGTTGAATCTACTAAATGTGGAATTTGGCCATGCTAGGCAGCTTCCCGATTACTATAGCGGAGAGATACCACTTTGTCTAAGGTCACCCATCAAGTTCATGGCTGAGATTCAGCCATGAATTTAGATCTTGTTTAGGTTTTACCCTTATCATTTTGTGAGTCCAGAGTATGTGTACTTAAAGTGTCTGTCTTGTTCCTTACCTGTTTTAGTCCCTTCCCTTCCCTTTATGTTCCTCGTTTATTTTTAGTTAGATTGCACACCTTTGTGGTAGGGACATGTTTGTATTCATTTTTTTTTTCTGTACAGTGCCATGTGCATTGATGGTGCTATATAAACAAACAACAACACAAGATTAGAATATTTGAACCAAGACTTTTCCAGCTCACCACTCAACCACTTCACAAAACAATAACTCCTCAAAGTTTTCCGTTTCTCTCACTCAGGTGAGTAGCTCCACTGGTTTCACTGGGATGCACATTAGTAAAATGTATTCCTAAATCGATATGTTATGTTTACATTATTTAAAGAAAGATGTTTTGATGTCACAGCACAGCTTTGTTACAATAGAGATGACTGCCCTCCATTTCTGAATTGCACAGCAGAGCAGATGGAAAGAAATGTAATTTGGCACACCACTCATGGGAAATTATGTGGCATTTGCCCCTAACACCGTGTAGTCACAAGCAGCCTCTTTGGAAGAAATTCACAGCAGAACCTCCACATTAAAAAGGGCATGCACCTTCAGGAAAGGGGAGGAATCCACTAAAATACACGTTGCTTATGGCATATTTCCAGAAGAAATAACATTAATGCTGACATTTTTTAAAAAAATCCTTGCTGCTTTTACGAACAGTGGGTTCTGACAGCATGCAGGTCAAGGAGGTTTATGGGAGAGTGTCAGCTGAGGTTGGAGGAAAAAATATCATCAGTTGATGGAAACCAATTATAAGAACACAATAAAAGTTCAACTGGATCAGGCCCAAGGTCCATCTAGTTCAGGATCTTGTTTCCCCACAGTGGACAACCCGATCATGCTGGGCACTCACAATCAGAGAATGAAAGAGATAGAAGTGATGGGTTTCTTATGTTGTTTGTCCCCAACAGGACGTACTGCCTTTGAACATGCATGCTGGATTAGCTTTTCTATTTGGTTATACTGCTACTCTGAACATCAAGCTACCCAGTCCAGAATATATTTTTTTTCCTGTTCACGCCATCCCAAATGTTTTGGGCCATATGGCACCCAAGTACTTGCCAAAGGCACATCGTAAAATAAACACATAATTCTCACACCTGATGGTACATAGAGGTGTACCACAATCCCAAAAGGAAAAATGTCATGCATGAGGCAATGAGAAATAGCTTATTCTAAAATCAGCAGTCTCACATTCATTACACTGATAGCAAACTAGATACGTTGATGCTGTCTATCAAACAGACCACTAGTTAATTTCCCTAAAGCTGCTAGTCACTAGAAGATGTAAACGCATCCAAGGAGACCACAGAAGAAAAATTCTCTCTCCTCAGCATTCCTCACCACTTTTAGAGATAGCACGCCACCACTTCTGTCCCAGCATTCTGTATACGTTTCACCAAATACTCATGACCCAAAATCAGAAGATTTTTTTTTATAAAGCATAGCCTCAAGTTTGCAGATAATTTGTGTAAACCTAAAATTGTGGAATTTGGCTGCAAGCATTGCCTTCACACCAGGGGAAGCTAATAAAAAGTACTCTTATCCACATTAGCTATTTGGGGCTTTAGATGGATCTAGATCTACGATCCTGCTTTACCTGATGAAGTAAAGAAGACGACTGATAAATATTCTACTGATGATATTAGAAAGAAAGATGAGAAGCATACACACTCTGTTGGTACATACTTTAAATATTTCTGGAGGCAGCTCAAGACAATAGGCGGCTGTGGTGGAAAATCAAAAATGACACCCACACCCTTCATTAATTAACACAAAACATGATCTTCTGGGAAGTTCTCCCAGTACTAACATGAATGTAAATTGCATTAAAAAATTCCCAGTGGATTGTGCCCAGATAGGTCAGCTCTAGGAAAGGGATCAGTTAGCTGGTGCCACTTTGAAAGCATTCCTTTAATCTAACATGCCGTATCAATTCAAGTTTGTTCTTTGTCCACTATCCACTGCTTTTATCAGTTGGATTTTTCCCCTCTCCAAAAATATGGATATTAATATTGATATTGTGTTTCAAAATACTGATATATTGAAAGGAAGTATCAATCAAAAGAAAGAAAATATCAATATTCTGGAAAATATCGGTATTATGAAAGAAAATATTGATAAAGGAAAGGAAAGCAGTTTTGCCGCAGTCTCCTCATTCTCTGTTATGAGTGACTAAGGCAAGCAGACACCGGCTGTTTTTCTTTTGGAAAGGAAAGGAGGAAAGCACCTTTCAGAGCCCCTCCCTGACTCCTCAGCAAGCCTAGAGTCAATGTGGGGGAGACAAAGCTTGCTTCCTCCCACTTATAATTGGATTATTGAAGTGGTGGGGGTGGGAGGAGGGTTGTACTGCTGTGCTATGAGTAAAATCAATAAAAGAACAATATGTTAAAGGGAATGGTGTCAAGGGAAAGCCACTGAGGTTCACAGCAAACAGCTCCTCGAAGATGAATATGTGAACTACTGAAAAATCCAATGCTAAATTCAAATTCAACTGAATTCTTGCCCATCCCTAGTCAGCTCTCTCTGCCTTCACTCTATTGAGCATTAAAATCTGCCACCTGAGGTGACTACCTAAGTTTGTCTCATGATTGGGCCAGATCTGGACACCACACATTTTCCTGATTCCAATCTGTATTTGTATGCAGTGACTTAAAATGGCTACAGGTCTTCCTCTATCTAAATATCTACATAAATGCTAAACTGCTACTATCTTGTGACAAAACACTCAACAGTCCACTTACACCATTTCCAGTTCTGCAACACCACTAGCCTTTCTCACAGACAAAAACCCTGGAGATGATGCAGTCTAAATGTTCCCTTTCTGTGCATTTTTTCTTCAGAAAAGGAGGACATGGCTCATTGTCACATTTAATTATGTGCATGTTCTAATTTTGTAATTTACATAACTGGATACACTCACACATGGGCGCGCGCACACACACACACACATACACATACAAATAAGCCTGCAATTTAATTCTAATGGAGTTCCACAGCTAAGCAAGTTAAGTAGGTAGATTTTCATCTCTTCCATTGAAATTATGGGTTACGGCATTCTTTAGAATGGTAATGAGCTCTGGAATACAATTGTAAAGGTAACAAACAGGCAAATCTGATTTCCTTCTCCAGCATAAGGCCAAAATGCCAACTCCATTCCTCTGCTTTTGCACCCCTGACTTTTCACTCATTCTGAATCTCATCCTTTTATTTGGAAATAGGTGATAGTTCCCTAATATTTATAGCAGAATTTCTACTTTATCGAAGACATATACACAATATACATTCAATCTGGTCTCATTCCCTCTTAACAAGGGATGGAAACGCTCAATGGAAACGCTGAGCTATAGTTTCTGGGTGGAATCTCAGACAGAAAATTCTTAGCACTGTCATCACTACCATTCTCAGGATGAAACCACAACACAACATAAAGTGATATAAAACTGACAAAAGTCTGTAGTGTAAATATACCCCCATGATCAGATGTTTTTATATACCAGCCACTGGATTCTGATATTCAGTGCTTCACTATGACAACTGAAATGCTTAAAAAGCAACAAAACCTCAGGGGTTGTTTTTATTTTAAGATTTTAAATGAAAATAAAACATGCATGAAGCTAAATTTTTTAAAAATCCCTCTACTGGTCACACAATTTAAATGATGAAAATTCTCCCTTCCATCAATAAATTTTACAACTGGCTATTCTTTTTCATTCAAAATAACTGAAACTAGCTGTTATTTAAGTTTTCTGATTATGAACGTTTTCAGGCTAAAATAATGTTTTGGATGGAGTGGCCTGCACATATTACATCATCACTTCTCTGTTTGTTAACTCTTGGGGGGGTGAGGACCAAGGCAGCAGAGGTGGAACACAAGGGGAAAGAATGAGGGAGGTCCCTCTCTAATCAAATAGTTCTTTTCCCAGCCACATTGCTAGACCACCTAATTGAAGAAACTGCACTTTACACATACAAAGTATAACTGAATCAAAAAGTGGACATTAAAATAAAGCTGCAGTCTTATGCATGCTTGTATGAAACTTAACTCCATCAGTATGTCTTACTTCAGAAGAAACATGTTTTTGATGGGAGAGTTAATGTGAAATATATCATTGTTCCTCTTTCTACACACTCAGCATTTTTGTTCTGGTTTTGCCACTTCTGGGTGGGACCTTGGCTGGCATTCAGTGGTTCTTGGCTTGTCCACTGGATGGGATTCAGGACAAGGGGCAGAAATAAGTGCAAAATCTGCTTTTTTTCACTTGAGATGTGTTGGTTAAAAAAAAAGTGGAGGCTGCAGAAGAGAAAAAAATAGCCTTACCCTTTGGGATTCTGGCAAAGTGAAAAACAAAACAAAACCGTGTCAGGCCATTTGTTGTTGTTTCTGCTGATCGGTTGACAACCTCTACATACAATGTAGATTTGGACAGAAGGTTATATGTCATTTTTTAAACTAACTAAATAAATCTGATCAATATTTTCTCCAAGTAGGATATTTTCTAAGATTTATTACATTTGACTATCATTTGACTTCTAAAATGAACATGTTCTTCTTTGAAATACTTTAACTCCGGCTGAAAGCAGAGAGCACATTGTAAAATGACTTACAAGTAGGGAAACCTGTTTTATACTGAATGAAATTATGGGCTTATTCCAGCCCAGTGCTTTCTATTCTGACAGGTAACAGCTCCCAAAGACTTTCCCAATCCTGCCAACTGAAGTTCATGTTTTTTAAACTAGAAATGCCAGAGAGGAATCTGGGAACCACTGCATGCAAAAATGTACTCTATCACGGAGCTATGGCCTTCCTTAGGCTGCTTTCATACATGGGGCTAACAGCGCTAGTTTAATGGATTAAAAAGGTAGCGCTTCATTCTGGATTTCAAAAATCCCTTTCACATTGCAGTACCTGTTATACCGGCATTTTGCGCAACAGTCGTTCACACACAGAGCAGAGTTTTTCTCCCCCCCCCTTCATTCGGCCTCACGCAACACTGGATGAGCAGGTCTTCACCTACCTTTGGTTTGAGGCCTGTTCTTTTGGTGCGTGGGGGGTTGAAAGAGGCGTGATCGTGATTGCGATCAGCTGAGAGGCGCGGCAGCGCAGCAGCAGAGGCTCTGGTTGAGCACAAGCAGCAGCACGCGAAGGCTGCTCTCTCAGGAGCAGCTGGGATCGGCGGGGAGGCGCGGCGGTGGCAGCGCAGCAGCGCACGAAGGCTGCATGCTGGGAGGGCTGTTGGTAAGGGCGGGAATGCACTGCATGCTGGGATGGCTGTCACGTGAGCAGCGGCAGCTAGCGCAAAACTCCTGCAATCTTCCGGGTTCCCAGCCTGCTATCGGAATTTTTCTGGTACAATAGGGCCCCGCTAATGTGGCGGGTTAGGGACCAGGCCCCCGCCGTAAAGCAGAAATCGCCATAAAGCAGAGCCCCATAGACTATAATGGGCAGCGTCACGCGAAAATGACATCAAAATGCCGCACAACGGAAAAAAAAGCGGAACAAGCGCCGTAATGCAGGGCCTTTCCCTAACTGAAAACTGCCGCATGAACGAAGCGCTGTAAAGCGGAACACCGTAAAGCAGGGCCCTACTGTATCATTTATTGCAGAAATTAGCGCTAAACTTCCACTACATTCCACCAGAATTCCTGAGCTACCTGTTATGTCATGTGAAAGCTCAAATCTTATGAGCAAATTAACAGGAAATAAATCGTCAGAATAACGGAATAAAGTGCTGTGTGAAAGCACCCCTTGTCTTCTCATAGGAATCCAACACAGTCCTCTCTTCCTGTGCCATGGTAGTATTGTGGAAGGCACTCTATAGAATGGTTAGGCTTTTTAGTTCAAACTAAGGTTCTCTCAAACACTATGCAAAGTGCTGTTTTCCAGGTCTGCATGTGCAGCACTTCTGCTCCTGCAGAGACTAGTTAACACACTTGAAGCCTGGGCAAAAGTAGCTGTAATGTGAGGTGCAGAACACCGCAATCCAAAGTGAACAGCTTGGCTGCACTTCTTAGCACCTAGATATGTGAAGGCATGGGGGGGGACAGATAAATGAGGGGGAGCAGGGTTGTTTGGTTTTTTTTTTCATTTTTTCCCGGTCTTCTCCAGGGCCTTCACATCTCTACCGGCAACTGATGTAGAAGCTGCATAGCAGGGGCAGAAGGGGTTGCACTAGACCGCATGCACACACCTGCTTCCTCTCTGAATATGGAGAGAGGAGGATTTAGGTCTTTGTGAATCTTTCTTTCATAAATTGGTTAAAACAATATGTTAAAAGAGCTGAAGGAATTTTTCAACTCTTCTACTCATTTTTAAGCCTCCTTTCCACCCAAATATTTTAAGGAAAAGCTAGAGAGATTTAGGGTTTTTTTGCAGTTGGTGCTGATGTGTTTATCCTGATATTATTATTATTATTATTATTATTATTATTATTATTATTATTATTATTCAGTTAGTTGCTTAAAACACATAAGTAAGTCAATCTACAATCAAAATGAAAACAAAAACTCTTGGAAAACCAGGGCAATGGGTCCTAAGTCTGTACCTATAGTCTATGTATCAACAATCCAGCCCCTCTCTTCACCTCTAGTTTCCTGAGTTAGATGGAAGTGAAGAATGGGTATTGCGTGCAAGTCCTAACATACAACAGCAAGGCAGTTTCTTACCTGACCTTGTTAGGGGAAACCAACTTGGAGTGGATGGTATTCTTGGACATAAAGTTTCTTAGGTGGAGTCAGAACAAGGAGTGCAGTCTGACAGCTACTCTCATTTTGGGCACAGAGAGAATGAGAGAGAAGATGTTCTGTCCAGGGGGAAAAACCTATGGGAGGAAGCAATGGTGAACAACATTTCACAGGTTGTGTCATTTTAGGGTGGGACTCCCAAACTAGGCCACACTCACAGTTAGGGAGGAAATCACCAAATGGTGAAGTACTTTGAGGAAGTATTTCACTTTACATACCTGGGGATGGTAAATTGACTCAGGTTATATGAACCCAGGACTTCCTATTGCAAATAACATGCTGCTGATGATATCAAAGAGGGAATGAGTTCTGATTTACAAGATGAGCCCACCCTTCCCAATATTTACCAGGCCAGTTTCTAGATAGTTATTCAAGCACTCTCACTTTTAATTTATTTGTTTTTTTCTAATATGAAGCCATGAATAATATGTTACTGGTGGCAACAAAAAGTAAAAAACACACACTCTTAGTCAGAAGTTATTAGGGAATTCAAACCTGTTATTTGAAAAACATAGCAGAGCCCTGGATTTCAGAATTTGTTATACTTCTGTATTCACAGGAAATTTGGAATGTAATTTTTTTTATGGCGATAACATTTTCCAGGTACTAGTACAATACAGTGAAAAGGGAATAGCACCTTTGGCTAGTAATTTCACAATCCAGATTCAGGGTATATATAAATTACAAATTTATATCAATTTTATATACATTTATGTGTCATGATTCTCCCTACCCATAAGGACTCCTGGGAGCTGCTGTTTAGTGAAAGCACTGAGAGTTCTCTGTTAGAGATTCTTAGCTTCCTATCCCACTATCACAAAGAATAACAGTTCCACGAGGTTCCTAGTGCTCTTATGCTCCTAGCAACACTATCATGCTGATCAGTGAATTAGCAGTTGTTAATCTACGGAGGTATTGTGATGTGAATCATAATCATGATTCTGAACCAAATCTTGAGTGTTTTTATTAATAATAATAATAATTTCAATTTACTTTTTTTTAAAAAAGTAGGATAGAATGCTTTAAAATAAATAAATATGAAACAGTTGACATAATTGAAAATGAGCATGTACAGATCTCATTGATTTCATTAGCAGAGAGTTAACAACGTAACTTTTCCATCAGGCTGCAATTCTATAGCCCCTGGGAGAAAATGGAATGCAAGGTAGATAATGGTATGCAAGAGACAATACAGAAATACTAGATACTGATTTTTTGCACTCAATGTATCTTTCAGAGATAAGGAAGAAACAATCTTGAAAGCTAAACTGCAAACTTCAAAACTTTTAACAATCCAAATTTTAATTTCCTAATTTAAAATCTCAGATTTATGATACTATGCATTAACTGACTCACTCTAGTAGATTTGGTGCACATATGGCAACTGAAATGCACATTGAGTTTGCCTCCATTCTCTTCAATTAGTCAAGGAATAACTCAAGCATGCAACTGAGATTCCTTCCCACAGAGAAATCTCCAAAATGGCCTCTGGGAGCATGGAATTTCACATGCACTTTGAAACCCCACAGAGCATGCCCCACATTATTTAGTTCAACTTTAAGCCAACTGTTAAACTGCATTTTAAGAATTTACTTATTTAGTTTGGCTGATTACATGTACAGCTTTTAAAGCTGTTCATATATTCATCTGTATTTGATAATGAGGTTGATGCTGTGAATTTTACATTAGCTGGAAGCTCTTTTTCCCTGTGATGATGCTGTTTAGGTCCAAACTGTACCACCTTGAAAAGAAATGTTAAAGGAAGCTGTCACAAGACTTTCTAATGTGAAATTTAAAACATTTCTTGCTGAAGTTCTAAGGGCAAGAATAGAAGAATCATAAATGACCAAGGGCTGTTCACTTCCATACCCTAAATCAGGCCTGCAATAGTAAGAAATGCTAGAAGGGTAGCCACGTTAATCTGTTATAA
Source organism: Rhineura floridana (assembly GCF_030035675.1). Lineage (NCBI taxonomy): Eukaryota > Metazoa > Chordata > Lepidosauria > Squamata > Rhineuridae > Rhineura > Rhineura floridana. The sequence goes on along the minus strand of NC_084484.1, from coordinate 11,716,349 downwards.
GTCTTCTAGCAGAGAAAAAAACAATACTGAGGTTTAAGTGCCACAAGTGTCTTTATCGTTTTAAACCAGGCCTGTATGACTTATTTGTTTATTTATTATTTGATTTATATCCTGCCCTTCCTCCCAGCAGAAGCCCATGACTTCTGTTCCACAAGACCAAATGCAGCCCATAAGCCCGGTTTGGTGATCCACTAGGGGCTTAATAAACCTCCTGCTTTTCTTGCCTGAGTGGGACAACAAAAATGGAAGTCATTTGGCACTTGCAAGGGCACAGTATGTAGCTGTTTGGTGGACCATAAGTTGTATAGGTTTGCCTTAAACTATGCTACGTGGGGGTGGGGAAATGAGTTTGGGGAACTTTAAAAGCCTACTCTCCTACTTATAATATGTTTATCTGACCCTTACTATATCCCCACTCTATGTCAGCCATGATCTAATTAACAGTTTACAAGCAAAGTGCATATCTTACAGTGTACAAGTATAAACAACAGCAAATGCCTAGCATCTATTGAAACAGCAGGTTCAGGTTAACACTCTCTGAATCAAAGTATTGGAAGAGGAGGAGGAGGAGAAGAAGAAGAAGAAGAAGAAGCCTTGAATTGGGTGGGCAAGCTTCCAGTAAATATGGATCATGGAAGACCTAGAATAAAATGGAAATCCTTAAACATTATAACCTAGAAAAGTATTTAGAGTGTGCAAAGAGAAAGAAAATATACCAGTTCTACCTTATGGCTGCAAATTAAAAAAAAATCAGAAAATAGAAAATAACTCAGAATTTGTTCTGCTGTTATACTAGCTACCAACATAATTACATTTGGAATTACATTTGGAGATGCCTGTCCATTCTGGACACATTTTGAGAAGAAAATATGTCTCTCCCTTGTGGTAATGCCTTGTTTGCATTCTGACAAACAATTAAAGGAAATGAGTGTGACATATATTGTTCTTTTGCCGCACTTATTAGTATACATACTAATTTTAGTAGTACAAGCTATCAGCAGAACTATAGCTGGTATCGCTTACATACCTTGAGGAGAATAGGACCTACACAGGGGCCCTGCAATGGCTTCAGAGATCTGTGTGTCTGTGTTTGTGAGAGAAAGAGACAGAGGGACTCGGGTGTGTGCCCCACTAGGGCTTGCCACATTGAACTCATGAGCACAAGAAGTTTTAAGACACTGTCATGGCACATACAAATATCGTAAATAAATGAAAATGGGGAATTGGCTATCTCCTGTTCAGTTTCTGAAGCCATTACAGTGGCTTGAACTAGAGTAAAGTTATTGTGTGTGCAAGAGGGGAACAGGCCTCAGAGGACACATGCATATCCTCCCACCCAGAACTCCCCAATAGGCTTCTTTAAGCTGTCACAGGACACTTTTGTGTCCTCTGAGTCTTGCCCACAAACACACCTTGGCTTCTAGACTGAAGGGAAGCAGCTGGCCACCTTCCGCCTAATCGCCAACAGCCAGCTGAGAGTTTGCATCTACATGCTGCTCTCCGCTGCTGGTCTTATGGTTCCTTTTGATTTTCAGTGTTGTTGTTCTGTTTTGTTCTGCAGGAAGGGGGTAGCTTTTCTTATTTTGTTAGTATTGTTTTCCTGTTCCTCTCCCTCCTAGTGTTTGGATACCCAGGATATCCAGATAAATAAAATAAATATGATACCAATTTTACTAATATGGGAAATGGAATTAATGTTTTCAATTTACACAACAGAAAGTAGAAGATGCAAACAGTAATCGGAATGTTTCACTTTGGAGCATATCTACACAACAAGCTTATTTTGGTTTTATATGAGTTGGGTTGTTCAGCTGTTCAACTGGTTTTACTATTTATGTCGGCTCAGGACACTCTGCTGATAGAAGTGTGGCTACAAATAGCAGCTATTTAGTTAATTTTCGCCTACAGGGTACGGGAGGTGTCAGAAACTCCCCCGTCGCCATTAAACGCCTGACCGGAAGTCTATATTAGTTTACCAGTCATGGTTTTCCAAAGGAACATGGGAATCACAGTTTGGTGATGGTGCAGAGAATTTTCTGTTAGAGATACTTGCATCCCCCTCAGAGAACATCTCAGGATCCTTTGGGGAGGTATCCTTCTGAGGTAAAAGCTAAAACTATTTGGACATGATCCAGTACATCCACAAAGGTGTGGTGACACAAGCCCTCTTCAGGCACTGTCAAACACGCAACAACAATCACATGAGGGAGGGCACTGGGGGCCACACATATTTCCCTTGCTCTTATGTCCTATGCCAACTCCTGCTCAAGGCTCTCCATTTGCTGAAAACATGTGTGCAGCGGGGCAGCCTGCTAACTGCCTGCAGGCTGTTCCTGTGAGCTGGAACGCTGAGCACTCAGGGGTCTAGCTCATGGGGACAGCCTATGTGCATTTGGCAGGCTGTGTATGAGGGCAGGGCAAGCATATGTGGCCCTGCTTTTCTCTCACTCAATTATCATCACATATTTTGACAATGCATGAAGAGGACTACAGTGTGCTGGGGAGCAACTATGGGAGGAAGGAGAAGTCTTTCCACCTCATTTTAGATCACACATGATTATGCCTTTAGATGGAGACTCGGAGCACAATGCCAAATCCTAGTGAAACACTAATTAACAAAGGAAGGTTCAATTCCAGTAACAAAGTTTGATGAGGATTCTTTTCAAAACTTCTTCATGGGGTGGGTGGATGGGTGGGACAGACAGTCTAAAAATGAGACACAAACAAAATGTCAGAACAATTTTCCTTAAAGAGTAGTAAACATATGGAAGGAGCTGCTTAATAAGGCCAGTGAATCAGAGAGCATAAATAAGCTTATGAGATAGAGCTAGACATTTTTATAGAAAGAGTAGGTAGAAATTTCCTACAGACAGCTAGAATGAAGGCAACTTAAAGGGGACGAACTTGCTTATTGCACAAGACTTTCTGTCCCAATGATAACACTTTCTTTTCCACAAGCTTGTCTCCTTTATGCCCCCTGCCAAGATTTATCAAAGGACCCTCATTTTTTATTCTCCCTCCTTTATTTACTTTTATCTAAGAGGGAATCGCGGAGCAAATATTGCTATCTGTGGATTTCTCTTTTTAAGCAACATTTCCTGAAGAGCAGATATTCTTGACTTTCCCTCTTAATTATTCCTTCTTTTTTAACCAAGCCTTGTCAAGTAAGATGAGAACAGAGACTGAGTTTGTTTAGCTGAGCGATTGGAAGATTAACGCAGGCATAAGTATCTTATTTCCTCCCAATATAAATTTCCACTAGGTTTGGGCATCAATAAACAATCAATAACAATGTTGCTTCTCTTGTGATCCGCTGTAATCTGAAAAAGCACTATCCTAAACCTTAAAGGTTTTGCTACAAAATACAAATCCACACCTTAGAGCTAATGGGAGCAGTGACATGCCTGAAGCATCTCCAGTCCTGATCAAGGCAACTGCATATGTGAGGTGCTTTGTGAGAGAATGACCCCTAAACCATGTGGTGAAATTAGTCTTTTGCTAAAGGGAGTCATAAACTTTGCCAACCCAGTTCTGCATGTGTGTTGGGGGCCACTTCACATGTTACAATACAAGTATGTGCACATTTTCTCCCCTGCATGTGCACCGTGTGGGGCCAATCATAGCTGACTCTGATGTATAAAAAGATACATAGCCACCTCTCACATAAATGGCGAAAGTCAGTATGTGCTAAGAATATTGTGAAGTGGCTCTTATCCATGCTCAAAAGAGGAATGGGAAATGCCCTCTGTTTTCAAACAATGCTGCAGAATATGGTAGTTGATGGTAGGGGACAACGGGATTGCCTGTTTCTCTTAGGTCAGGAACAAGGAACCTATGGAATTCCAGATGTTGCTGAACTACAACTCCCATCAGCTCCAGCAAGCATGGTCAATCATCAAGGATGGTGGAAGTTGTAGTCCAACAACATCTTCAGAGCAGGGAATACTGCTCCACCCATCTCTGTCCCAGGATTTCGACATCACTAGAATCTGGGTCCACATGTCCGTGGACAGGAACGCTTTTCTTTTCTTTAACCTTGTACTAGGGTAGCCTTCCCCAACCAGGTGCCCTCCAGCTGTTGAACTCCAGTTCACATTAGCACTGCAGCAAGATCAATGTTCACAGATGATAGGAGTTGTAGTTCAAAATATGTGGATGGCACCAGGTTGGGGAAGGCTATTCTAGGATCTTCGGTAAGAGTGAGAGGGGCCATTCAGGTCACTTTTTCTGGTTTGGCTGTTACCTTTGTGAAGGCTTGGTTTATTTCTTCATCCCCACCCCCCAACTGACTTAGAATTACAAAATTCCTGTCGAGTATTTAATTTATTTTCCCATATGCTACGGAGATACTTATTCAGACTTATATTTGTAAATTTGTGTACTTCAAAATTAAAGATGTAGCAACCTCCCCAATTTTCTAGTTATGTAGCCAAGAGAGGGGGAATAACCACCTAATTAAATAAAATTCAGGAACAATCTGTTCTCAAAATTCTATGGGAAACCTTTATTGGTACACAGCCACACAAAGAGCCCAATATGACTAGACCCTCATTCTTATTCTGAGTGCCTTCTTCTATTTTTTAAGCTATTCCCTTTTTTATTATTATGTGGAATAAGGAGTATCATTACTCTTTGAAGTACATCTGTAAAATATTTTCTCCTATCATAGGTAGTCTTAGGCTTATATTCTTTCAAGATATCCATCCAAACACATACAACACACACAATGCACCCACCCACAAGGAATAATCTATCTATCACTGCAGGTATTCAGAACAGTAGATCTGTCCAATCTACATGCCAAGAATGGAAGAACTGATTTGTACGTCACCTAGAGTGGCCATTGGCCAGATAGGCGACACATAAATTAAATTATTATTATTATTAATATCAGCTGGTTGCATGAGTTGCCAGCCTGGGCTCCTGCCAGGAGGAAGGGTGAGATAAAAATAAAATAATAAATAAATAAATGAGTTGTTTTTTGATCAACAGAACCCTTCATCCAGAATTTGACAACAAATTCAGACTCCGCATGAACATTTTCCATATCACACATATAAGCAACAGTAATGGTTGACTAAACCTATTTTTTATTTTATTTTTTGGACATGGCTGCATATGACAACCTGCAGTGTAATGTGCTGCCTCCACCACTACCACCAGTTTTTTTATATAAACATGGTGGGCCTGTGAGACACTTTCTTTCAAGTCCCCATGGAAGTCCTGAAACTGCACTGCCTCCAGCCTCCTTGGCTCATAGCCTGCAGCATCCCAGCCATAATTCATAATGTTTGCCCACTTTTTCGCAAGCAACACTAGTCTCTGATCAATGTGTAAAAATGAGAAAAATCCCACCTCCTGCCTACCAGCCTAATTTGGAAATAGTTTGGATAGTCCACATTATGTATCTGGATAAATGAACTAGCATTCCTCAGTAGGAACAGAAGCCAATCACCTCAGGGATGTCGCCGGTGAGTGCCAGGATTCAGAGGCTTCTGTGACCCAGGCTGTTTCTGGACCAAATGGGACCCATTTTGGGCATCCACCTAGTTCAGCCTTCCCCTACTCTCCAGATGCTTTGGACTACAACTCCCATCAGCCCCAGGCAACACTGGAGAACAGCAGGCTATTGAAAACTAATCAGTTCATTATAGTCTCCAAAATGAATACAATTTAACTAGACCAGAAGAATCTATCTGGAAATTTGAACATTTCTGACTTTTGCCAGCATCTCTTGTTCATCAGTGACATAAAGAATTAAAGGAGACATGATTTACCATTGTTAGGGAATGGAAGGCTACATATGGTGGACATATCCTGTTCAGCAATGTTTTGAATTTCACTCTTGTATCCACTGCAGATGTTTTCAGTCACTGTAATAAACAGAACTTGCAGAAGAGCACCAATGTGTTCTCCTGTTCATTTCAATGGGGCTTGAGCAAAAAATGTACCTGATAGATTAAGTCCCATGTTTTCTATAGACAGTGAAAATAAGAAAGACTGTGCAAGGTAGTGGATAGAGTGTTGGATGTGGAGCTAAGATTCCCAGGTTCAACTCCCTATCCAGCTATGAAGATATTTTGTGGCCCGTGGACAAGTCACAGTATTTCTCCATTTATTCTACTTAACAGGGTTGTTGTGAGGTTAACATCTTACTTTGAGTTTCTTCAAGGAAGGGTAGGATACAAATGTAACAGATAAAATATACAGAAATCTCTTTAACTTTTCTACACAATCCAGTGGATGTATTGTTTAAGCAAGACTTTTAAAAACTACTATGAATTTCAGTGTACTGTAAGTGAAAACTGAAGGCAACAAGGAGATGTAAAACCCTTCTACCCTCTTTCCCCAGGAAATTTAATGAATCTTTAAAAAATGCCCCTCATAATGTCAACAGATAAACTATCTGGGCACAATAGTTTTACAGCTGTACAACTCTGGCTATAGAACACATTGGAAATCTTATTCTTTTTTTTCTTATTAGAAAATAGCATGTCTATGCTGAAATATATTTTTAAAGAGAAAGAGAAATCTAATACTGCATCTTTACACAGATCAGTGGTCCAATTGTAAACAGAGAGTCACTATGCAAGGGGGGTGGAAATCACCTTTTTGGCACTTTTCTCCTGGAAAACAAGGTTATGAGGTCCTCCCTCAAACATATAAAGAATAAATTACAGTGCAGCATTCTAAATATTCTACACAGCAAAAAAATTCTTACTGCATTCTTGACTTGATCAAGAATATGAAGCCAAGCGTGCATTTGCTGATGAATGTGGTACAATTCTGACTGTGCTGGGGGCAAAAATCTAGTTCTAATTAATCACCAATTAATAGGAAGCTTAGAATGTATTTCTGCTTAATTATAAATATAGCTTCTCATTAAGAAAGACTTAATTAATCAATTTTTAAAACATCCTCAGTGCTGTGAATCATTTTCCACACAACAAGCTGAAATGACTAATGAAGATGAGAAACTAAATTCAAAATAATTCAGCTGTGTTCCTCCTCACTGCCTGGAAGACTACAAGCAAAATGTACAACAACACACAGAGGCACATACAGCTGGTGTTCTCAGTTTAGCTGGCACTGATAGGAAATAGTGGGTTTCTTTTGAAATAAACATCACTTACTATTAGCAAAAAGGAACATAAACCAAATCAGACAGACTCGGGAGGAACAGAGTTTTTTTTCCCCCCTTGCTATAAATATAAGCCAGTTGAGAACAGTCACTGCTCTGCTGTAAATCACTTCAGTAGTGTCACAGGCACCCATCAGGAACTCTTTTGTAGGTTGTAAATGGAATGATTCACTAACTAGTGGCCAGATCATTGGTGCAACCTTCCAAGGACTGCATCTGCATAGCCTCCACATATTTCAATGAGACTGGTTTTCAAATTGTGTTCTGGGGTACTCTGGGGATTGTTTGAAAACCAGCTAGGGAGTTCCTAATGAGACTGATGCTGATGGACAAGCTTCCTTGAAAGATAGCTTGTCCTCTGATGCTGACCTTCCTCTGCACATACAGGATATGATGTCATCTGCAAGCTTAATTTACACAGGCAACAGTGAGTTCCAAAAGGCATGAGTAGTGCCTAGCATGACCTGTGTATACACCACAGAATATAACATAGAATCCTCTATAACAGAGGCTGCCAAAGTGGGTGCCCTCCAGATTGCTGGACTACAACTCCTACCATTCCTGACCACTGGCCATGCTGGCTGGGCTGATGGAATTGTAGTCCAACAACATCTGAAGGACACCATGCAGGAATACTGTAGCAGATGCTCAGGGTTCTTTAGCAGACAAATTAATGAGAAAAGTATTCTTTGAAGATGCAAAATTTAAAACATCCAGCAAAGGAGGGCTCCAGTTAGATCCCCTAAAATAATTAGAAACTGCACAGCAGTAGGACTTGGTGGACCCAGCCCTGTGTCATAATAAGCCTGATCTTAAACTCATTACTTGTTAATTTCAATAGGCCTTAGTTTAAAGTTATTTTGCTTGGGGCTGCTTATCTATGCTTTACATTTGATAAAGAAAGGTATCCTGGAAACACAACGAAAATGAAGTGATCTTTCATTGGGGTAGTTTTTGATTTCAAGTGTTTATTCTGCCATCTTCACATCATAACAACTAAAAATAAAAAAGTGTAATCACGCTGTGGCCATTTTTGTTTCACACAACAAATGCAACTACCACATAATGCCTCTATCCTATGAACTTTCTAATCATGAGTCTGTTATTGCATTGAAGCATTTAGGCAAGCAACATTCCACCCATGAAATGGGGAAAGGCACTTGTGAGAATCAAACCATTACTCTAGCTGTGTGAATCCAGCTTGACTTGTCTGGACACATGAAAGCAGAATGGTAGTAGGCTATACATTTGTAGAAATTCCCAAGAACATAAAAATAAACCCAGATTCCAAAGAGCTACTTTATGCTTTGGGCATCCCCAGTGAGATTTTTCCTGTCTTTTTTTTGTCTTTCAATATCAGACCAATGCTGTATCAATGAAAAGTCCCAAAGTCTCATTTCCATTTGTGGAACTAGTCATTAAGTTCTCTGGATAACAGACAACTACTATATTTGTGTTTTAAAAATGCTACTATTACTTGGGTTGTTGGGACTGAACAGGATAACTGTGTGTTCCAGTTTATGTTTCTAATGAATATGTATGTTTATATACACATACATACATCATTACATTTATACATGTGTATACTGTAATACATAGAGAGAGAGAGAGAGAGAGAGAGAGAGAGACCATGCTTTTGCTGCAGGTTGGCTGGAAGATTTAGTGTTTCTTCTGGTAGCATTATCAATGGGCTTGCCTAGCGTGACATACTGCCAGAGCCGTAGTAACAGGTTTCTAATCATTACTTAAGCTGCAGACTTTGCAAACAGTGGCCGCTTCACTCACCTTGTTCAAGCGGCTGGCTTTTAGTTGAAGTTGTTTTCATCTTCAGTGCCTCCCTAACCGACATGTCACAACAGGAGCCTTTGTTAGTGTCTTGGTCACTGTCAGCTTGGTCACTGTCCCCGTGCCCGCTGTCTCTCAAGCTGGCTCGCTCAGGGTCCTTGAAGGTGGAGCTACTGATATTTGTGCATAGAAAGAAAGAGAGCAAGAGAAAAAAAGGGGGGATATGTTAAACTTGTATTTATTTCTCCCACCCAATTTGAATTGTACTCTCTGGCAAAGCAATTTTGACAAGAATGCAAATGGGGAAGCCGAGAAAGTTATTTAATAGGCCTTACCTTTGAACAAACTGCTGCCTGCTGCCCAAGTAATTGGGCTCTGCGGGAAAATTGTCTGTCTGTGAAAGAGAAGGAAAAAAATACATCTAGTTGTACACTGGACAAATCTCCTGCAGAGCAACAAGATTTCCTAGAGGAGGAATGATTAATAATTCAAAAATAATTTCCCCCCTTAATCTTCAGATTTGTACATTTTAATTAAATTGCAAAATGCTGATATATAATTATCTACTCAGAACAATTAAGTGATCCTGGTCCACAAATTACCTGCTAAAACAAACAAGGAAGATTTACATAAGTAACATGAAAAATATGTTTTGTAATTAGCTAAATACTAAGTTCATCTTAAGGTTTGTATTAAGGGAAGTTCAGATGACCACATTTCGCTCACAAGAGTTTACTATTACATATCACCTATCACAGATGCAGCATTCTCAGAAGCTCTCTTGACAATGCAACAAAACAATACTGGACTTTTAAAAACATTATAAACAGAGAAAAGCTGGTGTTAAAGGCAAGGTTTTAGGCTAGTCACCCTGATACGATAGATTTCAGACACCAGTCTATCCAATAAGGAAAGATTCAGTCATGCAGTCCCACAACTTTATTCTACAACAGTCTGAAGTAGGACAATCCAGCAACAATTGTACTACGAGGAGCTGTTTGTTTACAAAGGCTCTTGTCAGGTGCATGTTAGTAAGCTCACACAATGGGTTCAGTTGACAGATAGAAGCCTAGAATCCTAGAGTTGGAAGGGGCCTTGTAGGCCATCGAGTCCAACCCCTGCTCACAGCAGGAAATCCACAGCTAGGGCATCTCCCGCAGATAGCTGTCCAGCCTCTGCTTGAAGACATCCAGCGAAGGGGATCCCACCACCTCCCTAGGCAGTCAGTTCCATTGCCGAACTGCCCTTACTGTCAAGAAGTTCCTTCTAATGTCCAATCTGAATCTACGCTCCTGCAACTTAAAACCATTAGACCTAGTCCTACCCTCTGTGGCAGCAGAGAAGAAATCTGTACCCTCCTCTATGTGACAGCCCTTCAGGTACTTAAAGAGTGCAATCATGTCGCCCCTCCGCCTTCTCTTCACCAGACTGAACATGCCAAGTTCCTTCAACCTTTCCTCATAAGACTTGTTCTCCATACCGGCTATCATCCTCGTTGCCCTCTTCTGAACCCGCTCTAACTTGTCTATATCTTTCTTAAAATGAGGTGCCCAGAACTGAACGCAGTATTCCAGATGAGGCCTGACTAATGCAGAATATAGTGGGACTATTACTTCCCTCGACCTGGAAACTATAGCTCTGTTTATGCAGCCCAAAACCGTGTTTACCTTTTTTGCCGCGCACACACACACACACACACACACACACACACACACTTATCAGTGACAACAGAGAGAATATGGGATTAATGCAATAAGTAAGTGTCATTTTCCAGGGAGAAGGGCAATCAGCATATGAATCCCATAACCCTGGCCCGCAACCTTTAGGCATTCGATGTGGCTTACCCACAACATGCTATTGTGTCCCCTGCAAAGCGGGATCAAATGCGGAGTCTAGGCTGGCATAAATTAGGGGGAAGGCAGATATCACATTTTAAGGGTAGTGGAAGTGCTTTGAATAGACATTCCCTGCCCTGAAAACAAAGTGGGAGTGGTCTGAACTCATTTTTTGTCCTCCAAACCACTTATGCTATACTTAAAATATTATGTTAAAAGTATAAGGGCATCTCCTCCCCAGTCTTCCTTTCACTGTGAGCTATTTTCTAAGGTGGTCATATTTGCTAGTTTACAGAGGACAGTCCTCCATCTGAAGTGCTGTCAAAGGGCAGTTTTCTGTTTGAAAGGTTTCTCTGTTTGAAGAGCTCCCCAGTTCAGATCAGATCTAGTTTAAAGTTAAAAAACCACCAGAAGGGAGAGCAGCAGTTAACATATGGACAATAGACTGAGCCCGTACACATGACACCTGGTCTCAGGCTTTCCCATGAGCTTAGATGCTAGCATTTAAATAGAAATAAAATGTAAGTATTTCTAAGTCTGAATCCATACATATAAATTAGCATATGCACATTTTATGCAAAACTCCCTTTTTGTGTGTGTGATGTAAAAGTGACCACCCTACTATTTTCTGAGTGTTTAAGAGAAAGAATCCACAGATTTTTCAGCTGAAACCCTCCTCAGAAAGGCTCACCTGGTGCCTTTTTGATATTGTTTCCAGGGTGGGTGGTAGCCTTTTTACTCTTACTGTTTTTTTAAAAAAAATCTGACTCTTTTACCTCATTTTACTCTCTGGAAGGATGTGAATTTTGATGTTTAACATAGCCTTTAGTTTTTTCTCTGTCTTATATTGATTGTCTTAATGCTGTTTTTAGAATTCTATTTTGTATTTTATGGTTTTTAATTGTTTTTATTATATGCACTATGCCACCCAGAGAATGTTAGTTGCCAGGCAGCTAATAAATTAAGTAAATAGATAGATGAATAGTATGCTGATGACACGCAGCTCTATTTCTCCTTTTCATCTTCTTCAGGTGAGGCTGTCAATATGCTGAACCAATGCCTGGCTGCAACAATGGACTGGATGAGGGCTAATAAACTGAGACTCAATCCAGACAAGACTGAGATGCTGCTAGTGGGTGGTTCTTCTGACTGGATGGTTGATGTCCTGGATGGGGTTGCACTCCCCCTGAAGGAGCAGGCTCATAGCTTGGGGGTTCTCCTAGATCTATCTCTGTCACTTGAGGCTCAGGTAGCCTCGGTGGCACACAGTACCTTCTACCAACTTTGGTTGGTGGCCCAGCTATGCCCCTATCTGGACAGGGATAACCTGGCTTCAATGGTCCATGCTCTGGTAACCTCCAAGTTAGGTTACTGCAATGCTCTAAGTGGGGCTGCCTTTGAAGATGGTTCGGAAATTGCAGCTTGTGCAAAATGCAGCGGCCAGATTGGTAACAGGGACCAGACGGTTCGAACACATAGAACTGATTCTGGCCCGCTTGCATTGGCTGCCTGTATGTTTCCAAGCTCGATTCAAGCTGCTGGTTTTGACCTATAAAGCCTTACACGGCTTAGGACCACAATACCTGATGGAACACCTCTCCCGACATGAACCCACCCGTACACTACACTTAACATCTAAGGCCCTCCCCCAGGTGCCTACTCGGAGGGAAGCTGGGAGTCTGGCAACAGGGGAGAGGGCCTTCTCAGTGGTGGCCCCCAAATTATGGAATTTTGTCTTGATGAGGTGCGCCTGGCATCAACACTGTTACCTTTCCGGCGCCAGGTCAAGACTCCTCTTCTCCCAGGCATTTTAGCATGTGTTTTAAAATTGTTTTTAAATTTTAAAAAATTGTTTTTGTGTTTTAAAATTTGTATATTTGTTTTTAATGTTTTTAATTGCTGTAAACCACCCAGAGAGCTTCGGCTATGGGGCAGTACATAAATGTAATAAATAGATAGACAGACAGACAGATAGAGAAGTAGTCCTGGGAAAAAAAAACCCTCCAGAAAGATAAATAGCAAGATGCGTAAAAGATAAATTCCTTAGCTTATCCCTTAAGTTATTTTTAAGGTATTCAGTATAAGTAGGGGAAAGCTTCTATATGTAAAAATAACTTACCTTATCCAACTTGTATGTTACTGATACTAACGATTAATAGAAACTAAAATACACAGACACACCTGGGCTTAGCAACAGGTTTAGAAAGGAGTAAGTGCAACAAAATATTACAGCATGAGTAGTCCCATTCAGGGGTCCAGCGAGCCACACCTCTCCCAGGATGCTCATTCCATTTCAACTGGTTTTCCATCCTCATCCTCCCCCACCGCAAACAAAACTTGCTTAACATTCTGTGTATGGTGGCAATGTGTCCTACTTTACTTTGAAAATATATCTGGTCCAAGTCCAGTTTAAAGATAGAATCATTAGAAAAGACTGTAGGGGCAGACACACAGATCAGTAAGTCACAATATTCCCCACTACGGTGAGATGTTTAGTATTTCTATTTAAATTATAGTACTTTTTCTAAAGTTGCATCTAAATGTACAAGCTAAACATATACAACTGTTATGCAAATATGTCCACCGTCTCTTTGGTGATGTATAAGTGGTCACTCTAATTCTGTATCTGCTGAGCATGCTCAGTCCTCCCTGAGCTACTCTTTTGGGAGTTGCCTCCTTTAGGGATTTTTGTACTTCAGCAAACTTGTGGATGTCTCTGAGCATGCAGCTATCTACCACTTGCTTCTCAGAGACCCTACAATCCTGTCTGCACTCAACAGTTGAGTTCATTAGGAAGGAGTGATCTATTGGTTATAAGGGAATAGCTGATTTTACATTCCTGTTTTTGAAGTGCCATCTGGAAACGTGGTGATATCACCTAGGAAGGTAAGCTGGCTTTAGGCCTAACTCATGCAAAGAATAGATAATTGTAAAACTGTGCATGGACTGTATCACTTCAGACTTATGGTGGCAGATCCAATGAATATGTTTTGTTTTTGTTTTTAAAAAATGCTAATTGTAAATGAAATGTTATAGGAAAGAACTCTAATGTAGTCTTCTCACCATTATGCTAGCTTTATATCTGCAGGGATTTTTTTCTCCCCATGGGAAAGCAATTAATCATGTGACTTCTCCATCTGAAGTCAAAAATAGATGTGTTACATTCCAGGAACAGTTTTATTACCTCATCAACTTTTTGTTTGAACTAAGCACCTGGTCTGGTTTGCACATAATGCTACATTATGGTTTGTTTAGCTTTATCATGGTTTGTTTGATGGTGTAAACACAGCTCCACAGCTTCAACATGATCTGTTTGTTCCCAGTAAACTATGATCATAAGTCATGGTTTGTTGTTGGCTTCTGAGCCTTGCCTTATTTTAACTATAGCTTTTCATTACATGTGAACCCGATGTGGTTTGTTTGCCAGTGCCACCACTGACACTTGCCAAACCACAGAGCCGTGTGGCCTGAGAATGAAACCGTTCCCAAGACTAAGCAGCTCTTGCTAATGTTTGCCCAAAGAACAACTCACTCCTGTGCTTGACAATCAGCTCCTTTCCCCATTCTGCTTCCCACTCTTCCCTCAACAACCCCTCCCTCACAAGGCAGACAGCTTCGCTATGCAGCTGCTGTCAAGAGAAAGATTTAAAGCAACTGCAATCCAGTACTCCTTACTTACTCCTAAAATGAGATGAACAGGAAAGCATCAAAGTTAAATGAACTGTATCCTATGAAACTCTAATTCACCTTATTAAATTGTAGCAGTCATTTATCTGTGATTTTTATATATATAGGGATACATAGCAATTGTTGAAAAAAGGAAATAAAAACAAGCATCACATAGGTTAAACTGGCAAAAAAATTAAACAGTTCAAACCCTCTAAAATACAGAATATGATCCTTGGAGGGGGGAAAAAGCTCAGTGAGCTTTCAATCAACACTCAGTACTGCCCATAAGAAAAGACTGTTGCCTGCAATTTGCTACTCACAGCTACAGGGTAATTAGCACCTCTTGTGCAAACACCTGATTTACAATCCACATGGTGCCCTGAAGTCTCAGTTCTGTTTTCACAAACCCAGAAACAATAATTCCTGACCTTGTTTCAATTTGCATTCTGTATGTGCTTTTAGAGGTGAGCTTGCCAAACCCATAATCAGGGTTCTGAAATCTTGCATCCCAAGTTCTCAAATTTCTGACACACATGCTAAAGGACAGTTTGGTCAGTAGCCGATACCATCCAGTATGGTCCTCAAGCACCTTTTAACACAGACGTCCCTCCCTGGCTGAGGAAGAACCACAAGTTTCCCAATTCATGGCACCTCTTAATTCTCAACAGGTGGCATCCTAGAGAGTAAGGATAAAAGTCTGATTGGATGAGGAGCCTCCAGTGTTCATAGTCTTTTCACACATACAGGAGGGACTTCTGGCTCTTGAATTAAACCATTTTTTCCTGGCTCTCTGAGGAGGCGTGCCAGCAGGGCTGCCACCACTACAATGCTACCCAGTGCAAGAAAAGAAATGAATGCCTTGAATAAAAAGTTCAAAGAAATTACCAGCTACAACAAGCACTCAGGAGTGGAACCCTTCTATGATAGGTTGGCAATCCTCTTTAGGTAGGAGAGAAGTGAGTCCAGGCTGCAGCGTGGACAATGGCAGCATTGTTCCACACCAGCATTAGCAGAACAGACCCAGACCAGCCACAAAAGCTGCGTCCAGGCAAATGTCATCCCCTGTACCAGTAGCATCTGGCCAGTTGAGACAGACAATCCAAACAGACATATTCTATAGAAATTACACAAAAGATGCCACAATCTAGTCAGAGGTACTGGTACTTAAATGGCAGTGCTGAGTCTAGAAATGCTCAGAGAATATACTCATATAATCAGAGGATTAACCACAAGATAAGGATACTTAAAGGAAAAAGTATGTATACTTTGTAGGTTACGCTGAAAGGTGGCAATGCTTTTGGGCTGGGTGGTAAATTTAAAATGTCTTCCTTTTTGGTTGGTAGGCCATGAAGAACATGGTTTAAAATTTACATTCCTATAATTAACTATCTTTGTTATCCTTTCTCAAATCCTAGTTCTCCTTTTTACCTCAAAACCCCCCACCCACCCAAACGACATCACATCAAAAACGACAGAAGTAAGAACTCTGGCTTGAGGTGCTATTTTCTTAAAAATCTAGATAGGTATATGGTTACTTTATTGAATTTGGAAGAAACACTGGAGAGAAAAGTTAGAGAAAGCATCAGGGAACATGCAGGGAGAAAGCATTCTATACTTCAGGCAGGGGGATGCTCCCCAGGAGTGAGTGATAGTTGCTTAGTGGAGAGAACACAGAAATTAATTGAGAAAATTGATGACACTGGAAAAGTGAAAATGATTCCAGTGAAGAATTAAAAAAGATACCCTGTGCTTCCCTCACCACTTTTTCTTCCTATGCTGCTACTTTAGTTCTATGTCCACCTTTAGAAGCACAACAGCATACAACTAAACTTGTGTAACTACCCTAGGATGTGGATATAGGCTCACCAAAGTTTGATTCGTTCCAGTTCTACACAGGAACAGGACTACGTCCTTCTCCTCCCATTTTTGCATGGATTTAAAAGGGGGAAATCCTTAAAAATCTACATGGAAATAAAAATAATAATGTAAGTACTTACAAGGTAGTCCAAGGGCTTCAGTGCTGCCTCTGACCTTAAAAAAAAAAAGCTCAAATATAGGTCATCCAGCCACCAACAGTCTGGAGCAGCTATTGTGCGGGGCTGCAGTTTTTACATGGGAGCAGCCATATTTTTTTCATACAATTCTCTTTGAGAGTGATGGATCATCAGCAAGTCTTGTCACTTTCAGGGGGATTGCTCTACTGCAATTCAAAGCATGCGGTAGCAATTAAAATAAAATTGTTTAAAGGACAGAGGCAGCTCTGCAGCTCTTGGACCATGTCATAAAGAGATCAGCACATTTAGATTATAAAGTGTACTCACGATCCATTCTGGGTCATTACCTACCCGGGTTGAATCAGAGAGTCTACTTTTAAAGCAGAGTTCTACAGATTCCTTCCTTTCTTAGAGTCGTCCCTATGCATCTTTCAACTCTATTTCCTTACCTTTTTTAGGGAAAGTTATGACTAAATTTGTCTAGTGAGTTCACCGCATCAAAAAAGCTTTGGAGAAAGGAGACAACATAGAGGAGCAGCTACTTCTTCTGAAGGTAAAAGTGCTAGATTTAATTGAGGAATTAAAGCATTGTATCTAACAATATAAAAAAAATACCATCTCCCATTTCCTGCCTGCACCATCTTTCCCAAGCCCATCAGCAAAACACAGGGGGGCCCTTTTCCACCACTACCACCAGCTGCCAAGAACCCATCACTAAAACGGCCACCCACACCAAAGCTTCAGCTTCTACCTTCACACACCTAGTCACTGGAATACCCACCACTATTATTACCCACTTCCACTATCTTTCACCACCAAATCACAACCACACTAGCACTTGTCAAAAGGGGCCCATGGAAGGGTGGCCACATTTGGATGCACTTTTGGAGGCTTCTGTCTCAATCTCTTGTTTATTAGTCTGTCTCTTGTCAGTTTCCCACGTGAGCCGATTGTTTGAATGAACCTCACTAAAAGTGACCTTTCTGAGTATGTCCAAAGGGCAACAGCAGTTACTGCTATTCTCAATAGCATAATCTCCTAGCACCCTTGTGTATTTAATAACTTCTTGCACAAACTGCAACATTCCTTCTAAGTCACAAATAACCATTTCAGGCTATTTATATTGACAGCTTGTGTTCTTTTAACAAACGAACCAACAAAACAAAACAAAATCAGAGGAAACAAGTACAAGTATGATGGATGTGTTTGATTTCAAGTCTCCAGTAAACTCTGATTCACTTTAATAAGTGCTTCTAAGCTTTGGGGGCTCATGCAAACACTGCAAATAAATAACAGAGTTTCACTGTTGAGTATTCTTTAAAAAAAGTGGTTAAGCTTTCATCCATTTAAGGGCCCAATCCAGCCAAAGCTAAGTTCTGTTTCACAGGGAATGATAAATGTATGCCACCCTGGGCTCCTACTGGGAGAAAGGGCGGGATATAACTCTAATAAATAAATAATAAAATAAATAAATTGCTCCCGCTGAAACCAGTGGGCCTTTTAAAGAATGCTTAATTTCGGTGGGATCATCATATTCTACAGCTTTAGTTAAATAATCACTGGGGGTCCATTTTAACTGGGGACCTTTGAGAACACTTGAATATTTCTGAGGCTAATTAGTTCTCACATATTAACTAAAAAGGAGAGCAAAAAAGGAAAATATTTTGAAGCATAGCTTCAAAAATTATATCTCAAATTCTCTCATGCATCGTTGGATATTCACCTATATTAAGAGTTCAAAAGCACCTAAAATATTTATAATGTGCAAATGTATTTACATATTATCAAACACATAAAATGTACTAAAAATTCATAAATCAGCTGATCCCCAGAACAAAAATATTATAAATGTGATTCAGACAACATTAAGCACTTTGGAGTGTCACTGATTGCAACAGAACTCTTACAATGTGCAACCCTGTGCACATCTGTTCAGAAGCAAGTCATATCAGAGGAACGCTGAGTAGGTTGCTATCTGCAGGTGAGTGGGAGAGGAATGGGGGGGTTACATCTGCCCTCCTTTGGTTCCTAGCAGCCATCACCGGCTGAGGAAGTAACCTTACATCTGCAGCACAATCCAGTCTATGCTTCAGTGCAGCATCCCCAGAGGCAAGCCTGGCTTCAATTAGTGCTCCTGGGAGATAGATAAGACCTGCTGCTGTCGAGTGGTGGATTGCAGCTTGGGGATACTTCTGGATCCAACTTTCTCACTTGAGGTCCAGGTGGCCTTGGTGGCTAGGAGTGTCTATTTCCAGCTCCAGCTGGTTCCCCAGCTACAGCCCCTTTTGGACAGAGATGATTCAGCCATGGTACTCCATGCTCTGGTAACTTCCAGACTGGATTACTGCAATGTGCTCTATGTGGGGTTGCCCTTGAAGATGACTCGGAAACTTCAACTGGTCCAAAATGTAGCAGCCAGGGGTTGCTTTTAGAACTCATACAATCCTTGTTCTAAAACAGTTGCAATGGTTGCCTGTTCATTTCTGGGCCCAATTTAAGGTGCTCATGCTAGTGGTTAAAACCCTGAACAATTTAGGCTCCAAATATCTGAGACAACACCTCCTTCCCTACAGACCCTCTCAAGTGTTACGATCAGCAGAGCGGGCCTTCTTGGTAGTTCCACAACCCTCACAAGTTTGGGGGATAGTGGCCTGGGAGAGGGCATTTTCTGTGGCATCTTCACTGTACAGTTTTCAGCAAATGCTGAAGATGCACCTCTTTACCCTAATCTTTGATACCTGAGATGTGTGCTTTTAGGACCCACCCTATTCCTATGAATGCAATTTGTTTTGTTTTTAATATTGAATTTTAAACTCTTGTAACCCACCGTGAGAGCTGCTAGTGAAGGGTGGGTACCATCACCACCACCACAATGATGATGATGATGATGAAGAACTCTATTGGATTTACTTCTGGATAGTTATGTCTAGGGCTACACTATCAAGCATGTGTTTAACTCTCTCATTGAAACCAATAGGGTTTAGAAATTCTTTAACACTGGATTGATCATACCCTAAGTTTGGTAAAATCCCTACTATAACTAGCTGAATGAATACAAGGTAACTTATTGCAGAGCAGGAGGTATTTACAGCACCTGCGTAAACCAGCCAAAAGCTAAAACTCAATCTCTCTTGTATAATCTTCTACTAGAGCTCTTTGGACAAAATTCTTCCACAAAATTTCAGCAAATGTATATACACATTGCTGGTCCTTGCAGCTGACTAGGTGAGAAGTCTTCTACTGTGTTCTCCATCACACCTCTATATTCTGCAGCAACTATGAGCAATGCAACATTATCTAGGGCTATGGTGCTTGACGTGTGAGACATAGCAGTCTACAAGATGTGCAGGACTGACCTAGACAGAACGGGAATTTGTCCTGTCCAGCATTCAGGGCACTCTTTGTTCTGAATACTTAATATGCATGAATAAAATAGTGTACAGCGTTGGAATCAGCAGCCCTGAAAGGTCTACAGAATTCTGCACAGCTCTCACCCACTGTGATGTCATCCTTGTATGCTGTTACAATTCCCAATTTGCTGAAGTACAAAAAAAGAAAAAGAAAACCTGGCGGAAAGAGGACAAATGAAGTTCAGTAGCTACAGAATGCTAAGTAGTCTGTTGGGGATGGGTGGGATGGAAAACTGGGTGGGTGGGTGGAATACAGTGTCCCTTAAAAGGGGATTTCTGGCTGGCTGGAACTCTGAACAGGAGCAGTCCACACTGCAACATTTTGTTGCTGGCCCTACTTGTAAATATATGATGGTGTCGACAAAAACAAGGAAGTTGTCAAACAGACCATAACATATCTCTGGTGTGCATCATGTGACCCAATGTACAAGTTATGCAGACCTGTACTGGAAGCTGCATTACCTTTTTCCCCAGTGAAATGACCTTCCCCACACCCCACTAATAGTAAGGACCATTGCTGGGGAACAGCGAATCCTGCCAATTCTAGTACAGATCATTCACATTATTTTTTCTGAGCATTTGCAGTATATCTGAAAGTAATTTAGGAGCACCTGCTCATTCCGGTCAATGGCCACAATTTTTAACCAGCTTTGGTACCTAATTAAGTTGCCAGGATCCTACCCCTTTGTGTGAGTTCAAGGGCAAGCCCCTGCTCCTTCTCCAAGTTTGGAGCTGGAAAGGGCTATAGAGCTTTTCTGTTTGGCCCTGTACTGCCAAGGCACTCTCAGCACCTTGGGAGCACAGGAGCCAAATAATTCCAGCCTTCTTCATAATCTTGGAGGCAGGTAGGGGACAGAGATAGTTACACAACTGTGGGGATAATTCCTGCCTCTTTCTGCAATTCCAAGGTTGGATGGAAGACTGGAGCTCATCACATCAGAGGTCAGTAAGCACAATCACCACGGCGAGCAAAAATGTTGACCCCCCCCCCGGTAAGTGACCTCATTAACAACCCATTGATGCATCCTTCCAAGCAGTCCTCCCAAACTCTGCGGGGATGATGCCAGAATCTGCCCCTAGAACCCTTATTTCTTAACCCATTTTAAGAAATGGTAGTGGCATCAAATCCTTGCCTAATTACCATGTCCCATAAAGCTGAACACCAGGCAGGAGATTGCTTTGCTCAAACCCAGCCAGTTCTGTTACCCTTGATGGTTACTGTACATGTATTTACAGTATTTTCCTTGTGTTAGTATGCATGTCCTGGGACCTGAAAGGTCTCTTATCAGCAACCAGAACAGTGAGGCAAATCCCAGGGCTGAACAGAAGGGATGGGCTAGGCAGCTGCAGTCACAGTGGCCATCTTCTTTCCCCGGAACGCTTCAGGACTCCAACAAGCATTCTGGAGATATAAAGATGACATTTGGAGAAATGAAGCTGACAAATGAAGAAGCTGAAACCATGAAATCTGTGGGTTAAGCCACAGCTTGTCAATATGGCTAAGTTCCTTTCACAAGTATGATCTAAGTGTCATTTCTCTTATTATATTTTAGAGACATGGGTACATTTGCATGAGTCAATCCCATCTCTAAAAACCATCTGCAAATGTAATACATGATGACAAATTCAAGCTGATCAGAGAAGACCTGTGAACTTCAAGGCTATTGTGATAATAGTTTGAAATTAGAGAAAGGGAATCAGCAAGCCAAAGAACTAGGGATTTGTAAGGGGAACTCTAATCAGAAACTAAGATTAGCCAAAGAAACATCAACGGTTGGAGGGCTGGCATCAGAGGTTGGCATGGCCAGGCACTTGCTGACAACCACAGGGCTCAGAAGGATGCACTGCCAAACATCTTCACTCCACCATTGGTGCCCCACCCTGAGCTGCCAGGCCATCAGGGGGACCATCAGTGCTGCTGCTCGCTGACACTGCCATTCATCAGACCCTTTCCCAGACATGTATACTTGGGGAGGAACACTTTTGGATGGAGGTCAACTCTAATCTGTAGCAGGCAGCCATCATCTTAAGATTCCTGAAAATGTGACGCCTAATGCTGACAGGGCAGTAGCAGCCCCGGGCAGGGGCTCAAGTTAGCACTGGAAGAGGTGGCCCTGGTGATACTATGTCAAGGCTCACTCTGAATGGTTGGACCTGTACCCTCCCAATTAAAAGGTATTATTCATTTTCTTATTAACAGTTATGTCAAGAGTTGCTTCCACAGTCTTGCTGATCAGGTTTTTACTTCAGAGGATGTGCACTGGGCCTTCTGCTGCCTTTCCCAGGGCTGGCCAAAAACAGTTCCCCTCCTGAGACAATGGGTAAGATGTCCATCCATTCCTCAACCCCATTCCATATATAGAAGCTAACTAGACTCAGTTGAATCTTCCCTCCAACATTGTGGATGGAAAGGCACCCACCACTTCACCTGAGGGCAATAAGCTTGTGCAGAGCAAGCCATGTGGTACACACAAGTCTGCCCTTCAACACTTCACCACTGCCTCCCATGTTCCTGAATTTTCTGTCTGAGGTGGTTTCCTCACTCTGCCTTATGGTAGAGACGGCCTTCGTATCTTCTATCCTGGTTAGTTTAAACAGTTGTACAGGCCTGTCACCACAAAAAAAGTATTCAAGAAATGGCTGAAAGTCAACAGTGAAGATGCCTACCTAATCTCTGCTGGAAGAGTGTTCCATAGTATGGGAGTGGCAACACTAAATGCCCAAGTTCTAGTCGAGGCCAATCAGGCCTCTAACATGGGGAACAACTAACAGTGCTCTTCTGGATAATCTCAGTGATTGGGCTGGGATGTAAGGGTTAGGTACTTCTTAAGGTATCTTGGACACAAGTTGTTCAGGGCTTTCTAAATCAATGTAAGAGCCTTAAAGACTGGTCCCTGGGCAGCCAAATGCAGATGTTTTTGCCGAGGTGTCACATGCTGTCGGCTATCTGTCCACATCAGCAGTCTGCTGATTCCACTGCATTTAGCACCAACTGGAGCTTCTGGTCCAGCCCCAATGACAGCCCCATATAGAGTGCATTGCAGTAATCCAGTCTCGAGGTTACCAATGCAGGGGCTACAGTGGCCAAGTTATTCTGATCCAGACACAGTTCTCACTGGCATACCAGACAGGGCCAGTTCTAAAGGGCGGCCAGGTGGGGCACTGGCCCGAGGGCCCCTGGAGCTACAGAGGCCCCTGAGGGGGACCTCTGCTCCCCTTCTGTGGTCCATGGCAGGAGCCGTGGATCGCAGGACAGGAGGAGCTTCCGAGCCGCCCGCCATCCCCCCGCTTCACCTACCTTTCTCTCTGCTGTTTTTTTGCAGTTCACACAGGGTTGCCATCAATCAAGAGGGGCTGATTGCCATCAATCTATAAGGGGCTGAAGTCTCTGACGCCATCTTGGTTGATGGCAGCAATGAGCGCGCAGCAACAAAAAACAGCAGAGAAAGGTAGGTGAAACGGTGGGATGGTGGGCGGCTCGGATGCTCCTGTCCTGTGATCCGCACTCCTGCTGCGGATCGTGGAAGGGGAGCTGAGGGGCCCAGGGCAGGCTGGTGCCTAAGGGCCCCGGCATGCATGGAGCCGGCCCTGATACCAGACAAACCTGGTAAAAGGCACTCCTAGCCACCAAGGTTACTCAGGCCTCTAATGACAAAGAACTATCCAAGAGTACTCACAAGTCACATACCTGCTCATTTAGAGGGAGTCCAACCCCATGCAAAACAGGCAACTGGCCTATCTTCCGGACAGAAGTTAAACTGATAGGTATGGGTGAACCTTTCCAAGGAATTCCACTAGTCTCATTGAAACTCTTTGTTTGCTTCAGAATTCGTCAGATGTTCCAGACTGAGCAGAACCTCTGAAGTTGCCTTTAAATGTCACCTTTAGCAACATTTGGTGGCAACTCTAGAACTTGCAGGAGTGGGCTATATGAGCTAATGGCTTGTGATAAAACAACTCTCTGTCTGTTTGTCCGTCCGTCCGTCTCTCTCTCTATATATATATATATTTCTGAGACAAGAGGCATGAATGTAAGCCTCCAGAAGCCGCTAAGCGATTTGCAATATAAATATTGTAGCTCCCATGATAAATTTGCATGAATCTACATATATATGTAGAATATTTTGTTCTCATGTTATGTATATTGTTTAGAGATTTATTGGTTAGTTATGTTTACTTAAAATGTGAACTATTGTTTTTTATTATGTAGAATTTATATTGATTTTTTATGTTGTAAACTGCCCAGAGAGATGGGACAGTATACAAATGGAGTAAATAAATAAATAATATAAGCACCACTCATAAAAGTCCATTTGTGTATTTTTTTTAAAAAAAAATGACAAGTGCTTCTTGCTATCGGCAGACCACTGGGTGCCATTTTCATAGATCCATTGTAATGAAGAGCTATTATATTTGGATGTCGGGTGTTTTTTTATAAAGTGAGATGCTGTATTATGGATTAGTCACTAAAGAGTACAGACATTCTACTCAAACAACTTAAAATAATTCTTGGACTAAAAATGGAATGAATAATATACTTTATATCAATCCTCAAGTCTTCATTTGTGAAAGCCACTCATTTTCCACCGAACGCTAGCTACACTGATTCACTCCCTTACTGCTTGTTGTTTCCAGCAGTGGCAAAAACACACAAAAAAACAGCCTATGATCAGACATTTAGTATTAACATTTTGTTAGGGAATGTGTATCACTGTGTAGGCAGATTTTAAAGTAACTGGATTTTCTGGATGTGTTTTCATTTAAGGCACACGGCAATATGAACAAGTGGTTCTATTTAAAATGCTTCAGCAGCCATGAAGTTGGGGGCAGAGAATGAAAATTGTCATCTTTTGACAGCAAAAATATACTTGCAAATATAATGTAATTCTGTAAAAATTATTTTAAAGAATACTTTTTTCTATTTTCCACTATAAGGGAAAACTGAAAATATTCACATTACAGTTAATAAAAATGAAGACAGCTGCCCTGTCACAAAACAAGTGAAATAAAGAGACTTCTTCATGCAATCAAAATAATGTGTGTGAGCATGAAGAGAGTAGGGGAAATGAACACATTTAGAAGCCTTCTCACAGTTGGGAACTCTGATAATGCAGCGTTCTTGACTGAGAGAGGCTTCTGAGTACATTCAGTCAAATACGCTTACAAGCTCCTTTCAAAACGTTTTGGGGTGCAACAGGCATAGATGGTGTGTACAAGGACATTGGGAGAACGGGTGACAACGGAGAAAGGGTAGGAGTGCTGGGGTTGAGGTGGTGAACCTGCTCCTCCTACAACCTTTATGTCACACGTACTTAGTTTTTGGTTTTTAGTTTATGAATAGTTAATATTTTAGGGTATTCCACCAGGGCATTCTCCTGTGACGTCCCATTAATTTCACCGGGACTTGTCGAGGATAACTTTCTGTGGGTGGTACCCGGTGTCCATTGGGACTGGTGGGGCAGGGGCAGGAAGCCAACAGTAGGTAGACCCAGAGCCAATGACAGACAAGGCCAACTAATTCTAGTTTTATCCCCATCCTCCACCCTTCTGAGTTCTGCAGTGGCAACACTGGGATTAGGGAGGAGGAAGCTGACAGCCAGGGCCACCCCCTGGATTGGTTGTAAGTAAGAAGGCGGGTGAGCTTGGAGGAATCAAGGCGGAAGTTGGTGGGGTAATGCCCCATTTGTTCTATGAAGCAGACTCCATGGTGGTGTCTATAAGCACCACTTAGTGTTCTCAATATATTTAGCCATTTTAACGACATTTCAGACATACATGTGCACAATTTATCTATACTTAATTATTGTATGCTTAATTACTGTGACAGCCAAATGTGTGAACTGTTGAACAGCATGGTGTTTGAGGTTAAAGTTCTAGCGATGGTATTACATCTGTGATGAGCCATTCACAAATACAAATCACAATGTTAGTCATCAAATGATGAGCATCCCTGTGTGAGGCAGGCTGAAGGTACTTACAATTGTTTTATCTGTTACGCTGTTGTTACAGATCTAATATGAGATAACCATACTGGTTTGCTGAGTCTGTGTTCATGGATGTATGGTGTTCCTAGGGTAAGGTGACGGGATAAATGAGTGGAGCAAAGTGAGGAGGGGTGGCAGCCCCTGGTAAATAATAATAAAATTAAGCCATAAACTCTAAGAGATCAACTGGATACCTTTCTTTATGTCTGGGCAGCAATATAGATAAGATTAGTCAGGCAGGCTTATGATTAGCCCAGGCCAAGTAGACTCAGTTGCAGTTTGTTGTAAGGAGGTAATCAACAAGGAAGGCTTTAAGGAGGGATTCTGTGGCACAGCAAACAGCCCTGTGCTTGTCACAGAAAGACCTCCAGGCCTGCTGGGAAAAAAAGTTTAAGTAGTAAGAGAGTGAGCAAGTGAGTGACCGCCACCTAAGATTTCCAGGCAAGGTGCCACTGGAGAGTAATTTTCTGTGGCAGTTACCACAGGGGGAAAGGCACTGGAGTAGTGTGAGATCAGGCCTTAAGGGAGGAATCCTTCCTGAGTGAATAGTGGAGAAGGCCAGCAGCAGGCCACAACCAGAAGACCTGTGAGCTCCAAGAAGCAAAGAAATAAATTCTGTGAGAAATTTGGAAGAGGTATTCCGGAGAAGCACAACCCAATCCCTATTCCCTTAAAAATGTAAATGTACTGTCTTCAAGTCGATTCCGACTTATGGCAACCCTATGAATAGGGTTTTCATGAGACTGAGAGGCAGTGACTGGCCCAAGGTCACCCAGTGAGCTTCATGGCTATGTGGGGATTCAAACCCTGGTCTCCCAGGTCATGGTCCAACACCTTATCCCAATGTAAAAAAAGAAAAATGAAGCACATCTTATCATTCTACTTGATCTCAGGGCAAGGAGGAGGTGCAGGCAAGAATCCTCAGATATAGTCCATGCATGCAATAATTCTGGCAGGTGGCCCTCAGCTTTATACCCACATGTAGCGATACCCAATATCACATATGCACCATGCCCCATAAACTATCTGGGTAGCCCTGCAAAGTTACCACAGGGTGGGGGCTAGTGGGCCAAAGGCATTGTTTTACCCAAGGCACTATTTGTCCTAGGAGTGGCCCTGTCCACTATTCATTGTGACTTCCTATCTGTTTAATCACAAAAATTACTTACTTAACAAAATCTGTACAGTGCTTAACTTAAAGTTCTTAAATAAAACCTATAAGCAGTTTACAAATGAAACCTTAGCTTCATCCTTTGCAACTGAAGAAATGGGAGGAGGGGTAGAAATCACACAATTTGAGCAAGGCTCCTCACTTTCCAGCTTGTCTCAAATTTCCATACAACTATTTGACAGAATAAGAGGAAATGTTCTACATCGAACAGTTGTGTGAAAAATGACTGCACTACCTTCATACATGAACTTACCAAATGTTGACTGGTACTACCACATGAATAACTTAATTTGGAAGTGCCCTAAAAAGCACATATGGCACACATTCAAACTATGTCAGATGTATTGAATCCCACCCTAGCTAGGATTTGGCCTAGATTTAGGAGGGGGAATGTGGTCTCCTGATTGGGATACTCTCTCTCTCTCCCTCTCTGTGACAAATTAGCCTCTCAGTAAATTTCTGACTGGCCACAAGGATTGATGATACAAAATCTTATGATCAGGCCAAACAACAAGACATCTCCATTAAGAAGCTAGATTTAGTTGTTGTTGTTGTTATGTGCCTTCATGTTGATTACGACTTATGGCGACCCTATGGATCAGAGACCTCCAAGAGCATCTGTCATGAACCACCCCGTTCAGATCCTGCAAGTTCAGGTCTGTGGCTTCCTTTATGGAATCAATCCATCTCTTCTTTGGCCTTCCTCTTTTTCTACTCCCTTCTGTTTTCCCCAGCATTATTGTATTTTCTAGTGAATCAGGTCTTCTCATTATGTGTCCAAAGTAGGATAACCTCAATTTCATCATTTTAGCTTCTAGTGACAGTTCTGGTTTAATTTGTTCTAACACCCCATTATTTGTCTTTTTCACAGTCCATGGTATGTGCATAGCTCTCCTCTAACACCACATTTCAAATGAGTTGAGTTTTCTCTTACCCACTTTTTTCAGTGTCCAACTTTCACATCCATATATAGAGATCGGGAATACCCTGGTCTGAATGATCCTGACTTTAGTGTTCAGTGATACATATTTGTATTTGAGGACCTTTTCTAGTTCTCTCATAGCTGCCCTCCCCAGTCCTAGCCTTCTTCTGATTTCTTGACTATTGTCTCCATTTTGGTTAATGATTGTGCCAAGATATTGATAATCCTTGACAAGTTCAATGTCCTCATTGTCACCTGCAAAGTTACATAAATCTTCTGTTGTCATTACTTTAGTCTTTTTGACGTTCAGCTGTAGTCCTGCTTTTGTGCTTTCCTCTTTAACTTTCATCAGCATTTGTTTCAAATCATTACTGGTTTCTGCTAGTAGTATGGTATCATCTGCATATCTTATTGATATTTCTCCCTCCAATTTTCACACCTCCTTCTTCTTGGTCCAATCCTGCTTTCCGTATGATATGTTCTGCATATAGATTAAATAAATAGGGTGATAAAATATACCTGTCTCACACCCTTTCCGATGGGGAACCAATCTGTTTCTCCATATTCTGTCCTTACAGTAGCCTCTTGTGCAGAGTATAGGTTGCGCATCAGGACAATCAGATGCTGTGGCACCCCCATTTCTTTTAAAGCATTCCATAGTTTTTCATGATCTACACAGTCAAAGGTTTTGCTGTAATCTATAAAGCACAGGGTGATTTTCTTCTGAAATTCCTTGGTCCGTTCCATTATTCAACGTATGTTTGCAATATGACCTCTGGTGCCTCTTTCCTTTCTAAATCCAAATCTAAATCTAAATGTTTCTAAAGCTAGATTTTACTAGTCTTCAATTCCCATAAAAATGTGAGGCTTTATCCTCAGTCTTGGTCTTCTTGGAAACATGGGAGTCTAAAGATGTTCTCTTTCAAAATCTCTCCTCTGTATTGAACTCTCCATATGTTCTGAAGCCCAAAACTCTGCTCAAGCAGGCAACTTATAACTAGCTCAGTTAGATGAATTGTGTTTGCATTTTGACAACTTTGTAGGGCAGTCCAATATCTCAGAGAGGAGTTCAGGTCTCCTGCTCCCCTGGTGCATTCACTATAGCTGCCCAATTTCCCTGCTTTTTAAAGATTGATAGAAATAACTGTGGGCTATAGGTACATTCTTAAACCGCAAGGTTTTTTGCTTATTAGTGAATTTCTCTGCTTTTTAATCCGGGAGGTAAGAAATAGGATCCTATGCAAGTTTGTGCAAGATTGATCATTTGCATGCTTATTAAGTTCAGTGGGATTTGCTCCCCTGCAATCATGCTTAGGATAGGTGAAACTGACCACAGGGGATGGGGAGAGGAGGAGGAGGAGGAGGAGGAGAAGGAGGGAGGGGAGAAAGGTCAGAGGGGAGAAGGGGGATGGGAGCAGGCAGGAGGGGGGGATGGGAGCAGGCAGGAGGGGGGGAGAAGGACATGTTTGATCATTTGCATGTATATTGAGTTCAATGGGATTTACTCCTGTGCAATCATGCTTAAGATATGTACAACTGACCATGGGGAGGAGGAAGGGTAGGGGGAGGTGGGTGAAGGAGGGGATGGGGAGGGAATGGGGAGGGAGAGGCAAAGGAAAGAGGAGGGGAGGGGCAAGAGGGATTTGATCAGTTGCATACTTTTTGAGTTCAATGGGATTTATTTCTATGCAATCATGTTTGAAAATGCAAGTGGACTGCCTTCAAGTCGATCCCGACTTATGGTGACCCTATCAATAGGGTTTTTGTGGTAAACGGTATTCAGAGGTGGTTTTACCATTGCCTTCCTATGAGGCTAAGAGGCAGTTACTGGCCCAGGGTCACCCGGTCAGCTTCATGGTTGTGTGGGGATTCAAACCCTGGCCTCCCAGGTCGTAGTCCAACACTGACCTGGGGGAGGGCCAGGGAAAGTAGGGGGAGGGGAGGAGATTGGGTGGGTGGGTACTGGGCAGAGGGGAAGTTCCTTTCCAAAAGGAAAACATTGTGAACAGTATCATTGCTTTTCAGCGTTTCCCCCACCTTCTACAGCAGGCACATGTAGCCTCCCACCCAAATTCAAACCAAAGCTGTCCCTGGCCACATCCACACCGGGCCTTTATTTGTCTTTGGACAGTCATGGCTTCTTTCAAAGAATCCTGGGAAGTGTAGTTAGTGAAGGATGCTGGGAGTTGCTAAGGGACGCCCTGTTCCCTTCACAGACCTTCAATCAGAGTGGCTGACTGTTAAACCAGTCTGGCCACTGGAGCTCTGTCAGTGGAATAGGAGTCTCCTTTCAGCACCTTTCACAAACTACACTTCCCAGGATTCTTTGGGGGAAGCCATGACTGTCTCAAGTGAAATAAAGGTCTGGTGTGGGTGTGGCCCTGATTAGCCAAGCCAAGCAGCTGTGAGTCTGGTTTTTAGAACACTGACAGTTGGTTCTTACTGAGCATGCCCGACACTATCATTCAGTTCAATGCAAAATTTAATTAATTAAAAACAGCCAGGCATTTTTTTTACTTTTAAACTGTAGAAGATGAAGGTCAGAGTATGGGGCAAGGTCAGTAATAGGATTACAGGTACTCTGTGAACATGGCTGATTTTTAATAAATTTCAACAGATTATGAGAACTCTGACCAAAAAAAAGTCCAAAAGGGCTCTGGGTTTTTCTTCTCTCTTTTTAGATTTTGAACTCTCTATTCTCTCTGTTTTGTGAATTGCCATGAAAATTTAGAGGGTTGTTAAGCAAGCATTTCTGAGTACAGAACTATATGTTTTGTAAGGTTTTGTTTTGAAATGAGCTTATGGGAGGCATCAGAATGGCATGTGGGATATTTTCAATTTAACATTGCGGGATGTGAAAAATCCACGGTGCCTATAGTATACAGCCACTCTTGTGGCTGTATAATATGATAGGGCTATAGGAGTGGCCCTGTGTTAAGGGAGAGGCAGATGAATCACATTCTGCCATTTTAACCAGATATTGGGAGGGGAGGAGGGCAGTAGCTATTACACTGAGAACAGATTTATTTGAAAGTTGGCAGTGAGGAGAGGTAGGTTAGATGGTGGTCCATGGCCATTTTAAGAAAGAAAGAAATGGCTTATTTTGTAGAAGTTTAGACAAGTGACTCCAGCACTTTGACATGTATTCTGTTCACTTCCCCCCTCCGTCCCAACAGGTTTGCTAGCTCTAGACTTTGTCAGCTAACTTCTCCATTTGTACTGTCCCTTTTTGGAACTTTTTTTGTTAGGTCAGTGGAAATACCTGCTATGAGCTTTGCCCTAGTAATAGTGTAAGATGTTTGTAGGGTTTTTTATTATTATTATTATTAAAAATGCAATTTTGCAGCCTATTTTAGCCTATGGGTCATGATGAGGTATGTTGTAGCACATGCTCAGCAGGAACCTGTGTTGCCTAGCAACAGCTTCAACTACAGGAGCTGCCTGTTTAGAGTGGTGGTGGTATGAGGTCACTGAGAGGAAACAGACCCAATTCATAGCTCAGTTAGTGGGGGGGTGCTAATGCCAATGTTGCAGGTTTGATCACCATGTAGGCCAAGACTTCGTGTGTGTCTCTTTTTTGCCCTAACCGTTCCCTAATTTTTTAAAGAATTTAATATTAATGCACAAAGACAGAAAACAACTAGAGTAGAAACCAATTTTGCAGATGATAATTTTGAAAATACTGCAAACAAATGCACAATTCCAATTCTCTCATTCTATGTGGATGGCAATAGTTGCCAGTTGGGAACTTGTAATATGGAATGGTAGCTTCATGTGTCTGTTCCAGTGAACAGATAAGTCTGGAACTTAGATCCACCACTCTGCCAGCTGAAAGGTTGTGTTATAGCTAGAATGAATGACAACATATGATATTCTATCATATCCATATTTACTAAATAACACATCTGTTAAGGGTGTAGCCCTGGAGAGCAGCAATTTCCTGGCATTTTGGAGCTGGAGTGAACATGGAAATCCCTTAACAATAACACCACATGTTAAACTGAATTTTTTTTTGTTAATTGAATCAGTGTAAGGTGGCCATGAATTCCAGCTCCAATGTATGGGATCTTA
Source organism: Rhineura floridana (assembly GCF_030035675.1). Taxonomy (NCBI): domain Eukaryota; kingdom Metazoa; phylum Chordata; class Lepidosauria; order Squamata; family Rhineuridae; genus Rhineura; species Rhineura floridana. The sequence continues at coordinate 11,684,367 of NC_084484.1, read as the reverse complement.
CATTGATTTTAACCAAAGGAAAGTCATTTTAAGCCAAAAACAAATTAAGTCAAACTCCAAACTGCATACAAATATGACCCAGAAGGGCAATTTAATGGCAATTTTAACTAGGGAGTTACTACTGTGAAATACTGTATTTAAAGCAATTGTTAATGGCCTGTAACTCAACAATTTGACATTTTGTCTTCAAACTATATTTAGCACAAAAACAAAATGGTTGGGTGCCTACCTTTGACTGAACAAATAATTACTAACAAATCACAGACAGCTGAGGAGATGTAGCCTATATAGAATCACAAACCACTGTAAAAACTAAAAGTTATGGTTGAATAGTGACATATTTGAGGCACAGATCCCTACTATTTTTGCACTAAAATAGTCCAAATTCTGCAATTAGCATGCAGTAGGCAAGCTAAGCTCCTTGAAAATGTTTACTCAGTGCTCCATCCATCCTTCCTATGTGCACTGCTCCAAAGTGCTTTGTTTTGCTGTTTCAAACAGTTGAAAGAGAACACACTGGCTTTCTCAACGTAGGTTCCAGTGCCTCATCATGTTCTGCTTCTTATTTTATGGAGTTTTTCTGGAAAGGGTTGTTCTCACCTCAAAAGAACAATCATTATTGTACACTGTCTTTATTCTTTCCTGATCTCAAGAATGAGGTGGGAAGGTCTCAATATACTCTTTGTGTTAGAAGGATAATCGTTTTTATTATAAATTTAAGGACATTTGGGATGTTTTTCTGGATTGCTTTGACTACTGGAATATTCCGCCAAACCAGCAAGTTGTGATCTGATAATCTGACTTCGTTCTCAGCTCTCACAACATTTTACCTTCCCATTTCATCCTCCCCCTTTTATCATTGTCTATTTTGGACTTATCTGCCAACATCTTACTTAAAACAAACACCAAATATTCTGTAATTCTATAGATGCCAAATGCTGTACAGCAGAAACATAATGGAATTATGAGGTCTGTTTTGTTCCTGATAGTTTTGTACTACATGATATACCTGCTTTTCAAAATTATTTGTTCTAATTTTAGCTTTGTTCCAATCTTACCCTTCTCTTTCATTTCTATTACTGTTCATTTTTGTAATTATAATCACCTTAATGAATTACTGACACTTTAGAAGGGTAGTGTTGTTTTTTGACTGCACAGTGCCCTATAGACATGGCCCTGCACTTTAACATTGGTGAAATGTGAAAATGATCACTTCCTAGCTTGAATAAATAAGCTGTGTCCCTCCCCCCTCACTGAGGTGCATCTGGGCAACTTCACTGTACAACTTTCAGCTAATGCTGAAGACGCACCTCTTTACCCTGGCCCTCGGCACCTGAGTTGTATATTTTTAGGTCCCATCCTATTTTCTGTGATGTTGTTTAGGTTGTTTTTAATTGTTTTAATTATGTGTTTTAAAATGTTGTAACCTGCTCTGGGACCTCTGGGTAAAGGGCAGGCAATAAATTCTAATATTAATTCTACTAATAATCTTTAACCAAATCTTCATCCCAGTTCCCTCCCGATATGAAACCTGTGGCAGAAACGGCCATCTTATTTTACAAGGCTTTCTTTGTAACCACCGATCCAGGAAACTGGTTGTAAATGAAAAATCAGATTGTGTCTGAGTGACATACCCTTGTCACCATGACATAACTGGATCCATAAACATTTCTGTACTTCTGATCATATATGTAAAAGTAAGTACTGCACACAAGTTGCAGACAGTAGTTACTGCATATCCTGAGCCTTCCCATAGAAGCCAAAAGCTGAGAACAACATGCCTACAAAACATGTCAGAAGAATTTTGATATTCAATTCATGCCCAGAAAGAAATGTCTTATTAGAAGACAATTTATTCCAAAATCTAACAAAGACTTAAACACTAATCAGATTTATGAATATAAGGCTGCTGGAATATTCATACTCCCCCCCCCCCGAATTACAAGACCAAGTATCATATTTTCAAACCGTATGATTCAGCGCTGGCCTTACTGCATGTAAATGTTCATACCTGGAATTGTAATAAAGCAAAATGTCTGTGCTGACTTTAACTGCTTTTTAATTAAACATCACTAGAAAAAAATGAAACAGAACATCTCTACTCTTCATCAGGCTACCACTTAATATCTTATTCATGTATATTCCAGTTCTTCCCCTGGAAACCTTAATTCCAAGTATTTCTCCTTCAATGCCACAGTAATTTCACATGATGGCAATAGCTGGGCAAGGCAAGAGAACTGCCTTCAGCCAAATGTAGAAAGATACAGTGTCCATGGTTTTCATAGAAACTGTATATTTCAGATCAGAAAAAGAACATTTTTCCCCAGGATGGGTGATGTGGGTGGACCTTTAATCAACATGACTTCGAGCATGTACTCTCCTTTAAGAATGAACAGCATTCTATTTTACAAAATTGAATGACTGTGCTTCTGAACATGAGGCTCTCAACTCTGATGGATAGAAGCTTGTCAAATAAATCCATATAAGGTCATAGTGTCTCTGAGAATATGCAGAGTGCTATTGTCTAGAGAAGGCTATCTTATCTGTTTTTCCCCCTAAATGCAATTCTTTATTCTGGGAAGTAGAAGATAAGAAAAAATACCAAACATTTAAAAATGTATTTTGGCTTATTTACCACAGCAATCCAAATTCACTTTGCAGTGGGCTGGGGAAGGATATGTGTGAATTGGTCTGAGATATCCCTCTGCCCAGCCCTACTACCCCCTGCCAGCCTCCACCCACCATGGAGTGATACCAGCATCACTGTTTTCCTGCTCTGCTTACCTCACATGTGGATGGGCCAGCAGGATCCCCACCAGTGGCAGCCCACAGAAAGGGCATTCCAGAATCAGAGCCAGCTCAGAATCTGGTGGATCCAGAGCCTCTGCCATCATATGACATTGGGCCCGATCCAGACCTGATTGCTGCATCAGCTCCAAGCTGGTACAGTAATTTGCCTGCCCCACCTCAGCCAGCATGAGCTGTGAATGTAGTGGTGGCCCCACTGCTACATTTACCTCACTGCTGCCTGGCCAAGGTTTGGATTGCACCATAACTAAGCGTCTAGTCAGGAGGTTGAACCTATATCTAGCTAACCCAGTTACAGTCTGACAGGTTCAAGCTGAGGAACTATATATGTACATAATGTTTCACTAACTGCGTAAGCCCTAGGCAGGCCCTGTGCCACAGGCCTGCCAAATGCCGCCCACTGGCCATGTATGCTGGCCTACCAGTTGCTTAATAACCCCCTTTGTTTTGCACCCTGCCTGACGGAGACTGTAAATCAGAAAGGTGATCAAGTATTGTGCAGTCCACAATATGTGGCTACTGAACTGCATGTGGCTTGATGGATCACAAATTCTGCAGGCCTACTGTGCTGACTGTGCTGTGGAGAAGCAGTTCTGAGAGTGCACTCATATATATCCCATTATAAGTTCTGATATACTAATATAACATATTGATGACACCTCATTTCAAAACTCACCCCAAAGCCACATAATGATCCTTCATGTGTTTTTTTTTTGGGGGGGGGGTTCCTGTCTGAAAAAGTGGTCAAAATACATGAAAAGCCTTGGCCAAGCATAGTAGCCAACATCCTTCAGACTTTAACAAATTTTGCACTGGTTCATTTACACATCTAATTATCACTGAGATGGTATCCTGTGTCTGGACTGTACCACAGGAACCCACAGAAAAGGCATGATAGATATGCCAAGCAAACCATGCATCGTCAGTGTCTGAGACACCTTCACAGAGCACAGTCTTCAAGTGAACACCTGCCAAAGCTCACAATCATGTCACCAACACCTTGGGGTGAATGTGAGACTTAGTCAGGACCCATCATTCTATTATGAATATCCAGCTGATCCCTGAAATATAAAAACTAACAAATCAAAAAGACCCTCAGCACATAAAATTTCCCCCACCAGTGAGTAGCCACCACTACCTTAAGACGGTTCTGGGAGGATTTTTGTATTTTGTATTTTTCTGAATTCAACTGTTATACCATATGGTTCAAACAATAAATCCATCCTATCATGGAAAATATGGCCCCCGTCCTTCCTTCCTTACCTGAATATGTGTCTACTAATAGAAAAGTAACTTCCAGAGGTAATTTCCTGAGGGGACCCTTGCATTGTATTTTGAAACAACCATTCTTTGATGCTCACTAAGATTTTAGTGATTTAAAAATGTGCTGACTGATTAATTGAGGAGAAGATGGATCTTATGGTATCTCAACAGGGCTTCTTAAGATAAACTACTCTTCTGAGAAGGTAGATGAGGTTCCCGTAAAGAAGTGCCAACTATCACAATGTATAAATATTTCTAGTCAGGAGAGAACACAATAGCTTTTCCTTCAGCCATCACCCAGCCGAGTCAATAAATAAACTTAATGAAATTCATGGCACATTATTACATTACTCAGTATGGCTGCTATTCATTTTTAAAAAAGGGAAAGAAAAAGCTGAAGATTTTTGAAATAATTCACAACATGTCAAATGCTTACTAGTGGTGCAGCTCAGACGGATGTTTTAAAAAGGATTTGTGAAGATGAAATGACAAAGCTCGGCTTCACTTATATCAAAATTAAGATAGAAGTACAGGAAACCGTAACAAAATCTATTTCGCTCTAAACCACCTGCATTGCTGTATGAAATATATTCACATCATTCACCACAGGTATGTATTATTTACTGAAGCAACACTGCCAATAATAACCACATTAGGAAAAAAAACTTTTGACTGTGCTTCCCTGTCAATTAAGCCACAGATAGATTTTGTCATTCTAGTTTCCCCATGTCAGTTTAATATAGTGGATAGTATTAAGAGTGCTGGGCTTGTCAATAAGAAAGATCAGCATCCTATTAATGAAGTTACCCTGCTAATATAATTGGCTTCCCATGTTTTGAACTATCCACTATTTGTAAAAAAAAAAAGCTGTGAAATAGGATTAAAAGGTTACAGAGGGTGCATCTGTCTTGATGTTATATAAATACTGCAAGAATTTGATCCTATGAACAGAAAGAACAGCTGCCTAATCATTTTTCCCATTACGTGAACTTCAAACAAGAGTGCACTACAGCACAACAGATAAATTACAACATGCTGCCTGCTTTCCCTAAGCCACTATTTAATTTTAAAAGACGTCCTGCTTGTGTGTCAGAGAGCTTGGAAAAGTTACTTTTTTGAACTATAACTCCCATCAGCCCAGTCTAGTGGCCATGCTGGCTGGGGCTGATGGGAGTTGTAGTTCAAAAAAGTAACTTTTCCAAGCTCTGTAAAGTGTGTGTGTGTGTGTAAGGGAGAGAAGTGTAATTCCACACCTGTAGTAGTGCCAAGAAAATACAAAAAGAAACAGAATGAAGGAATGTATTGGAACAAACACCCCAAAGGCACCATAACTTCAGCATTTTTTCTACATCACACTGTAACTGGAACTTGGAAATACGTTTTTAGTACAACTTGGTTCCAGAAAATAATTAGGAATTGTAGTAGCTTACACATTTAAGTAACACTAACTGTTACAGTAACTGTTTTGTTTAATACAGACCCTGATGAAGTTGAATGTTAGGCACTTTGTAACTGGACTGGCAGAATATGCAAGAAACCATTATTATAAATATATGCTCAAGTAAGAAATAGGATTAAGTACCATAATTTGCAATTTTGAAAGTGCTGGATAGTTGAATAGTGCTGCAATCAAACTAACTTCACAGGTCTTGGTAATATCTGGTTTATAAAAAGACACAGTCTAACAAGACAATTATAAGGTTGGTGAATTATATTAATATATTAACCTCAAACTCAGCCACTATAGTCCTCGTATATCAAGCAAATCTGCAGAACGTTTGACCAACAAAGCCCAACACAGCCCTCTGGCTATGTATGCTGACACAGCAGGATAAACCCGTGGTTCTTGCTGTCTGCTTGGGTGTCAGACATCTAGCAGGCTACAATACCTGGCTGGTAAGCTGTGTTCGGCTTGGGTCCTCAGTTAGGCACGGCTGTTTTAGCACAGAAATACACATTACAAAGGATTGCAAAATGTTAATAAGAGAGCAAGGGCATTTGCAGGAAGAATATAAGAGGGAGGTCAGAAGTTCTAGTTTTTCCTATGTCCCAATTATCCCCTGAAAATCTACCCCTACCTAGCTTGCTTTTAATGTTTCCCTATACAGTAGGCTCCAAAACTGGAAGTCAGTTCAGCTGGTGGAAAACTTTTCTCGGGGGAGTGGTTATGAAGGACAGAATTGGCTGGCATTAAAAGCATATCTCCTTCCTACACATTGTTGAGAAGCTCAGTTAGGCTGGAACTCTGCATGTGCCTCAGGAATATTTCACTGTTTTGGCTCTGCTCTGTACAGCTTGGGCAATGCCACTACAAAGTAATCCTGATTAAAGCTGGATAACCTTCTCCAGGAGCTAGGCATGGGAGCATACAGCAGTCTCAGTTGTCATGTACTGTAAAAGTCTAATTAGTCCCCAGAGCCATGCTACATCTAATGTGAGTAAATTCCTCTGTTTGGCGATTGATGAAACAAAAGGCAGAAATGGCAGAAACAAAAGGTGTCCCTTCAGCAGCACCATCCACTCCCAATTGGATAGGCTCTCACTTTGCATGCCCTGCGAAAGAATCTGCTCCTCTTCCCACATGGGATACAATGATCACCTGGATCAGTGTTCTGATTGACCAGAGAACTTGTGACTATCCAGAACCTGTGGAATAGGAAACGTCTGTTGTTTTTGTTATGCCTGTTGCCACCTTATCTATTGTAGCCTGTGTATTAACTTGTAACAACTAACCATTGTACCATTTTATAGTGCCCTGCTACCTGTGCAGCCGTGGGCAAGCTGCATAGTCCCAAGGAGCCCAGTTGCCCCCCAGCGGGCAGATAAGTTGGAATCGACTTCAAGGCAATCCATTTCCATTTTACTGGTGCTTAAAGCCACAAGGTTATTTTACTAATTGTCTCCCCCTTTGTGAAAATAAACATGTTTTCTGCATTTATTTATCTTGACATTTGTTGGTTTCTGCTAATTTCCCCAAATAGGCAAGTCAATACTGGCATTTCTAAATTGGTAGTAACATAGTGAAATAACCACTGTGGCACACAACTGTCTCCAGAGTAAAGATCCCCAAAGTTATGTTTTTTCTGAATATGCATGTGTATATGGAAACATGTGCAGATCTGTTAATACATCTGACAGTGCCTATGTGGTAATGTAAAAGAACACAAGGTCCTGGGGATGAGTGACCACTTCTACTCCACGACATGAAGCCATAGCCTGGCCAAAGTCCTGCCACATCCCTGTGAGCTGAGGGCCAGGATGCATGTAATACACCTCCTTTGGGGATAAAGGGTGGGCTATCTATTAAATAAATAAATAAATGCAAAATACCACAACTATGAGGTCCTGTTTATTCACCTTAATTCCCATTTTAACACACCTAACAAGTTTTGTTTTCCCAGAGGCAGTTGCAACTTAATTTTGTCCAAAGTGTATTTTTAAGGAAATGTTTAAAGACTTGAGCATAGAATCTGAGGAATTTTGAAAACACAAAATGGTTAGGACAAGATTAGCAAAACTGTCTGGGAAGGGAAAGACTGCACCTACCTATATCTGCATTATTCAACAACAACAACAACAAAAACGGTGATTTGATGCAAAGAAGGATGAGGTTCCCATACCTTTAAGAACTGTGGATAAAAGGACGTTTTGGCAGTGGAACCGTTCCATCCCTGCATGACAAGCTGTCCCTGCCAAAATTCTCTACAATGTCCATCCGCTGAACATCCTTTGAAGGTGCAAGTTCCATATCCGCTTTGCATCTGATCCCTCAACAATCAAATAATCTTGGGGAGAACTTTCCTGTTGGTCGCGTCTTCGTGGGGCCTGTTTGTGCCGCCCCCTCGCTGTTTACTATACTGGACGCTGGATGCTGAGAGTGAGAGGAGGTGCCGCTTTCGGTTTCGCAAATGACGCACCTTTTGGACTATACGGGCTAGAAGCCTTATTGAACCTTACTGTAGTAGCTTTTACCTGGTTGTTTTAGTTTTATTGCTTGTTTTTGATGTGATGTTTATATACCTTTACTTTGTACATCGCTCAGAGTGGCTGGGTCTCCAGCCAGATGGGCGATAAATAAATCGCATAAATAATAAATAATAATAACTTTGTGATTTTACTAATACTGATTCTGAAATAGCAGAATCAATGTTTTGGAAAATGTTTGAAATCTCTACTTTAAAGAGCCTCTGGAATGTAAAACACAAGCATTATCCAGAGCTTGCTCTGACTCTGTGGCTTCTTCATCAGTTCTATATCATTTTCATGGATCTTTTCTTTGAGGTTTGACACTCATGTTGCTCCCTGGAGGTGCACCATTTTCATTCTAGGGGAAAAATAGTTGTGGTAATTCTATACTCCCTTCTGCTGTTTCTGCTGAAACAACAGAAAGGTCACCAAGAGAGTATGAAGGGCAGAAGCAAACATGGATCTGTATAAAAGTTTCTTTTTCCATGCCGGATATGGAAAAACTGGAAATGTTGGGGGAATTTTCTTTTCTTTCTTTTTTTTTGAGGATGAGAGAGGGGAAGACGCACAAACTATTTTCCCTTTCAGAATGGTCAATAAAATTATGTGAATGGCATCACAGGAATGTTCATTTCTAAGCATTTTCTCCAGAAATGTAGTATTACCTAGCATTTTTCAAAGCACTTAGTATATATTATCTTGTAATCCTGTGGCCCTGCAGATGTTGTTGGACTCCAAATCCCATCAGCCCCAGCCAGCATGGCCAGTGGTCAGAGATTACGTAGTTTGCATCTAACAACACTGGTGCCTCACCCCTGACTTAAAACAACCCAGAGCTGACACAGAATGGTTTCCTTTTGCCTGCGGAGTGAGCTCAAGGCAAAGGCAAATTTCAGCTGGAGATGATTTATAGCTAAGGGTTATACCCAATCCTGCACAAAAAAATATTCCAATTGTATGCCAGGATTTCCCCTTCCTCTCTTCTCCCCACCCCAAAACATGTGTTCCAGAAAGTCACCCACTCTTCTGGAGAAGGTTTTGAGGGTGCAGGGAGGGGTTGCAAGGGAAAGGACAGGGAAATTCCATTGCACAACCAGAAGCATGTTGTGGAATGATAGCACTGGATTATTGGCGATCACTTGTGACTGAGTAAGATAGTCTTCCAAAATAATGTTTTTAACGGTGGGGCCATAAGTGACTGTGGAGGCCAATCCTAGTTCTACACAGTCTCCCACAGTGAGGACCTAGGTTTCCATAGCATTGGATGCAACCCAATGTCATTAGATTACACAACACTAGCTAGCTATCTTTAGTTTCTTGCTGCTTCTTGGAGAAGCAGAGACAAACAAAGAAATTACTACAGCTGTCCTTTCCTGCAAGAAATGGCTACTGGCATTGCTGCAGAGCAAGAAAGTGGGCAGGCAGGTATGCGGTGTTCAGAAAGGGCTGAAAGGAGCTCAGAAACAATAGCTGCTACAGTTACTATGGCCCTTTAGGCCATATGGAGGCTCATTTAGGACTCTTATATGAACTAGCCCACAGAAAAAAATGTTTCCCAAAAGAAAATGAAATAAACCTCTAGTCCTTCCACAAAGCAAACAAATTCTGAAGATTTCTTTCACATGTGGATGCTATTCATGGCTTATTCATATGCAAATAAAGCAATACTTAGCAAACTCCAAAAGTTTATATCTATATTTGCTTACTGAAACCTACACACATATACATAATGTAAATGTACTGCCTTCAAGTCGATTCCGACTTATGGCGACCCTATGAATAGGGTTTTCACGAGGCTGAGAGGCGGTGACTGGCCCAAGGTCACCTAGTAAGCTTCATGGCTATGTGGGGATTCGAACCCTGCTCTCCCAGGTTGTAGTCCAACACCTTAACCACTACACCACACTGGCTCTCTCACATATATACATATACATACATAATTAAATCCATCTATCCCACTATGATATATCCAAACATTATACAAAAGGGCTAAATCATTAAAAGTCAAATATAACTTAAATTTATTATTTTGTAATGTGTTATTGTAAACAATGTTGCTGCTATTGGTTTTGCTTTTCAATGTTGCACAGTACATGGGCTTGATCTGATTATGAATTAACCATATCAATCATGCCCTCTCATAGAGCCTGGAAGGGCCAACAACAGAGAGTGGTGCCATCAGGCAGCTGCCAATGGCCCATGTCCTCAGAAGGCCCCGACTCAAAATATCAGCTGGATCACCTGGACTCAGTGGTTCTCTTGGTGTTGGGTGCTCAGCACTTGAGCTCTGGTGACTGGCTGACACATTTTAAATCACCCACAATACCCCTGGAGCTCCAGTGTAGCTTTGTTCTGGAATGATGCTACATTGGGGTCACAGAGGCAATCTGGGAGAATAAAAATGGTAGGTAACAGCAGCAATGCACGTCGCAGTCGAGGGGCGAAATAAAACACAGAGACGTCTGCTTGGGTTGAACAAGGGCCACTTTATTAAATTACATTAAACAAAAACCGAATTTAAAGTGACCTGCAGAAGGAAAACCTAGGTGCGGGAACTGTCTATAAGCAAGTATCTTGCCACACAGCTCTCAGGCAATCAGCCCCTGCCGGAGGAAGGGCAAGCCCATGTGCTTACCTTTACCCAGGCCACACCTAGTAGGTGAGTAGGGGGGCCTTCCTACGTCATCCCCACCCGGGGCCGGATAACCCTTGGGTAGATGAGATAAGTTGGCCCCAAAGGCAGCCCATATCCTGCCCTCAAGCTGGAAAGCTCTGACAGACAGGCCTCCGAAACCGCCAATCACCTCCAAAGGTGCCTAAGGGGCCCACCTAGCTGTCCTTACCTATTTCCCTTTCTGCACCTTCCCACCACAAAAAGGGGGACAAATCTCTATTTAGTCCCCCTTTACCCCACTGCCGAGAAGAATCTCTCGCAGACACCTCTGCAGGTCTTTCAGGAAGAAGTCGTTACCTGCATCAGACAGGTGAACGCCATCGGCCCTGTATAGTTCAACCTCTGAATGCTGAATATGGGGATGCGGAATGGCTAAATCCCCGTGCCCAAGAAGAGCCAACCGAATATGCCGGTTGACCTTCTTCCGTGCTCTATCGAGCGCCCATGGATTCCATACCCCACGCCACACCCTATGTGGGAGCAAGTCTGGCCATAGCAGATGTACCGAAGGCCACCTTTGCCTTATCACCTGCATGTCCTTACATGTCTGAATAATAATCATAATAATCATAATAACAAATTTAATTTCTTCGTCGCCTATCTGGCCAATGGCCACTCTAGGCGACTTACAAAATTATTAAAATACAATTAATAAAATACAGTAATACAATGAAAACAATAGATCTGCAACAACAATATTAAAACTGGGTAGGAGGCATTACAATTATATCGATTAACCCTCCCCGGATACCCCGAAGGCCTGCTGAAAAAGCCAGGTCTTTAAGGCTTTCCGAAACACATTTAGGGAAGAGGCGTGCCAGAGATCTTGTGGGAGGGAGTTCCAAAGAGTGGGGGCCGCCACTGAGAACGCCCTCTCTCTTGTACCCGCCAATCTGGCTGTTTTTGTTGGCGGGATTGAGAGAAGGCCCTGTGTGGCCGATCTTGTCGGGCGGCATAATTGGTGGCGTTGAAGGCGCTCCGTGAGATAAACTGGGCCGAAACCGTATAGGGATTTAAAGGTCAATACCAACACCTTGAATTGGGCTCGGAAAACAACTGGAAGCCAGTGTAGGTCGAACAACACTGGTGTGATGTGATCTTGGTGGCGACTATTCGTAAGTAGTCGAGCCGCCGCATTTTGTATCAGTTGTAATTTCCGGACCGTTTTCAAGGGTAACCCCACGTAGAGCGCATTACAGTAGTCCAAACGAGAGGTGACCAGGGCGTGTCCCACCAGTGGGAGCTGATGAACAGAGAGGTAGGGTTGCAGCCTTCGTATGAGGTGTAGTTGGTACCAGGCTGCCCGGCTCACTGCCGAAATCTGAGCCTCCATGGACAGCCTGGAATCAAGCACAACCCCAAGGCTGCGGACCTGGTCCTTTAGGGGTAAACTCACCCCGTTGAACTTCAGGTCAATGTCACCCAACCTTCTCTTGTCCCCCACAAGTAGTACCCTGAGGGCCTTGCCCTGCAGCGAACCAAGGTCATTACCACCCAGGTGAATGACCACCACGTGCGGGGCCGTCCACACTACATGCTGCTACATCCCAATGCATTCCTCACCGGCCAAGCCACTGCACTGTAGCCCAACGACTGAGGCCCAGCTGCGAGCCCATGCTCGACCTCGCTGCCCTCCGGGCTGCCCAGAAGATCATGCTGTGGCCGCATATGAGGATGCGTGTCTGCTCCCTCCCCGTCCAGCAACCTGCCGAAACAAATAAAACTTATTAGGCTTCCCCATTCCCAAGCCCTCTAAAAGGGGCGAATGTAGCCCTTAAAGGCACCAGAGGACCAACGTCCAACTGCCTGTACTCTTGTTTGGGGAAAACCAAGACCTGCTGCCGTGGAAGCAGCTCCAATTCTGAATGAATGGGTTCCAAACTGTGAGGGGTCAAACCCCAGCTTATGCAATGCTTGCTTTGTTAATGCCCAAAACTGGTATATTGTGAGGGGAACCTCACTTGCATGGGTAAATAAATATCCATCCCTCGGTCCCCTATCTGCCAAAATTGCTTGTAAAGCCCGCACTGGGCAGAGGGTAGGCACTGTGGATGGGGCCAACCTGACACGTCGTCCCTTACACTTCTGGTCCGTCTTAGACCTTCTCAGATTTATGCAAGCACAATCCCCTTCCATGGTAATATCTGCCAACTGAAGGGCACGACGAGATAGGTCTGGCTTGGAGCCAGCTACCACTTCTCCAATTCGAAAGGCACCAAAAAACAGTGTGACGGCCACTGCCTGAAACAGTAAGGCTTCATAGTTGGAGGACCAAAGTTCGTCCCACTGGCCACTCAAGGCTATTAAAATGTCGACCCACCCTGCCAACATGCGGCGGACCCTAAAGTCCCCTGCATAATCCTGAAAACCACCTGCCTTTGCTAAGAATGACAGCGGGGGAGGGTGACACCAACCCCGGCTCTTGCTTTGAGTTTAGCGAGGCTTGACGCTCTTGAGACCCGCCCTGACTCTACCCAGATGGTGAGTGATGGGCCAGTGGCTCCCCCTGTGCCAATAGCGGCGATAGGGACTGGAGGAGAGGTGGCGACACCCCAGACTGGAGTGACATCAACAGCTGTGGTGGACTGCCCCGCTGCTGGTTTGGCTGCGCCGCTGGTGGGAACAGGTGAGTCTGCCAGGCCTGCTCTGGCCACTGGGTCGCCAGGCTGGGGGTGGACTTTTCGAGGCCCATGGGTTACCAGTCCAGGGAAGTCCTTTCCCAGCAGGGTCCCTATCTCCAGCATCATATAAGCCAATCAGCATGAAAGAGGAGTGTGTTAGCCACTGAGAAGAGTCTTATAACTTGCTTCCTTGACCTTTCCTGCTGATTGGAGCTGATCAGTGATAGCGAGTGAGTCAGCTGTTCCAAAGCCTCCAGGCGCGTCAGATGGCAGCCCATGGCGGCGCCGTCTCCTCATCCGAGGAGCCAGGTGCCGGGGGAGGGCGTTTTTGTGGCTGTCTAACTATTGTCAATGCCAGGAACATGCCGTGCCCGAAAAAGCATATTGAAACACAGGCACTGGAGAACAAAAGCCCGGACAAGGCTCATAACCCTGGCATTCCTAGATGTAAGGGAGTTAATAGCATGGACCGTGGCCATGTTATCACACCAAAAATGGACCGTAGAGTTTCTCAGCCTCTCGGCCCATAAACAGCCATCACTATAGGGAAGAATTCCAGAAAGGTTACACTCCGTCCCTGGCAATTACCGCCATAACTAAAACAGATTGAAGATTGTGGGCCATGAAGGCCAGCCGGGAGTTGGAGGCCATGAAGGCCAGCTGGGAATTTGAGTATGGGATTGTGAAACCAACAGGGGAAAACACCATAACACAGACAAACCTCCCCTTAAACCGGGTAGCCTGCAAACAAAGTTTGTAGTACCTTGAGTCTAACTTGAGTCTAACCTGAGCAGCTTATGCTGGTGCCTTCTTCTTACCCCTTTGAAGGCCTCTTGCCTCTTATCTCACTGTTGCACATATCCTTCTGCAAAGGGAAGAAAATCATTAATGAGTAAGTACACCTTACGAACTACTACTTTGTTGCAGCTAACCCAGTTACCCCAAAGCACAGAGACTGAGGATATGCTGCTGTCACCAATAGTCGGACCCACTGCAGCTTTTTCCTAGCAGGTTTCCAAAGCACCAATCAGAATAGGTGTTCAAATTGCAAAATTGGCATGCTATATTGATTTCAAGTAACTGATATCCTACATATCAAAAGAGATATGCCAATGTAAAAGTTGCATGCTATATATGACTTCAGGTAAATGATATCAGAAATGTAGTTGTAAAATCATCAAGAAAGAATGAAGAGTCTGCCTGAATCTTAAAAGGCAGCTTCCGTGTCACAATAGTCTAAGATCCTGTCAAGGCCACCCCATTTTAGTGAGATCTAAAATCCTAGAAATGAGGATAAGAGCCTAATAAGTAGCCTGTCTTTCCTCTTTATTCCTATCCACCCATCAAGCCACATTATCATCTGCTCGACCTTCAATTCCCTGCAGAAGTTTACATATTCCTCTTTGAATATAACAAATGCCATATGCTTTGTTGTTATGAGACCAAATTCAAATAAATGCAACTTCTGTCTCAGAGTTAACAAGGAATGTGTAACTGACACATGGAAAAGGATCACTGTCATCTAAGTTATGGTGATGTAGACGTTTTCTAGCAAACCCTGTCATCTCTGCACACCATTAGTATCCAAATCTGAAGACCAAAAGGCCCAAAAGGCTCGCCCGGCCCTACAAAGGCCACATGTAATATAATAATAATAGAATTAACTACCTCAACCTAATATATTCCTGGGCCTAGCAGGAAGTCAGAAGCCTAACCAAAGAGCTCTGCACCCCCCAAAGCAGCCACCATGTAATAAAATTCATTTAGCTTCTCTGCAATCTCCTTTAGTACACCTTTGACTCCCTTATCATCCAAGGGTCCAATTGTCTCCCTAGATGGTCTCTAAAAAAGAACACAAACTCTGGCAAAAGAAATGCAAGAAGACAATAAGGGATGCTAAAAAAGAATTTGAGGGGCACATTGCTAAGAACATAAAAACCAACAACAAAAAATTCTATAAATACATTCAAAGCAGGAGACCATCTAGGGAAACAATTGGACCCTTGGATGATAAGGGAGTCAAAGGTGTACTAAAGAACGATAAGGAGATTGCAGAGAAGCTAAATGAATTCTTTGCATCTGTCTTCACAGTGGAAGATATAGGGCAGATCCCTGAACCTGAACTAACATTTGCAGGAAGGGATTCTGAGGAACTAAGACAAATAGTGGTAACGAGAGAGGAAGTTCTAAGCTTAATGGACAATATAAAAACTGACAAATCACCGGGCCCGGATGGCATCCACCCGAGAGTTCTCAAAGAACTCAAAGGTGAAATTGCTGATCTGCTAACTAAAATATGTAACTTGTCCCTCAGGTCCTCCTCCGTGCCTGAGGACTGGAAAGTGGCAAATGTAACACCAATCTTCAAAAAGGGATCCAGAGGGGATCCCGGAAATTACAGGCCAGTTAGCTTAACTTCTGTCCCTGGAAAACTGGTAGAAAGTATTATTAAAGCTAGATTAACCAAGCACATAGAAGAACAAGCCTTGCTGAAGCAGAGCCAGCATTGCTTCTGCAAGGGAAAGTCCTGTCTCAGTAACCTATTAGAATTCTTTGAGAGTGTCAACAAGCATATAGATAGAGGTGATCCAGTGGACATAGTGTACTTAGACTTTCAAAAAGCGTTTGACAAGGTACCTCACCAAAGGCTTCTGAGGAAGCTTAGCAGTCATGGAATAAGAGGAGAGGTCCTCTTGTGGATAAGAAATTGGTTAAGAAGCAGAAAGCAGAGAGTAGGAATAAACGGACAATTCTCCCAATGGAGGGCTGTAGAAAGTGGAGTCCCTCAAGGATCGGTATTGGGACCTGTACTTTTCAACTTGTTCATTAATGACCTAGAATTAGGAGTGAGCAGTGAAGTGGCCAAGTTTGCTGACGACACTAAATTGTTCAGGGTTGTTAAAACAAAAAGGGATTGCGAAGAGCTCCAAAAAGACCTCTCCAAACTGAGTGAATGGGCAGAAAAATGGCAAATGCAATTCAATATAAACAAGTGTAAAATTATGCATATTAGAGCAAAAAATCTTAATTTCACATATACGCTCATGGGGTCTGAACTGGCGGTGACCGACCAGGAGAGAGACCTCGGGGTTGTAGTGGACAGCATGATGAAAATGTCGACCCAGTGTGCGGCAGCTGTGAAAAAGGCAAATTCCATGCTAGTGATAATTAGGAAAGGTATTGAAAATAAAACAGCCGATATCATAATGCCGTTGTATAAATCTATGGTGCGGCCGCATTTGGAATACTGTGTACAGTTCTGGTCGCCTCATCTCAAAAAGGATATTATAGAGTTGGAAAAGGTTCAGAAGAGGGCAACCAGAATGATCAAGGGGATGGAGCGACTCCCTTACGAGGAAAGGTTGCAGCATTTGGGGCTTTTTAGTTTAGAGAAAAGGCGGGTCAGAGGAGACATGATAGAAGTGTATAAAATTATGCATGGCATTGAGAGAGTGGATAGAGAAAAGTTCTTCTCCCTCTCTCATAATACTAGAACTCGTGGACATTCAAAGAAGCTGAATGTTGGAAGATTCAGGACAGACAAAAGGAAGTACTTCTTTACTCAGCGCATAGTTAAACTATGGAATTTGCTCCCACAAGATGCAGTAATGGCCACCAGCTTGGATGGCTTTAAAAGAAGATTAGACAAATTCATGGAGGACAGGGCTATCAATGGCTACTAGTCATGATGGCTGTGCTCTGCCACCCTAGTCAGAGGCAGCATGCTTCTGAAAACCAGTTGCCGGAAGCCTCAGGAGGGGAGAGTGTTCTTGCACTCGGGTCCTGCTTGCGGGCTTCCCCCAGGCACCTGGTTGGCCACTGTGAGAACAGGATGCTGGACTAGATGGGCCACTGGCCTGATCCAGCAGGCTCTTCTTATGTTCTTATGTTCCTGCTTCGAATGTATTTATAGAATTTTTTGTTGTTGGTTTTTATGTTCTTAGCAATGTGCTCCTCAAATTCTTTTTTAGCATCCCTTATTGTCTTCTTGCATTTCTTTTGCCAGAGTTTGTGTTCTTTTTATTTTCTTCATTTGGACAAGACTTCCATTTTTTGAAGGAAGACTTTTTGCCTCTAAGAGCTTCCTTGACTTTGCTCGTTAACCATGCTGGCATCTTCTTGGCCCTGGCGGTACCTTTTCTGATCTGCGGTATGCACTCCAGTTGAGCTTCTAATATAGTGTTTTTAAACAACTTCCAAGCATTTTCGAGTGATGTGACCCTCTGGACTTTGTTTTTCAGCTTTCTTTTTACCAATCCCCTCATTTTTGTGAAGTTTCCTCTTTTGAAGTCAAATGTGACCATGTTGGATTTTCTTGGCAATTGGCCAGTTACATGTATGTTTAATTTAATAGCACTGTGGTCACTGCTCCCAATCGGTTCAACAGCACTTACATCTTGCACCAGGTCCCGGTCCCCACTGAGGATTAAGTCCACGGTTGCCGTCCCTCTGGTCGGTTCCATGACCAACTGGTCTAGGGAATAGTCATTTAGAATATCTAGAAACTTTGCTTCTTTGTCATGACTGGAACACATATGCAGCCAGTCTATGTCCGGGTAGTTGAAGTCACCCATTACTACCACATTTCCTAGTTTGGATGCTTCCTCAATTTCATATCTCATCTCAAGGTCTCCCTGAGCATTTTGATCAGGGGGACGATAGATTGTTCCCAGTATTAAGTCCCTCCTGGGGCATGGTATCACCACCCACAACGATTCTGTGGAGGAGTCTGCCTCTTTTGGGGTTTCGAGCTTGCTGGATTCAATGCCTTCTTTCACGTATAGAGCGACTCCGCCACCAATACGTCCTTCCCTGTCCTTCCGATATAATTTATATCCAGGGATACCCGTATCCCACTGGTTTTCTCCATTCCACCAGGTCTCCGTTATGCTCACTATATCAATGCTCTCCTCTAAGACCAAGCACTCCAGTTCTCCCATCTTGGTTCGCAGGCTCCTAGCATTAGCGTACAGGCACTTGTAAGCAGTGTATCTCTTCAAGTGTCTTTGGCACTTGTGGTTAGGCCTGTGGTAATTTTGCTCTTCTGAATTTATATCCTGTGCCCCTGCTCTCACAATGCCTACTTCTAGGCCTACCCCTTTTAAAATGTCATCATTTCTTTGGTTTTTATCCCAGGGGGGAGGTTTATTCCGAACCGGACCTTTCTCAGCTCCTGTCGGGTTTCCCCCCCAGTCAGTTTAAAAGCTGCTCTGCCACCTTTTTAATTTTAAGTGCCAGCAGTCTGGTTCCATTCTGGTTCAAGTGGAGCCCGTCCCTTTTGTACAGGCCCGGCTTGTCCCAAAATGTTCCCCAGTGCCTAACAAATCCAAACCCTTCCACCCGACACCATCGTCTCATCCACGCATTGAGACTGCGAAGCTGGGCCTGTCTGGCTGGTCCTGCGCGTGGAACCGGTAGCATTTCAGAGAAAGCCACCTTGGAGGTCCTGGCTTTCAGCATCCTACCTAGCAACCTAAATTTTGCTTCCAGGACCTCACGGCTGCATTTCCCCATGTCGTTGGTGCCAACGTGCACCACGACCACTGACTCCTTCCCAGCACTGTCTACCAAACTATCTAACACATGGTGCACATGCCATAATTTCCAGTTTTTCAGGGCTTTTTTTTAAACAGGCTACCAGCAATCCATATTGTCTAAATCAAAAAGAAATCTGTATATGATTGCACAGTTGCATCAAGATGCAGTTTTGTATGGTAATTTAATTTAAAGTCTTGAAAAGAAGATGTAAACTAAAGAACTGCAGCAAACTGAACATGTGTATTGTGTGGTAGTTTGAAAAGGTCTGCAAACCGTAAATGGAAATGGTAGATTGCTAACAAATTGGAGCCATTCTGGAAATTCTGGTAACTTGTAACCCGCTAATCTGAGGATAAAAAACCAGATGAAGTTACTTTCATTAATTTACATTTTTCAGTCCTAGAGAACACAGTCGTGACATTATGGTCCTATGATAAGGAATCATGCATGTTGCATGTCAACTTTGGGTAGTGCAGCCCCGTTTCTTCCTTTCCTCTCCAATAGCAAACAGAATCAAGAAACTGTAACAGAGATAAGAATACAGGATTGAATCGAAGGTTGATTTATTCTTTTATAATTTTATTGTACATCACCATGCATGCAATAGCAAAAAGGTGAGTCATTCATATATATATATATAGGGCATGGTTGGCATACTTATTGGGGAGCTACTTTTTTGTTGTTGATTTATATAGTTCCATCAATGAACATGGCACTTTACAGAGTAATGCAGAGTGCTAGTGTGGAATAGTGGTTATAGTACTAGACTATTTCCCATCAAAAAATCTGCATGGGGGAGAATCTGATGAATCCAAGAAATGCTGAGAATAGAACAAATTGCTGATTGAACTCTGTCTTCACATCAAATGATTCAATCTTAAAAGATGGCGTACCAGTAATAAGGCAAGACTTGTTCTCACCATTTTACTGATTGGTAAGAAGCTTCATAGGAACATAGAAAGCTGCCTTATACTGAGTCATCTAGGTCCATCTAGTTCAGTGCCATCTAGGGTGACTGGCAGCAGCTCTCCACAGTTTCAGGCTGTGGTCTCTCCCAGTCCTATCTGAAGATGTCAGGGATTGAACGTGGGACCTTCTGCACGCAAGGCAGATGTTCTACCATTGCACTAGTTTTGTATTTCACTTGTTAATACATGCACATAATACATGCTGGCCTAGTCAGGATCTTTGCATGGAGGAGCTCTATACATTTCCATCAGTAACAGCTTCATCACAGTTTACTTGAGGGAGCGTCATGCCCCATATGTGACTGCTCCACCTCTTCAATCTGCAGAATTTGCACTTTTACAAGTGCCACATAATGTTCACTCCATATTTGTGAGGAATCAATCTTAAAGTTTTATTTATTTCATCTACGTTGTAGTGATAATCATTTTATGTATGTTTGCTTAATAGTCTTGTACATTTAAACTGTATCTCGTCTGCAATTTTATTATGTACACCACTTAGAGAGTGTTTTAAAGTGGTTTATAAATCTTTCCAAATAAACCAAAGTACACATGTAGAGATTCCTCACCTCCTGGCTGAAAGCAGATGCAGTTGGAGATAATGGCCAACAGGGGAAGGGGGGAGCTTGTCACACATAAAGGATGTGTGACCCTCTCACACATTCTGTATGGACTTAAATAATCTATAAGGTTGCAATCCAATACATGTCTACTCAAAAGTAAGCTCTATTGGGTTCAGTGGGATTTACTCCCAGGTACGTGTGTACTGGATTGCAACTTTCCTCTCACTCTTTCCTATGGGTATGTAATAATAATTAGTCAAATGTGCAGGTGGTCACAATGTGTCAAATTCTAATTATTGCATGCCAAATATGATAAAGGGTTCACATGACCCACCACTCACATGCTGAAAGAACACACTTGGTCGTGCCAAGCTATTACAGAGTTAGTTAACTCAGGATTCTTGTGTTATTACTGCAGTCGAGAAGTGTCATTTTGCATATAGCGTCAACTGAATTGTCACAGACTGCACTCTGCATTTCATTGCCATTTGACCTCACTACCATTTTTCCCTCTACACCCATGTGTACCTGCCAAATGAGAGTAACATTTAATGCATATGATGAAGTGGGCTCTAGTCTACAAAGGCTTGTGCCATAATAAACTTGTTAGTCTTGAAGGAACCACAAGACTCTTTGTTGTTTTCACTGCAACAGATTAGCACAGCTGTCTCACTAGATTTTGTTGTCAACCGTAAAGTAGTTTAGCCCTACTGACACCCTTGAATTCCAATATCTGCCAACATAAGGGGGCTGAGAATTGTTCACATTTCTTTCCGTTGGAATCTTGGGCTTCAGCCTTCTCTTGTTCCATGAGGATAGAGTTACCATCAAATAACCATCTAGGGGAGGTTTCACATAGGAAGGGCTTTTGTTGCAGGCTATACAGTGGTTTTTTAAAGAGAAACCACTGATGATGGGATACCCTTCCCCACAGTACTCACATATTTAATAAGCTTTGCTAAACTGCAACCATCCCTCTAAAAGCCCAACCAATTGGCTGGGCTTGCCATGAATTAATCTGCCATTTCACACATCTGCCCAAGGGAGGCATTGTAATTGCAAATTTTGCATGTCGACTGCTGAGAGTCATAACCATTATATATGTGTGCTTCTTTTTAAAATAGAAATAGCCACAGGTGGTTAAAAATGGGTTTGAGATGGGAAACTGGGCATGCATTTTAATTAACCCAAATTACTTTGGGAGTCATCTTGATTAGGAAAAAAAACACTACAGAAAACCCATTGCTTGAAATGTACTTTAGAACAAAACAGGAAAAATGTTTTCTATCTTCCCCTATTCTCCAATTCTTCAGTATAAAGGTTCAATTTATTAATATCAGCAAGACAAAGCAACCTCCAAGCCATGAACTGTTGTCAGTACCAGCCAAAAATTCCTGCAGTTTACATTTGTTTAAACAAATGTGGTGGTCTCTCATTTTACCTTTATGCTAGAATAAATAGCTGCCTTATTGAGTAAGTCAAAAGCTGAGTAGAATAGTCACTAATTGTCAGGCACACCTTGCTACAATTCAAAATGTCGGGATGATGAGAAGTCCCACACACACACCGCTTTAACAGAGCTAAAATAAATTACATTGCTGGTGGCTGAACTTCAGGCACTCTATTAGAAACTAGTAGAAAATTAGCTTGCTTTTTTCATAAAATCTTTATTTCAAGACATTAAAATTACTGTCAATGAAGAAATTGTGTACATAAAGGTGATCTCTGAATGAATGGCAAAACAAATCTATTCAATAGACTTTTGGCTCTTTTATATTTATTCACAGAACTGTTAAGGTTGGACAAGGTTGTTTAGTTTGAACCCTCAGCACAACGTAAGGCTAGTTCACACATACCACTACAATACAATACTTGGTTTTACATTACATGATTACTGCCAGCTGGATGTATGGGCACAGATGTGTATGGTGGTGACAGACAATGAATTCAGAGGCCCGGTTCACAAACACATGCATTCACTTGATTGATTGACACTGACAAATATATGAACCACCACCATTGAAAAACATTGTGTTTCAGTGATGGGAGGAAACATTAAAGTTGTGAAATAAAATGCAACATCTGAGAGGGGGGGATAAAACGAAAGAAATAAGGCCTTGTTTTCCAAAGAGAAATTTAAGAGAAAGTTCTCAGAATGCAACTGCTGTAGCAGCCAAGAAGCAACAAAGTGGGGAAAAGGGAGCTGACCCTTTTGAGCATGCTCCTTAAAGGCTGTGAGTAGGCCTCTCACAAAAAAAATGTTTCATTGCCGAACTCAAGAAGAAAGAATTTTGGTCAATGCAGGTATACAGCTCATATGTGAAGAAGGTATATTTGATGATACACCTGTGCTGGACACATTCACATATTCATCATATGTGTAAACCTGTTCTAAATCAGTTTTAAGGAACCAGCCACAATAACAGATGAATGTAGCCTACAATCAACTGGATCATAACAGAACAATCATAACAGAACAATCAGGAACATGAACAAAGCCAGAAGTCTCCATTACACCAGCAGGGGCACTGAATTTAGATCTGAGACACCTAGGGACACTTCTGATCTCTGCTTTCGGGAAGACAAGGATGTTGTGAGCATTGGAGACTTTTGCACTTGCAAAAGGTGGGTGAAATAGAAATGGACTGCATTCAAATCGATTCCAACTTATGGCAACCCTATGAATAGGGCTTTCATGGTAAGCGGTATTCAGAGGGGGTTTAACCATTGCCTTCCTCTGAGGCTGAGAGGCAGTGACTGGCCCAAGGTCACCCAGGGAGCTTCATGGCTGTGTGGGGATTCAAACCCTAGTCTCCCAGGTCGTAGTCTGACACTCTAACCACTACGCCACACTGAGTATCTCTGCTCAAATGGCTGTGAGCAACACCAAATGGAACACAGGTCTGCATGCAGACTCAGGATCATTTCCGGCCTGTACAATAATGGGCCAAATGAGGGCAAAACAAAATCAAGATTGCAAAGCCTTTAAAATTAAAAAATGTTGCATGCATGATAAGTGAATAACATCTAGCAGAAAGTTCAAGATATACCTGATCTACAGTCACTATAACAGTTTGACAAGAGATTATTTGTCATGGATGCATAGTGAAACGGATAAGAGAATAAGCTAGAAAACCCCTCATTCAAATCTCCTCCCTGATATGTACTCGTTATGGGGCCTTTGGAAAACCACTATTTTCTCAGCCTCTGACCTTTATTTGCAATATAGAAATAATAGTACTGATCTATCTCATAAGAATGTATAAAGATTATTGAGATACTGTGTATCTTCTATCATTAAATTGAGTGGTTCCTCGTATGTATTTAAATAGTTATCAATTCAGAACACATGTTATGAGATGCACAGTTTACATAAGTGTGTAGGTTTTTTAATTTTTGTTAAAAAAAACACCTTTCCTCTCCCCACCCTGCATAATGTCAGAGGCAGGATTTGCCCCAGAATCAGATGTGTTTAGTATGTGTTGCATAAGTGGCTAGAAAATGGCAACATCTTTTCTAAGGCTGTTTAACAATTCTTTACAGGTCACATAATGTCTCCAGAAAATGCCATTAGATGAGCATTGTTCAGTAAGATTCTTTTCCCATTCATGCTGAAGTGGATCTCTGTCTCCCTTTGAAGCACACTACTTCTCTCCCTACCTTCAAAATGCACACACACACATTTGTTTCGTTTGAAGTATGGCCTAGATATTGAAATAATTTCTAAGAGATTTTTATGCAATTTAAAAATAAATAAAAATAAAAGACGTTTAAATCCATTATTTCCTGGATACTCTAAATTCAATTGTATTCTTACTGTAATCTGATCCAGCAAAAAAGACAAAGAGATCTGGAAATAACATAGAGAACAGGGTTTTTGGTTTTTTTACAGCTGTGGCAAGATAATCTTGTGCCTGGCCATCAAAGCAGGATTGTGTGTGTGTGTTTTTTTAAATGATCTTCATATCTGCATCTCAAATTACACACAAGTGTATGCAAAACAGCTACGCTATCAAGCTGGCAGGCATGAGGATTAACTCAACAGAATACAGGAGGTAGGTTCATAGTTAAAAGGTGCACTAATGTTGTATTGGGAATGGGTGCAACTGAGTACAATAAAAAGGGGCATCTGTTGCAGCAGAGGTGCCATTAAACTTGAGTGGCTATTGTACACAGCAAATATAAGCCAATAAACAAGGACCTGGAGGAGCTGGATCTATCCTGCAATATTCATACTTCGTAGAAGATGTTAAAATTGATAGGCTGCCTGGAATACTTCATGAAAGGGTTATATTCCCAATTGCATTTCTATTGTGATTTAAAGCAAGGATGGCCAACTTTTTGACTGAAGTATACACAAAAGAAACTTACATAACATGACCAACCAGCCCTTTGTTGTGTCAGGATGCAAGAGACTCATTTTCCCTGTTTTTGCCCAGACAGGCAGCAAAAGTAAGAGCGGATACACAGCTGAGGGACTGCCCACAGAGAACAGTTTTTTGTCCCCCTTCTCACACACTTTGCCACATTCAAACTAATTTTCAATCACTTTGTCACAGCTTTGCTGTCACCTCCTCCCCCCCTTTGCCACTTGACATACTCAGAGGTTGCCAGGACGGTGCCCTTAGGAACCAGTGTGCCCACCCATAGCTCCTATGGTGCCTGTGAATGGTCCCAGTCAATAATCTCTCAAAAATCAACAAGATATGACCGCCTGTTTGCTTTTCCTGCTCAGTTCCTGTTTGTAATCTCCTATATTGAGCACACCGCCTTAAACATGCCCACATTTCACTGGATGACAGGATTGGACACCCACCCTCCCTTCCATACTCAACAGAGGAGCGACCAAAGAACTTTTCACTATGAACAAAAGTGGCAGTGACTGATGTAGATCTTTTTTTTTTTTTTTGAACGATGGGGAGGGGGCATTTCTGCATCATTTTGTGGTCCTCTCTCTTTTTCTGCTCTTTTTAGATGTGACAGCCATTTTGTGCTATGTCACACCCCCTATGGCAGCCATTTTGCCCAAGGCACTTTCTCAAAACTCTAGATGTGCCCACTGACCCAGAAAGGTTGGTGACCCATAGATCGTCTCCATTCTGCATTTGCATCTTGAGTGGTGAGACCTGATTTACAGTTTAGCTACTCAGTGCCTGGTTCATGCCGAAAAACAGAAAAAGCTGGCTGGGTGCTCCTTCCTCTACAAGTCTACAACTAAGTAGTGGAGACTGGAAGGAGAGTGACTACACTCAACCACCCATCCCACAGTAATCTGACAAAAGTACCTTGCGAGTCAGATGGCCTCACTCGAAAACCCTAGTATTTGCTTCCTACCATATTTTGCAATGACAAACAAAATGCGAAGGAACGGGCATGCTGGCCATCACCTTAGCACAACAACCCAAGCCATGACACATGCATTCCAATGTTTCAGGATTGGTATATTTATTATTATTTATTTTATTTGTTTCATTTATAGACCGCCCATAGCGAGTGGCTCTCTGGGCGGTGTACAAAAAGGTTAAAATACAAAATATCAACAATAAAATCAGACAACAAACAATAAACACAAGCAGCAACAAAAGAAAAAAAGAAAAAAAAATTAAATTATAACATAAACGCTTAAAATGCCTGGGAGCATTTTATACATTGTATAGTAGCAAACTGTACTGTTCTTCCATAGTAGATTCTTCATTTAAAAATGGCCTGAATAATTTCTGGTCCTTTTGAGTCTGGCACTGGCCACAACAGCTATTTATTCTTTTAACTGATGTTAATGTTGAATGTTTATGTTGTTGTAACCTGCCTGGAATCTTATGGCAAAGGGTACGTAACAAATCCAAATAATAGTAATAACAGCAACAACAACCCACCAACAGCCCATTACCTGCTCCAGTACCTCTACCTGATTACAGTACCCGCCCAAGTACCAGTGCCGTCCTAGGACTACAAAAAAAGGGGCAGGGGGATGTCAAGCACCTGGCAGTTCGCAACACGTAGCTGCTGGGCTGCATTTGGATCCCACATTGTAAGGGCCTGTTTTTAAAAATGTGTCACTGCCGGCACTTACATAACATTCTGGTTCAACTGTGTATGTTCTCATTCATGTTTCTACTCCAGTGATGGGGGTCCTGGGGCCCTCCAGATGCTGTTGCGCTACAACAACTTCAATAATCTTGACCACTGGCCATGCTGGCTGGTGCAGATGGAACTTGGAGCCCAACAATATCCAAATGCCCACAGGATGTCCATCCCTGTTGTGCTGGAAAGCAGAGTCAGTGGTTCTCTTCAGAAATGACAGCTCAGCAATCTGCAAAGACCTCAGTGAAAATATGTTCAGTAATGTCATTTACTGACATGCTAAAATAAAACAAAGTAAAAACCAAAACCAAAAGAGATGGAAGCTAAGCTATCATCAAAACAGTGAAAGAAACCCATTTTGTTACAAATTACTTATTAAAAAAAACAACACTACATATTGGGAGGCTCATGCCACTTAATGGCAGAAGATCCTTTAGCTATTATTAAAAATACATTGAAATCCTTCAAAATTTTGACGATGCTATTATTAAACTTTTGTTTTTAAATCCAACTGTCAAGTGTGTCTACAACATTTTTGGTGGTGGTTGTTGATGTATACAAAGCAAGAAGGACTTTACAGCTTTGAAGACTTGCAATTGATTTTTAATGCAGCAGCTTTCAAACTACAAAGGCTGTTCTCCTCTGATAAAGACAGTAAACAAGAAGTTATCTTTTAAATGTTCCCTTTAATGTTTTTCTTTAATTAAAATCAATCAAAAATTGTGCAGCTATTTTATTTTTAAGTTCAAGGTTTTTCACACAGTTTGTTTGCACAATGAGAAGTATCCCAGCTGTTGCAGAGGCTGATGAATTCAGAGTTGCTACCCTGCATTGATCATCTTGGAATCCTAGACTATTTAAGACAAACTAGTCATGACCAGGGTGGTGTATGTGTGTGTGGAGACAGCCAAATGTGTTTACACACATGTGATTTCTACCATAAAGCAAGAAATACGACCGAGGAGAGATCCTGAAGCTGGCTCCATTCACAGTAGCCCAAATTCTTTAAAGGAAGGTGGAATATAATATATATATATCAGGGTGGCTGCCTGTCACCTCTATTCAAGTCATTCTTAGGTCACAGTGGTCTTTGTGATGTCCCTGTATGTATATATAATACTGTAAATATGGTAAGTGCTGGTTTATTAGAGCGTATGTGGTAAGAAGACTGAGTGATGGGGGGAGTACATGGGTTGGAATGTTGATGAGTGTTGTATTATGATTGGCTGAACGCTTGAGTGTCTGAAGGTATAAATAAGAGGATGACAGTTGAGAGGAGGTTTGGTTAGTTCGGTTGGTTGGGTTTTTGTGAGGCTTTGAGAGGGTTGCTGGGTGGATTGGATTAGGCGGGTAGTGAGGCAGGTTATTGACGACTAGAAAGATAAAGAGTAACGCATCTTATGAAACCACATGCTTGTTGAGTATACCTTTAAGTAATCTTGTTATTCCCTGTGTATATAAATAAATATTTCTTGGTTTACCAAAATGCCTGATCCTTGGCTGGGTTTACACAGACCAGAAGGGTGGGCAGGGCATATACCAAGGTTGGGAAACAGTATCAATGGTGGCAGTGGTGAAGAGATAGTGTAACATCATCAGGTATCCAGAGCAACCCAGGGCTGTAATCTTTAGAGCAGCCTTTCCCAACCAGTGTGTCTCCAGATGTTGTTGGACCACAACTCCCATCTTTCCTGACCGTTGGCAATGCTGGCTGAGGTTGATGGGAGTTGTGGTCCAACAACATCTGGAGGCACACTGGTTAGGAAAGGCTGCTTTAGAGGCACAAAGATACGGGGGGGTTGAGGCCTGTAAGTGCACCCAGACACAAAGTAGCAATAAGCCAGAAGGAGACTAAGGCACAGTCTCAAGGCAATATTGTTTACAGTGAGTGTCTGGTGGTGCTGCCTAGCAGTGGGATCTTGAGATCTTTGCTAGAGCCGGTGAGAGAACTGTTTTGAGAGCAGGACCCTGAGGTGGAACCGTGACAAGGCGATGACCACAGGCAGGATCCTAGCAGGTGGCGCCTGAGGTGGGATCCTGACAGTAAGGGGCCTGACAGTCTTCCTATGAAACCATAGCCAGTTCTGAAAGGTGGCAAGCTGTGATGAGTGAGTCCATCAGGGTGGAGGAAGCACAGAGAAGTTCTGGGGAAGCTGTACAAAGATCAAATGAGTCTTATTTACCCTTCTTACACTGAAATAACCTGGCTATTGACCTCAGTTGAAAGAAGCAAATACCAAATTTCAATAGAAGCCTCATGCGATATTATCTTCAGAATATGGCTTGGCTTAGTTGCATGAGCCTCCTAAGAGGATGATTCAAGGGTGCTCTTTCATTTTATGCACCCCACCTCTTCTGCTGGTGAAAGAGCCCCACTTCCTTGTCAAGGGGTGGGGTACGAAATTGTATAGTTGGTTCCACCCAGAAGTCCATTATGAACATTTTCTTTCTTATGCCCTTGCTTTTTCCGATAATATGAACCATTGCAGAAACTGACATCATCCTCTTTCAGCCTCAAATTAATAACTGATCATACAAAAACAAGACCAGCAGCGTCACTAGCCGGGTGCGGGGAGTGTGGACTGCACCAGAGTGACACCATGAGAGGTGGGTGTCACCCAGAGTAGGGTTGCCATATTGCCCAGTTAGCCGGGTTTTACCCAGATTCTTTGCATGCCACCCAGTGCCCATTTAGCCCCTTAGCTGGCCCGGATTCTCAGCTTTAATTAAAAAAAAATTAAGTTTCTAGGTGGTCCAGTTCTCGAGATATACATAAAAACGTCAGGCCCACCCCTCGTTAAATCTTTTTTTAAACTACTGTATAGCACTTCGTAGCTTTAACCCCACCCATTCAGGATTGCAGCCAATCAGTGAAGCGTTTGGTTGACCTGTGGCAGTGTCTGGTAAACCTCATTGCAAGGCCAGAAAATGGTGGTTCCCCCCCAGTTTATCTGAAAATCTCATAAATTGGGTAAGTATATACATTTCAGTTTTTTCCCCTCTTGTGTGTAGGAGTCAGATCCTGGGCAGTGTTTTGAAAACCTTCCCAATACTTGCTTTTGTGGGGGTAAAAGCATTACTAATCCCATATGTCCAGAGTAAATCCCATTGAATTCAATAGGATTTACTTTTGAGTAGACATGGTTATGAATGTGCTGAAAATCAATGGGACTTTGGAGTGAATGTAAAAAAGAATTGTGTTTGTGTTCTCTTTCTGTCCTCCCCCCCCCCCCCCGGTAGTCCTATTTTAAAGCAAGTAGGCAGGGCTTACTTAGGTATTACAGGTTTTATTCTGCAGGAAACTAATACTGATTTTTTAAAAACTAATACTGATTTTTCTGCAATGACCAACAGGTTTGACAATAAACTATTATATGGGCTGTATGTATTTGTACATCTGCAGTGTGTGTGTTTGTGTGTGTGTGTAGTCTTTCCAACAACCCTGTGAGGTAGGGTTGGAAACCAAGGCAGCTCACAACAAGAAATAAAGTCATTTAAAATCCAATAACCATAAAAACAAGTATAAACAGTTGCAAAACAGCATAAAGTGGCATGATTCAGAATTTTGGGTTGTGTGAATGAAGTTGCTTATCACTTGAGGTTGCAGTTCTGTCCCTGTTTGAGTAAGTTCCACTGAATACACTGGGACTTGCTTCTGAATAAATAAACCTAGGATTGCACTATAAATATATTAACAGTTTGTGTAAATAATAAATATATTTGATAGTCATGCTTATATAAATATTTCTTCATTTATCATATTTTTGGTTTGGAATCCTGACTTCTTGTGAGATGCTTAGTTTTCTGCCTTACTCATAGGAATCTTGTTGTGGTTGGTATGATATTACATTTAGGAAAGTATTACTGCCTTTTGTGTTGTTTTTTTCCTATTTGCATTTCACTTATCTTTAACCTCACTCTGTTACAGCCATAGAAGCAACAGCAGCATATGCAAGATAATTAACTCCCATTAGTGATAAGAGCAAGAACTTATAATTATTGTTTTAATTAAAACAAGAGGCTTATGAGTACTTTGAAGAGAACCAGATATTTATTTTCTTTCTGAGCCCAGGACTGGGTCTTTCATGATGTCCGGTGGGGGGGGGGAACAGGAGAGTAGTCGATAAGACAGACATCCTGGCATTGGTAATCTAATTAGCAAGGTATGTGTGGGGTTGTTGCACACTTCCAGGTCCAGTTTCATTTTGAGTATGGAGGTGGAACCTGTGTAGATGTGGTTGATCAAAGGGAGAAGAAATTTTGAGTTAAGCAAAGCTCTGCTTTTATAAAACCTAAGAAACATACAGATACTTTGAATGTCTGAGTGCCTGCACCAATGAAATACTGGAGGAACTTGTAAAACTTGCTGCAACAGTATTTAGAACTGAGCATATGGCGTGAAAGACTCCTTTTCCTAACATTTTGGCTTCTTGTTTTTCTCCACCCACCACATCTCTGAAATATATCATATATGTAATGGTTAACTGTACTGCTGCCCTGACTTACTTTATGTTTGTTGCTATTTTGTGTTTTTATTATGTTTTTATATTCATTGTGCATTTTTATTGTTTTTATTATATTTGTAAGCTGTGCTGAGCTCTGTTTTTAACAGCAAAAGGGCAGGATATAAATCCTCTTAATCAATCAATCAACATTCCATAGTGTTGGAAACGAGAGTCTAGGCATTTAAGGCTGAAAATGTTAAGTTTTTTTAAAAAAAGATTTCTCACATCTTTTCCCAGTTTTTGGTGGTAATTCCTAGGCACAAAAACAAAACAACTGGACAATCCAAATATTAATATGCAAATAATTTGCATAATATCCAAATTAGCCTGCCTGGATTTGTGGAACTGGAATATGGCAACCTTAACCCAGAGCCGCCCCGCTCCTAGGCACCCTAGGTCTGGTACGGGAGGAGGTTCATGGGGGGTGACACCATGAGTTACCGCACCGGGTGACACCAACCCTAGTGATGCCACTGAACAAGACTGAAATAGTTAAAAGTTATTGTTATTGCAGGATTACTGAACGTGGAAACAATCCACTATACGGCAACTGAAGCGAAAACTTTAAAACCTGAAACTTTTCACTTGTTTATTCTGTTCTCTTGCTAGTTTTTTTTTAATGTGCATTGCTGCATGTTATCACTGGAAGCAGTTATTTTTAATAGAAATGCATCAAACAATAGAAATAACTCGTTATTTAAAAAAATACTGAAAATGATTTTTTAAAGAAGCATCTAAATTATTTTAATTTATTCCATTCTTCTAATCAGACCAAAGCTTATTTATGTAGATTAGTTACATCTACAGTCTCATTTATCCAACCTGTATTTATCCTTTGATCACAAAGCTTGTTAACGTAAATGGTCTTTTATTGTTATGATTCGTTTTCCCATAATTATGCAGTTTAACTGCCGGATTTTTTTTCTGAATAAATATATGTAAACGCGCCAATCATATTCAGTCGTATTATACTAGATGCTCAATGAACTGGAAGAGCCATTTCAGTACAATAAAACTGCCTGGATGTGTTCCAGGGCAGGGCCTGCAAATACCAGTAATCATAGTGTCAGTAGGACTAGAATGGGCAAATGGAAGGCTGACATATGAATCTCAACAGACTGTCTGAAACATCGTCTGAAACTAATTCTGTATGTCCATCACTCAAAGAGTAAAATGAAAATAATTTTTAGAAAACGCAGATGCCTAATTTCTGCTGTGTAGGTGGGACTTTTATCAACACTTGTGAGTTCTTCAGCATCATGAAATGAAATTTGTTGCACATCACCAATTTGCCACAAAGTCTTGGAATACTGATGACTTTGAAGACTCCTTATTACTTATTATATTACTTCTATTCTCCTAAACCAACCTTTCTGTATTCCCCTACTGGCATCCTGAAAGCTTTTGGGATAGGGGAGTGGGAAAGGGAATAGAAATCCATTTCATTTGCCCTTTCCTCAAGCTGGATCTAAGGATAGAGAGGGAGGCAATGCATCGCCTCTCCCCCACCAATTAGTTTCCTGTCTTCTCTTTCTGATACCATCTGAGTGTGACAATTCAAAGTGTGACAAAAAGAGGGAATGTTGATCGCAGTCCAGAGAATTCTAATCAATGTATTTAGTTGGCTAGCAGCCAGGAATATAGCGGTTTCCAAATGGGGCCAATGACTAATGTGAGATAATGCATCTAATTCACTTGGAGAGGTTTTTTTACTGTTTTTGGTCGTATTTTTTTACCACCTCCATTGACTACAGGTGAGTGGACGTTAAAGGGGATGGCTCTCAGCGTCTATCAGCTAATTACACTAAGATCAAACAATTGGGGGCAAGGGCAGTGCACATGGA
This sequence comes from Rhineura floridana, assembly GCF_030035675.1. NCBI lineage: Eukaryota > Metazoa > Chordata > Lepidosauria > Squamata > Rhineuridae > Rhineura > Rhineura floridana. The sequence continues at coordinate 11,651,536 of NC_084484.1, read as the reverse complement.
ACAGATGCGTCCACAAAAATGAGCCCGATGTTAATGAAACACAAGACGAGGCAGATCCAAATATCTGGCTCCCAGAGGTGTAGGTCTGCACTCTGGTGCTGTACGTGGGGAAACCAACTTACACGTACAACTGTGGCTGCAAACTAGCAGGAATGAGATGCTCACTACACCTGGATGTGCACTGTCTTATGCGTTTTCCCCACAGATTCTGTATAATACAGATGGAAATGCGCACTTCACATTTGTACCTAGATAGAGTAGGAATGCACGCACTCATATCCTTTCTAAGGCTACCATACTCATCTTCTTCACACGTAACTGGTCACCCACACATTATTGTGCTTGAATATCTCTCAAACAGGCTGTAGGTCTTTGAAAATACTTTTAATGGGCAATGTCTTCAACACACAGAGCTGCTCTTTATCTGCAGAAAGCCAATCGGGACACTGGTGATACAATTAGGGGGGCTTGCATTTCAAATGCACCATTAATCTTACACATAATTCTCACAAAAGCAATATGTCCCTTCTTGGCTTACCTTGTAGCATAACTATCAGTATCATAACAACCGCTGGCAAAACGTGATAGAAACGAAGCCTTCCCTAGCAGCTGGTTGAGCTGCTGTGATGGTCTAACTACTGAGGGGAAATTGCTGAGTTTAGGTGAGGAGGGAAAAACCCTCATATAGGAATAGGGACAGGGGAACCTGTATGGACTGGTAAGGCAGCTAAGAACTATAAACCATGGGAATGAGGATCAGGACTTTGACTGGGCCACTGTAGAACGTTCACTTTTTGGTTCTTGAGACACTCCAATGTTGCTTTGGCCTTGTGCTTGGGATCATTATCCTACTGAAAAGTAAATTTCCTCCCAAGCTTCAGTTTTTTAGTGGACCGAAGCAGGTTCTCTTGCAGCATTTCACTCCATCCATTCTTCCTTCTATTTTAACAAAATGCCCAGTCCCTGCTGATGAGAAGCATTCCCACAGCATGATGCCGCCACCACCATACTTCACTGTAGGGATGGTGTGTCCTGAGGCAAGGGCACTCTTAGGGTTGCACCACACACAGTGCTTTGAGTTTTGGCCAAAAAACTCTATCTTGGTCTCATCTGACCTTTTCCCACATTGCAGCTGGGGCACTCTCATGCTAATTGGCAAACTCCAGATGTGCTTTCAGATTATACTTTTAGAGTAACGGCTTCTTTCTTGCCACCCTCCCATACAGGCCAGTGTTATGCAGAGCTCTTGATATGGTGAACTGGTGCACCATTACTTCACTCCAGCACTGAACTCTGTAGCTCCTCCAAAGTGATTACGTGTGGGACCGCAATACCTTGTGGGATGCCTCTCCTGCTATGAACCTACCCGTTCACTTCGTTCAGTATCCAAGGCCCTCCTCCGGGTACCAACTCACCAGGATGCCCGGAGGATTGTTATTAGATCTAGGGCCTTTTCTGTGGTGGCCCCCGAACTGTGGAACAGCCTACCTGAGGAGATACGCCTGGCGCCTACGGTACTTTCTTTTAGGCGCCAGGTTAAGACCTGGCTATACTCCCAGGCATTTTAATGTTCAATTTTAATGTCAATATGTTCCATTTAATGTTTTTGTTTAATTTGCTGTTGTTCGTTATTGATTGTATTGTATATTGTATTTTAATCCTGTTTTGTTCACCGCCCAGAGAGCTACTCGCTATGGGCGGTTTAAAAATGAAACAAATAAATAAAATAAATAAATTGTTGGCCTCTCTGTGGCTTCTCTCACAAGTCTCCTTCTGGTTCGAGCGTCGAGTTTTGAGGGACGGCCTTTTCTTGGCAGTGTATGGGTGGGGTGATGCAGCTTCCACTTCCTAATTATTGATCCAAATGTGCTCACTGGGATATCCAAACACTTGGATATTATTTTGTGCCCTTTTCCTAATCTACGCATTTGTGTTACATTATCTCTCAGTTCTGTAGAATGCTCTTTGGTTATCATTTTCCTTCAGATCCACAGTCTGACCAATGATCCTTCAACAGTGGGTTTTTTATCCTGACAATGTGACAGCAACTTTAGTGGTTCCCAGGTGGAGGCCAATGGTAAGGTAATTACGTCCTTGACAGGGCAATTTCTTTCATCTGTGTAAACTGGGAGCTTCCACAGCACAGGGGTTGAATAGTTATGCAAGCAACATGTTTCAGTTTTTTATGTTTCTTACAAACATTTCCCAACATAAAACCAATGTCACCTTACAATAAATGATTTCGAGTTTCAGTGTTTCAAAATAAAATATCATACAGAACAAAAATACAATGTACCGTTTGTAATTCAGTAATATGAGAGTATTGGTCAGGGATCTGCGTACTTTTGCAAGGCCCTGTACAGTATATGCCATCCCACCACTGCCTGATAAACCTCCTGGTTTTGTTGCCTGCTTGCCAACATTTAAAAAAAAAACAGGGGAAGCAGTTGGGCTTGGCTCAGTGGTGTTTAGCTTGGTGGTTCACAGTTGTGCAGGCTTGATTTACGGCAAAACAAGTTGTAAAGTTAAATGCAAGATGACATTTAATGTATATATTTTGCTTGAGGGAGGGTTAAGCAATGACCATGGAGAGCTTCTTGCAGGATTGGGACTACAGAAAGATACTTATTCCTTAGAACTGGGAAGAATGTGTTTGGCCACAGCATGGAAAACTTCATCAGGAGAGCTTTAAACTGAATCCTAAGGGGGAAGGAGATGTAAACTTAGCAGTAACGACTGATGAAGATTTGTGCACAGTAAAAGCCACTGAGAGAATGGCTCTAATGGGGCCAGTAACAGTATACAAAATGTAAGAAGGAAGCCAGGTTGTAAATCACATGGTCTTCAATGTAAGTATACTAAGAGCCAGAGCATGGGAAACAAACAGGACAAACTTGAACTCTTAATACAGGAAGGTAAATATGACTTGATAGGTATGTTATATGTTAAAAATACATATCCCTGCACAGAAATACAGGAGGATGAGCTGGGTAGCTCCATCAAGAGCATCTGGATTAATATAAATGGGGTAAGGGATAAAAGGAACACTGTGGTTGGAGTCTACTACTGACCACCTAATCAAGGAGAAGATTAGAATGAAACTTTTGAAAAGCAATGTGCCAATGTTTTGAGGAGACATGTAGTAATGGGCGACTTTAATTACTCTGATATCTGTTGGGAGAAAATTCTGCCAAAGACTAGTGTTGGAGATAACTTTCTCATACAGAAAGTGGGAGAAGCAACTAGAGGATCAGCTATCTTTGACTTGATTCTAACTAATAGAGATGACTTGGTGGATGAAGTGGCAGTTACGGGAACTCTGGGAGAAAGTGATCAGACTACACTTGACTTCTTTGATTTTAAACGAAGCAAAAGCTGAGCACAGCCATACATGTACCCTGGACCTCAGGAAAGCCGATTTTAATAAACTCAGAACAATGGAAGGTAAGCTTCCATAGCAAGCAACCCTACTGAGAAAATGAGTCGAAGATAGGTGGGAGTTTCTAACAAAGGAAATTCGAAAGGCACAACTGCAAATAATTCCAACAAGGAAAAAAGGCAGAAGACAGCAGAAGAAGCCAATGTGGCTTCAAAAAAAACCTTAGAGATGACCTGAAAACAAAAAAGGACACATACAGAAAGTGGAAGGAAAGTCAGTCAACAAAGGAAGAGTACAGACAGGTAGCACAGAATTGCAGAGATGGTGTCAGGAAGGCTAAAGCTGAGAATGAGCTGAGGTTACTGATGCTAAAAGCGACAAAACAAACTGTCTTCAGGTACATCCATACTAAAAGACAGAGAAAAGGATGGTGGTTCAGCTACACAATGAGGATGGCAAAATGATAACAGATGACAAAGAAAGGCAGAAGTGCTCAATTCCTACTTTGGCTCAGTCTTCCACCAAAAGAGGGTCTATGACACTCCTGGGAAATGTGAAGTACCAGCTGAAGGGGCAGGATTGATAGACAAATGGTCAAGAAATACCCAATCATTGTGAATGAGTTGAAATCTGCAGGGTCCAATGAACTGCATCCTAGAGTATTGAACGAAATGGCTGAAGAACTCTCAGAACCACTGTCTCTTATCTTTATGAAATTGTAGCGGATGGGTGAAGTGCCAGATGGCTAGAGGAGGGCTAATTTCCCTATCTTCAAAAAGGAGGAACCTGTGAACTACAGATCTGTCAGCCTGATATCAATCCCTGCGAAAATTCTGGGGCAGATTATAAAGCAGTTAATCAGAAAGCACCTTGAAAGCAATGCAGTGATTACTAGAAGCCAACATGAATTTGTCAAGAACAAATCCTGCCAGACTAATCGTATCTTATTTTTTGATTGGATAACCCCCCTGGTAATCTGTGGGAATGCTGTGGACAAAATATATCTCGACTTCAACAAAACTTTTGATAAAGTGCCCCATGACATTCTTATTAGCAAGCTAGCTAAATGTGGGCTGGATGGAACAACTATCAGGTGAATCCATGGTTGGCTACAGAATCATACTCAAGGAGTGATTATCAATGGTTCCTTCTCAAAGGGGGGGAGGTAATGAGTGGGGTACCACATGGGTCGGTCCTGGACTCAGGGCTCTTCAACATTTTTATTAATGACTTGGATGAGGAGATGCAGGGAATGCTTATCAAATCTGAAGAGGATATAAAACTGGGAGAAACAGGTAATTGAAAGGGATCTTGATAGGCTGTTTTCTAGGCAGAAAACAACAGAATGGAATTTAACAGGGACAAGTGCAAAGTTCTGCATCTAGGAAAAAAGAAACCAAATGCACAGTTATAAAATGGGGGACATTTGGCTCATCAATACTACATGCGAGAAGGATCTTGGAATTGCTGTTGATCACAAGCTGAATATGAGCCAGCAGTGTGGTGTGAATGCACAAAAGGCAAATGCTATTTTACTCTACATTAACAGAAGCATACTTTCCAAATTGCATTAAGTATTAGTTCCCCTCCATTCGGCACTGGTTAGATCCCATCTTGAGTACAGTGTCCAGTTCTGGACACCTCACTTTAAGAAGGATTCAGACAAACTGGAACAGGTTCAGAGCAGGCAACAAGGATGATCAGGGGCCTGGAAACATAGCCCTATGAAGAGAGACTGAAAGAGATGGGCATGTTTAGCCTTGAGAAGAGAAGACTGAGGAGATATATGGTAGCACTCTTCATGCATCTGAAAGTTTGCCACACAGAGGAAGGCCAGGATCACTTCTTGATCAACCCAGAGTGCAGGACACAGATAATGGGCTCAAGTTGCAGGAATCTAGATTTCAACTGAACATCAGGAAAACCTTCCTAACTTTTAGAGTGGTACAACAAAGGAACCAATTACCTAGGGAAGTGGTGGGCTCTCTGGAAGAATTCAAGAGGCAGCTGGAAAACCACCTGTCGGCTGTGCTTTAAGCTGGATTCCCACATTGAGTAGGGGGTTGGACTCGATGGCCTTATAGGCCCTTTCCAACTCTACTATTCTATAACCCCGTCATGCCTTAGTTCCATCACAAGTCACTCCCTGGAAGGTGCTATTTCCACTGGAAAGAAGCAGCAAAGCTTCCCTCCCAGCGAAAGCAGCAGCTTCCTGTATGCCACTGTCTATATGCCTATATGCTACATGTCCATGTGTGATGGCTTTTTTAAGCAATACATTAACATGAAAACACATTTGATATAATATATAGTTGCCCACTTAGAATATACTGATATAGCAGGAGTGTTCTTTGTAAGACATCTCTTTCAGATGTGAGGTTTCTCAGTACTATTTCTGAGTACAGTAGGGCCCCGCTTTTCGGTGACCTGCCTTTCAGCTTTCTGCTAATACGGCAGTTTTCAATTAGAGTAAGGCCCCACTCATACAGTGCTTGTTCTGCTTTTACAGTATTTTTCGGGCATCGGGCGCCATTTTATTGATGGAGTTCTGCTTTTCAGTGGGTTTCGCTTTTAGGCGGGGGACTGGAACGTAACCCGCCGTATGAATGGGGCCCTACTGTAGTAATATAGCACAGTGACTAAGAGAGTTAGCTAGAAGTCAGGAAAGCTCAAGTTCAAATCTTGCCTTTGACATAAAATCACTGAGTAGCCTATCTGCAAACCCCTGGCCTTGTTTAGACAATCACACAAACCACACTTAAGGTGATTGGGAATGAACTGTGGTAAGAATCTTCTGCTTTCACTTGAAGAGCAAACCACAGCTCCACATTGCAATCCAAACTCAGGGAACTATAGTTTGCCCTTTCCAAGTTAGCTTAAACAAATCACAAGCATAATATTAGATCCTGGTTTGTTAACTGACTTTGGTTAGAACAAATCACAGTTCCCTTATTTTAGACATAATGAAGAACTGTGGAAAGTTTCATAATAATCAGGATTCAGAATTGTGGTGGGAACCTCCACAAGTGAGGATGCTCCCTACTTCAGAAGAAAGCCCTTCAATTCTTTTAAAATGGGGGCTGTTGTTCACCAGAAGAGGTAGAGCTTCCCAGCAAGCCCCTGCTGTCCTCACATGGCTGTCATCAGGCAAAGGAAATGAACGCCAGAACAGAGGTATAATGTAAGTGAAATTCCATGAATACTTCGATGTGCTCTGCCAATGCGAAGTATTGTTGTTATAGTCAATGACAAAGAGATGCGTATATATTCAATTACAAATATATAAGGTCGTTTTGAATGTTCTTTACGTAATTGGCTTCTGAGAATGTCTGACTATCTTATCTGGGTGAAATTTTGCCATCATGAGATTTAGTGCCTTCTATATTTTTATTGGGTCCCATGAAGATAACTATCTTCACACGATTTACAACACAATTGACCGTACTATTCCACAGTACCCCTAAAACCCTCCTAGGCACACTTACTAAGCAGGGATGGGGAGTCTGTGGTCCTCCAACTGTTGTTGGGACTCCAAATGCCATCAGCCCAAGCCAGCATAGTACAATCCCTGTACTAAAACATATTGAACTATGTGAGCCTCCCTTCTGAGAAATCTTGCTTCAGAACATGCTGGATGAGGTCTAGGAAACACAGCCTCACCTGTTATTTTTCAAAAGTGGGGATCAAGAACCCAGTGGATTAATAAAATTCCCCCAACGCCTGCTAATTGAAAATTGCCACACATATGAATAAAAGAACAAAATTAAGAAGTACATGGCTCTTTTTAGTACCAGATTTTTCAGTGTTTAATAAACACAGCATCTTAAAATATTGTACACTCTTGCTCTTGCAGAGTCCTCACATTCTACGAAGGTTTCTCAAAACAGACACACTGAAGTTTCTAACAAGCAAGCAATCCAACAATAGCATATATAGATGAATAGCATGAATACAGCTTACGGCGTTTTTCTCTTCCTGCCTCCGAAATCTCTTCTCAGATGCTACTAGAGACACCTGGTGATGAAGTTGCATTGGGATTTGACAGTAATCTCTCAGCACATCGTAAACATCAGGGGCCTGGAAGTATTACGAACGATCTGTACTTTGTCTTAAAATGTTACAGGACTGCCTACCACAGCAAACCGTGGCGATTCTCAGCTTGAGAGTTTCTTGCAAAATGGCCTTTTTGGTTGCTGCTGCTCAATAAGAAGCGGTAGCTCTGCTTCTCTTATTCTGCCTTCGCTATTGCGATATTTACAAATCTCTCTGTACTGCATCACAGGTACAATCACAAACATTCTCTATGATCAACGCAACTTGCATGTGTAGATAGTTTTCCACGCTGCTGTTGTCGTGTCACAAGAACCTGTATCTGCTGCCTTCCCTTTATCCATCAACTCTTTCATCTTTTTTGAAAAGGGAGAGAGAGGCAAGGCCAGCTTGCTTACCAGAAGTAAAACACCCACCCACCAAAAATAAGCCTTTTGTCTTCTTTTACTGTTAGCATGAAATGACTGCAGTTAAACACACAAGGTTCTTCTTCTGATTTTACATACAGAAGTGCTTATAGTTGAAATAAGCAGAACAAATCCCTTTGCGTTACCTGAGTCTGTATAAGAACCTAAGACCTGTCCAGAACCTCAGCATATACAGATTAACTATTCCATGCAAACCAGCATTCTGTTTCCAAAAGTAGCTTCTAAGAGCCTTCCCCTGTTGTTTGTCTCCAGTGCCTGGCATTCAGAGGTATGTTGCCTCTGAATATAGAGGCTCCATCTAGCTACCACACCGAATAAACACAAATAGATCATTCCTCCATGCATTTATCTAAACCTTTAATGCACTGGCCATCACTGCATCTTGTGGACAGGAATTCCATAAGATAACTGTGCCTTATGTAAGTTTTCTTTTCTCTGTCCTGAATCTAGCATCAGTCAATTTCACTGGGCAATTGAGTTCAAGTGTTATGAGGGATAAAAGTCTACCTCTCTCAACTCCACTCAGCTCCACTATACACCTCTACCATTTATGCTTCCCCTAAACTAAAACTCTCCCGGCACTTCAGGTTTGCATTCTGATATAGAATAAATAGGGTTACCACTACACCAGGTTTTCCTATTTTATTTTCTGGACCTATTCTCATGCTTTCGCAGAAATAAAGCAGGTGAAGCTTTTCCTTACATGGAATTCAAGTAGTGGCAAAAGCTTCAGTTACTTTACCCCTAGACCAGGGTTCCCCCAGCTGACTGGAGTTGCAGTCCAAACCATCTAGAGGGCATTAGACTAGGAAACAATGTACTACACTAAATACAGTCCTCTAGGCATATAATAAAACTCCTGGTTTTCCTGCTTCCCTGGAATTACAAAAGTGAGTGAGTGAGCAAGCAATTGAGTGTATGAGTTGGTAGGCCATAATTTGTATAGAATTGACATAACTCAGTTAATTACATCAGGTTGCAAAAGTTATGACCCACTAAGCCAAATGTAATCCACTAATCGTGCACTATGTATGGTCTGTTTTTATAGTCTCTTAGGTTTATCAAGGCCATGGAGGCATGCCATGCATACCTCTGGCTTGGTGGGCCACAAGTTGTACAGGCTTTCTCTAGGGTCAGGTGCTCTCTTTTCTAGTCACCCTGTTCTTGTGCTTTTAAACTGCTTAACATAGACATTTAGCGGGTGATGCTTTTCCCATTCTTAATCTTCAAACCAGGACTTGCTTGATTTTCCATACTGGGCTTTTGTTAAATACAGGGGATCAGGGAAAAGATGGCAACCCTCAGTCAGTGTTCTTGTTCAGTTGTTATGTTGGGCCTTTTAAGATGCAGCAATGAGATGAATATTAGGTCCATAATGAGCATCACTAACTCCAAATATATTGGCTTAAATCCCAAAATGTCAGTTTTTATCTATTTAACACAGTGAGATAGGCTGCCTTCAGGCATAACACTAAACTATGGCTAATTGTGACATGAACAAGCATCTGGCTCATGACCCACCCACCCTAAGCATAGCCATGAGAATGGAAGATTTTGCTTCTTGATTTATTGCTCAGAGGGAAATACAGACCTTAGGCTGAGAAAGGTTTCCCCCACCCCTGGTTTAGTGAAACAAGCCAACCTCAAACAATAGTTTATGATGCTGGCTTCTTTCCTTAAACCACAGTTGAGAGTAACCATAGTTCTGGGGTTGGGCATAACAAACCACAGTTTGTAGAAAATTGAAACTTTCCTCCTTATAGCTTTGCCAGAAGGGAAGAGTGGAAAGAGGAGGAGATTAGTGCATGAGTGTGAAATTTGTGCATATAATGCTAAACCATATTTTAGCATTATGTCTGAACCCAGTCAGACAGAGACAAAGACCAGAGATAGCTTCTCATGCAGGACAAAGGACTGAAAACCATTTTATAGATGGGAATTACTAGAGCTACAACCTTAATCACTTCCATGCATGTATATCACATTGAGTAAATATACACAGGATTAGGCTATAAATCTACTGTTTATGCTAGCCACCCATCAAAATTAGTTTCTGTGCTAATCAGTTCAGTATACAAGGAGTACACTGGAGATATACTCAACAGCATCCTACAGTCAACTCTGTTTATCATTATTCTTTGCAATATTTTGTATACTGCTTGACACCATAGTCTCTAAGCAGTGTACAAAGAAGTTACAAAAGGGATTACCATAGGAATAAAAAAATCAGTCAAAATTCACCACATAATCAGAAAAACTTACCTAAATGCCTTCTGAAATAAAATGTAAAAAATATTCATGAAGCACCAAACGTTCAACAGGGAGGGGCTTGTCTGATCTCACTTGGGAGAGAATTGGGCCCACAATACTGAATGCACAGCTTCTGGTGGATAGAAGCCATATATCTGAGCCACAGTAGATCACTGACAGCGACTCCCCACCCACAAAACTTCAGTGATTGAGCAGTCCTTAAGGTATCCTGGACTGAAGTCCTAAAGGGATTTCTTTGTAGATTAATATAAGAACCTTGAACTTGGCAAGTAGCATACGTGCAGCCACTCTCCATAAGGAGCTCTTACCAGCCTTCACATCCCAGAGTAACTGCACAATAATAATATTTTACATATTTACATACTTTTACATAAGTAAGGGTGAGTCAAAATTCTACCTTTTCAACCATGCAGTTTCCCTTGATTGCCTGAATACATAAACTGGCTACCATGGATCATTGCCTCTTAGTACATCAGGCAAGTTCCCTAACCAGGGAAGGTACACAAGCTAATAAGCCTATCACACGCTTGCTAGCATTTAAATTTCTGTGGGAGTTCATTCTAAAAGTGAAGGGAATGGATCAGAACTCCTCACTGCTGCACTTGCCATGCTTTATTACTTATAGCGTAATCACTCCCGCAGATGTATAGTATTATAAAGTGCTGTATGTTCTGTAATTATGCAAAAACATGAAATCACTTGTACTAGTTGCTGAAAATTTTAAAAAAATATTTTGGTCTCAAGACTATAAACCATTTAAAGAGTTCAGTTACATATGTATGGAGGTGGGGGTGAGCCCGGGGCTTGGGGATTCTTTAAAACACACCCAAAAGACACTTGAAGCATGTTAGCTGTTGTCAGTGTTGTGGTACATACTAAAACTTGACTTCAGGATATCTACATCAGATGCACTGAGAACACCCTAACTCTCGGATACTCTGCAATGGTGAAAATAAAAAAAAACATTCTGCACAAAGAAAGCCAGCACATTAACCGGTTTTCCTTGTGCTGGAAGATTTTTCTTTTTCACCATGGGAAAGCTTTCCAATATGAAATTACTCTGCCTACCATCTTAAGTGGTATAGTCCAGGAAAAGCTGTACCACATGATTCTGATGCATGGATAGCTCAGGTCTTAGAAAAGGTACAGAGCCACCTAATAATGCAGCCTCGTGCTTTTTAAAAGCCTCATTGCTTGAGGAAAAGAACCTGGAAATAGTAAATTATTATTTTTACTCTATAAACGACATCTTAAGGCATACAGGCTTGCTGAGATGATGTGGTCAAGAGTCATACCCAATTCTACAGAAGTATTTTTTATTTGACTGACACTGCATCCAACTCCTTTTGACTACCTTCACTGGGGTTGCTAGCATTTATCCAGCACTGTTTCTGCACCATTAACAGCTGTATGAGGGGAAAATATTCAATAGGTGAGCCTTTCCCTATCACAGCATTTCTGTCAAAAATGGAGGGAAGCCAAATTTCTGTCCACCCTCTACCAGAAAAAACAACAACAACATGCCAAGCTTTGCAGGAGGTATTTAAGTAGAGGCTGGATGGCCAACCGCCAGGGGTACTAGAACTGCAAGACTCCTGCACTGAACAAGAGGCTGAAATAGATGGCCTCTTAAGATCCCTTCTAATGCTAAAGTCTGTGATTCTGTCCTTAACTCCAGGACTGAGGTTTCCATTACTAGCTAGACAGATTGTTAGTAGCTACTCAATTTGCACCCAATGAACCTCAAACTTCAAAAATTAGTCATCTACCACCTGATGGCAATATCCTAACTTTTTCTAGAACGTGTAATGCTAGAGTCACTACAGCTTAAACTTTGGTGACCCTGATTTTGCAACAGGAAAAGAGGAAGAATTCAGTCTGTTGACTGAATTCTCTTGCTCCATAATCACCTGTACCATGCTATGTTACATACTTTGCAGTTACTTTCCATCTTGAAGTTTTTACAGAAACCACAGAACACCTTTTCAAGGGAGGAAATTCCTCTTTCAGTTTTATATAACTTTCAGGACAAAAAATGATATTATACAGTATACACTGTAGAAAGTAAAACAAGTTGTATTTTTACCAATTGGGATTTTACACTACATTAAAATGTTTAATGATTCAGCATCATCAATACATGTATTATTTGTTCTATAAAGATATTACATTGTTTAGCAAAATATAATTTCTAAGTAGTTATTACACTATATAAAGGTTTTTGGATAGGATGGTTTTGGATCGTTTGGTATTGTGACTACTCCATTTTACATTTTTAAGAAAAACATGACTTAAACAAATGTCACTAGAAAAAAATATCAATTTTAAATGCATGAATTATAAATCAAATTACCTTCCATTCTCCCCTAACCTAATATTCTTCTTCCAAGTGTCACTTTTTGTTAAAATCAATTTCAGATTTTGAGTATCGCTCAGCTCACCTAATTGATAGCAACACACATTCATAAGCATAAAATGAAATTGTTTCTGCAACACAACTCAATAGTGGGTTGAAGAACAATTCACAGTGACCTTGTAAAGGGGTGTGCAGTTATTAAAAGACATAACTCTACTGTATCAATAATTGCAATGTTGGGCCTAAGGCTTGCCAGATATCAGTTTCCATGTCCACACCCTACCTCAGCCTTTGTCCTCAGTTGAGCAATTCTGTATTTGCCCACCATAATGACAGACAAGGTGAGTGCCAATGGAAAGTTATTATCTTGCAGGGGGTGCTGGAGACCCACGAGATTTCTTTTGGTGAAGGCCGAAGTAGTGGGCAGGTTCTGCTTTCACCTCAACGTTGTTCCCAAGAGCCACACGTTACCTTTCTCCATAGGAATGAACAACAGCCATTCACCTACACAGGAGAAAGGAATGGGACATCAGCCGTTCAGCAACACCACTGACGTGGAAGTTAAGCCTGCTCCAATCTGAAAAACCAGATTTTGTGTTCTGCTTCTTGATCATGCTACAGTGTCACAGAATGTTACTTACAGGACAGAATGTTGGGATTCTGCAGCCCACTTTCATCATATTTATTCAAAAATAAATCCCTCTGTCAATGGATCTTATTCCCAAGTATGTGTGCATAGGTATGCACTGATGGTCAGAAAGATAGGAAGAAACAGTAACCTGGATGTACATGGAACCATGCAGAGATGAAAATCTCAAATCCATTATGATTTTTTTTCAGTGCATCAAGAACAAGAGCAACTTTCCCCATTAAGCTTGTAACATAAAATGGGTCTCTGTCACTTTTGATACATTCAGATCATTCCCCTGTGACTCAGTACAGCATATTAGAAGAAACACAGGACAAAATACATGACATTGGTAGTGTGCTTAACAGCCATTATGCAAAGCCTGCACTGGATTGTTTTGGTATAGATGAACATTATTCCTCAACTTCTTTTCGTTCGTAAAAAGAAGCAAACAAGCATAGGTCAAGGCCTATTCTATAAGACTTTAATACAATCTGCACAGAGTGCAAAATGAATGAAGGGGTACAACTCTTAACTACACCACTTCAAATTTCAGGAGAGGGTGAATCATGTTTTTATGGTCCCTGCAAGTAGTAAACCAGCACATGAAAAAGAGCTGAATGCTAATTCTGATGTACATACTAGTTTATTACCCTGCAGAAAGGTTGTTTTAAACATAAAGCACCATTCAAAAACTGTGATCTCCACCTGCATTCTGAAGTAATACAATCTAGAATGCAGTCTCCTCATGCTGTATTAAGGGTAGATCAACTCTTAACAGCCTGAGACACACCCCAGTTAAATCCACTGGTTTCAGTGAAATTAACACGCATAACCCTTCTGCTCTGTCTTTTATTGTGGGTTGGAGACCAGGCGGATAAGATACAATCTTTTAAGCCCTACATCTGCCCTATAAAAAGCAGGGACACAACTTTGAAATACACAAACCCTGGGAGGTAACATCAACAGCTTCTTTATTTCAGACCAATGATTCCCCTCCCTTAAGAAGATTATTTCCTTGAAATAAACTGAAAAACCAATGTAAAACATTTCACCTTCAACTGCAAGTAAAGAGATCTGTGGTGTACAGGACACAATCCAGCCAATGTTGACCATGTTTATATTCAATTTGTTTCAACTGGAGAGTTGAGCATATGCTTAAGTCTCTACAAGACTTTAAAAAGTACTTAGTTTTGGCTGGATCATGACCATTCTACAAACATCTACCATCAGTTGCAAGGAAAGGCACAATGTGGTCCACATGTATTTTCAGTATAAAAATTTAAACTGTTAAAGGGCAGACTTACCCAGGCATGTACCTCCCAAGACTTTTCTACAGCTAGACACTGTAATCCTTGCTACCTGGTAGCTGAATGGCTGAACTGACTCCAGTGAAAAGCATTGTATCTGAGATAGTGTGCAATATTAAAATGTTATCTGTTCAAATTCTGATGGTCCATTCACACATGCAAGTCATCTGCAATCATCAAATGATGACCATGCATGCCTGCAGAACCAACCTGAAGTCCTTTACTACGATATTAAAATATACTACAAAAAATAAATAAAAATGTTGGTTCAGGGTAAGAAAAAATATGGCATTGCTAACTCATAGCATAATGTGCATTCTCTTCTTTTAATTTATTTGTTTATGTATACATTTGAATACCCTGAAGTAGAGCTAAACATATATGGCTCAATCCAGTCCAAGATAAGCACATTGTAAGCCAATGGAAGGCTAAGGCATGTGTTAAAACCCTTTCTGTGGGATTTTGGTGGGATTATAGCAATACTGCAAATCTCACCACAGATTCATTTCATCATTAATTGCTCACTCTTGTTGGTCACAAAGAGAAAGGGGCAGGGGCACATACTACTCTTATATAAAAATAAATGTTATGAATGCATCTCTCTACATGTACTTTATAGGCCATTCTAAACATTGAAGGCATGCATTTTGCAAACAATTCATTCTGACATATACAAATGGAGAGCTACATACACTGCATCTGCAAATTTCCTCAGCTTAAACCCCACGTACGTAGATATGATTTGTATGAAGGTGAGCAACATCGACCGTTTCCACTTAGCAGCAAGGGATGGGCCTCCCCCAGCTTCCCCAAGAAACATTACAGTGAAACCTCAGATAAAGCACCTCTGCTGGTCAGTTTTCAATGCTGAGATACTCAATCGACCTAATGGCTCTGTGTCTCAACATGCACCAGTTTCACAGTACTGTCATGCTTTGGTGGTATTTAAGAGTTTTATTTTACTGATCTAATGAGCCTGTGACCAATAAATTAAACCAAGAATTGGCCCCAAATGTGGGCAGGCTTTGAACCCTGAACCAACTCATGTTTGGGGATGCCTGGAGAGATACCTCTCAGCAGGTTTCACTGCAGACACAAAATAAAACTTAGCAGTGAGGGAGTTTCATGTTATTTCTAAAAGTCTCCTACCTGAATTATGGACATCCGGCTCGGGGGAGCCTCACTGACGTTAGTCCCTTGCCCTGTGAAGCTGGTGTGGCACCCCACATGTCCCTGTGGCACAGTCAGGTTGTTGGAGGCAGGTTTCAGGTACATCACCTCTGACCTGGGCGAGCTCAGGGGCAGCCGTGTCTGGTAGTCAAAATACATGGGCGATGTGGCCAAGGAGGGACTGCTCACCACGTTCATAACATTGAGGGGACCCCGGCTGTCCTCCCCTTCACTGGGCACAAGCATGATATCATTCTTGCTAATCTTCTTTTTCTTGCCCTTGCTCCCACTGCTGCCTCCTCCCCCCCCTCCACCACCACCCCCTCCACCCAGCTGGGGGTGGCTATATTCAGCAATACGACAGTTATAGGTGCGGATCTCCTTGTTCTCGCGCTTGCACTTCACGGCAATCGTGATCATGGCAGCCAGCAGGATTATGGAAACGGTACTCAGGGTGACAATCAAGGGAAGGGAGAGGTCCCAGTGTGGTCTTCGGTGTTGTTCGCCATTCACCTGGGGCTCACCTGCTTCAGGCAGAGGGCCAGCCAAGGCCCGGACTATCAGCTTAGCCACTGCTGAAAGACTGGGCTTTCCGTGGTCACTGACCTTAACCACGAGTTCAGCCACGGGGCTCAGCTCTTCCCAATAAGGATGCAGCGTGCGTATCTCCCCACTTGTCGGGTCCATCTCGAAGAGGTGTTCCTCATTGCCTTCCACAATCTCATACGTGAGGCGTCCACTTTCCCCAAAATCACTATCCAAGGCACGGACAGTGCCTACAGGATACCCCACGCCGGCATTACGTGGGACCTGGAGTTCAGCAGTGTCATTGATAAGGGCTGGCAAGACTATCAAGGGAGCATTGTCATTCACATCAAGAACTGTGACACGGACCGTGGCATTGCTCTCACGGTGGGGGGTGCCAGAGTCTTTGGCCAGCACGTGGAATTCAAAATGTTTGGTCTGCTCGTAGTTGAAGCTGCGCAAGGCATAGATAGCACCATTGGTGGGGTTGACGGAGACGTAGGTGTAAATGGAGACATCTCCCACGTGTCCAGGCAAAATGGAATAGGACACAGTGCCGTTCTGGCCCAAGTCTGGATCCTTGGCCAATACAGAGCCCAGGTATTCCCCTGGGATGTTGTTCTCGGGCACCTGCAGCACATAGAGGCTCTTGCTGAAGCGGGGCGGGTTGTCATTCTCATCAAGGATCCTGACAGAGAAGGATTTAGTGGAGTTGAGTGGGGGGTTGCCACCATCTCTAGCCAGGATGGTGACATTGTACTCATCCTGCACCTCTCTGTCCAAGGGTCGATCTGTCACCACAGTGTACAAATTATCATAGTTCTCCTCCAAAGTAAAGGGCGGCACAGCTCCTTCCCCGCCACTGCCATCCCCTTGCACCCGGCACTGTAGCTGCCCGTTCTTACCAGAGTCTCGGTCAGTCACCCTCACCAGGGCAATTACAGTGCCTGGAGGAGCTGCCTCACTCAGAGCCCCTTGACGAACAGAGACAAAGCCAATCATGGGAGCATTGTCATTGCGATCCAGGAGGCGCACGGTGACTTTGCAGTGGGCAGGGATGGGGTTGGGCCCCAGGTCCCGGGCCTGCACATCGATTTCGATGAGGCCCCCCTCCTCGTAGTCCAGGTTCCCCTTGACCCGGATCAGGCCTGTCTGAGGGTCGATGCTGAAGAGCTCACGCACCCGCTCCGGCGTGTAGCCGCTGAAGGAGTAGAGCACCTCCCCGTTGGTGCCCTCGTCGGCATCGGTGGCGTTGAGGTCGATGACCGCGGTGCCCAGGGGGGCGTTCTCCGGCAGCTCCACGACGTAGGAAGCGGCCTCGAAGACGGGGCTGTTGTCGTTGGAGTCGATGAGGCGCACGTTGAGCTGGACGGTGCCCGAGCGAGGCGGGTCGCCGCCGTCGAGCGCCGTGAGGACGAGCGTGTGGTGGCTCTGCTCTTCGCGGTCGAGAGGCTTCTGCACCACCAGCTCCGGGAACTTGGTGCCGTCGCCGCGGGCTTTGACGTCGAGGGAGAAAAGGCCGTAGTCGTCGCGGGTCAGCAAGTAAGTGCGCAGCCCATTCTCGCTGGCGTCCGGATCGTGCGCGCTGGCGAGGGGAAAGCGGGTGCCCGGCGCGGCGTTCTCGGAGATGTCCAAGTCCACCTGGTCGGAGGGGAAGGCGGGCGCGTTGTCGTTGAGGTCCTGGATCTCCACCTTGATCATGCAGATCTCCTGGTCGTTGGCGAAGACCTCCAGCGAGAGCTGGCACTTGGCGCTCCGGCGGCACAGCGCCTCGCGGTCGATGCGCTGCTTGGTGTAGAGCAAGCCGCTCTCGCCGTCCACGTCCAGCAAGTGGGGCGCCGAGTTCTCCAAGACGCGGAAGGTGGACTTGCTGGAGCCGCCGCGGGCGCGCTCCAGAGACGGCAACCCGCCGCTAGCCCCGGACTGCAGCCGGGCATCGCGGCCGATGTTGCCGATCACCGTGCCGGCCCCTTGCTCCTCGGGCACCGAATAGTTCAGGTTCTTCAGCGTCAGGGCAGGAGCCCAGCAGAGGAAGAAACACCAGGCGGAAAGGTACATCCCCAACGGACGGCTCTGAAGCCCACCCAGCGAGGCTGACTTCCTTCTCCACCTTCGCTCCCTTCTGCCCGGAGTCGAGCCCCCTCGGCTTCCGCCTCTCCTCCCGGCCTTCCACTCCTTTCTCCTTTCTTTCCCTCCCCCTCCCCCTTTTCAAGTTCCAGAACCTGTTGCTCTACCAGATCCGCAAAGCCCCGGCCCCACCATGGAGGCAGCCGGCGCGGGGAGGAAAAAGGCAGCCAGTCGACCCTCAAGAGGGGCTCTTCTCTCTTTTATTCGCCCCGTTCTCCTCCTTCCTGCCGCAGTTTCCCCTTGCTCTGTCCAACTTCAGAGAGGAGGGGGGAATGGGATGAGCAACAAAAAGCCAGCTTCTTTTCTAGACCGAAAAAAAAATCCACAAATATACTGACTAAAAAAAAAGAAAAGACGGCGATGAATCCTACCAAAACATTGGGGGGGGGGGCGTTAAGAGAGCGAATGTGCGTGTCTTTAAAGCAAGTGGCTTCTTGATCCAAGGCGACTTGTAAAAGCTAAGGCTTGCTGGAGCAAGAAGGAGCGGAGGTGGGGACGGGGACACAGTCAGGTCTTGCCGGCTGAAAGGCGGGGGGGGGGGAGGCGGCGAGAGAGAGAGAGAGGAAGGAGGTGGAAAGCGACGTCTGACGGCTCCGCAGGCTTGTTGGGGTTTTTTTCAGCGAGCCTTTTGCTGCATTTAGAGATCTAATCTCGCCCGCCCGGCTGCTGCGGAGAGCCGCATCTCGCTGCCTACCACCGGGAAGTCGCTCCGCTTCTCACACACAGACACGCACAGACATGTTTTGCCGCCCCCTACGACGCCAAAAATAATATTAATCATGGGGGAGGGAAGCTGCTGTGTCCAAAAGCCAAAATATGAAGAGTCCCTCCGGATTTGTAGTTCCTACGCGCCAGATTCGCCTCCTGTTTTTTTTTTTTAATTTTCTTTAGGAGGCAGAAAAAAGAGAATTAAGAGCCCTTCAGAGCCGATCCTCCGCCGGATCTGCAGCGGATCTCTTGGCAAAACGAGGCGGGAGGGGGAAATCAAAATTTTAAAAAGCCAGCCCGGTCAAAAGCACGTTCTGCAAGGGAGATCAGGAGCCGCCGCCTCCACCGCTGCTGCTGCTGGCGCCGGCGCCGCCACCACCACGACCACATCGCTCGCTCGCCCGCCCGCCTCTCGCTGCTGCCTCTGTGCGTGTCTGGGAGAGCTTTGCACTTTTGGCTTGCTGCAGTTTAATTTCAGTTTGCTCGGCTCCCTCTCTCTGTCTTGCCCGTCAAGAGGAAATCAACAGGCAACTCATGGCTGGGCGCATAGATTAAAAAAAAAAAAGCGAGCGGGGTGGGGGGGGCAGAGAGACCGAGAGAGACACACACGCACAGAGTCTCTCCCTCTAAAAGGGAAAACAGCCTTTGCATTCACAAGACATCGCCGTCAATCGCTCCTCTTTTCTTCCTCGCGCCTTTTTCGCCTCCCCACCGCAAATGCCACTTTTGTCCTCTTCAGGGAGAGCTCACAGCTTAGCCCAGGCTTTAAAAAAAAATATTTTATTTGCTTCCCAAAACGGGTGGGGGGGATTATGAGGCTGCAGCCAATACGGTTCCTCGGTGCATTTTGCAAGCTTTTATACGTATAGTGTACAGTGGCAGCAAAATGGGGATTTATTTATTTATTTTTTTAAAAGAGGCAGTCTAGGTTGGCGGGGAGCTTCTTGCTTGTCGGAGGCTCTGGAGGAGGAAAAATCCCTCCCTTTATATATTGATGACCGATTGGGATTCAGAGTACAGTCTTTACCGGGGCCATCGTCAATGGAAGCCACAGCCACAATTGCAGGTGTTTCAAGCCGTCTGGGTGAGTCAGAGCTGGCTGAGCAAAAAAATCATCATCATCATCAAAAGCACACAGTCACTAGCGCCTGTTGTTCCCTGTACAGACGCGAGTTGCAGCTCGGTGGAGTCCAGATTGGAATATGTGGTTTTAAAATATCAGGAGCATCGAGTGGGGGAGGCACGAAGGTGATGGTTGTTTTCAAAACACTCTTTAAAAAAAATCCACGCAAAGAGGGTGGGGGAGAACAGAGAGAGGGGAGTTGGCCTCGGATCGTCTTTCCCGATTGTTCCAGGAGGTTGATGATCCGGGATGGGGGGGGGAGCAGCCTGGAATCCCCAAGCGCGGTTTGGCCGGAGTATTTTTGTGCCCCCCTTTCCTGAGCATTACGTGTGAAACATCCAGAGTTCAGACGGAGTGGGAATAAACACAACACGCGCGCGCCTAATACACACATCTAAATCATCACAGCTCTAATAAGTTTCGGCCCTGGTTGGACGATCGTATGTAGCGGTTACACTCTCTTGTTAATTTGTGTGTATTTAAGTCCGGAGCTCAACGTGCCAAGAGTGAATCCTGCAATCTGTTGAAAGGTTTAGTCGTTTCCCTTTTTTTAATTAATATTCTCGCCCTGTTTCTCACGGACGGGTCACTGTCAGCCCACAGGATCTCTCAGCAAGCAAATCCATTTCGGTTCGTGTCCGCAGGTAACGACTGGAAAACCGAAGGCAGATTCAACAGTTGGATGGAGCAAGAGCCGTATAGGAGGAGGAAGAGGATCAGCAGCGCCTCCCCCTCCTCCCTTTCTGCAGCATTCACCGGGCTTCAGCTACAGCCTCGTCTGAGCCTCCCTCCGCCTTTCTCACTCGCGATGCCTCTTACCGACTGACTATTCACCTCACGCCGCTGCTTAAACATAGATACTGATTCCCTGCCAGCCAATCGCGGCTGAGGACACGGGACCGGCCTCCAAGGCCGGCCTCCAATGAGGATCGGGCGCCAGGCGGCCGTGGGGCGGAGTTAGAATCCCCAATGCTTTAGTGTCATTGATTAGATCAGTTCAGATTGGAGAACCAACCGCGGGAGAAAAAACTGGCTTGTTGCTTCCAACGTGTAGCAGCGTCTCTTTTTCGGCTCGTGGTACTGCGGCGTCTCCTTAGCAATTGAGTCTTGCTTCCTTCCGGCGCTTCTAGGCTGGTATTTATTGTCGGATGGGTCCTCGCCTCACGTCTGCAACTTTTTTTCGCAGGGACACGCGAAGTTATTAGCATCAAAATGCCAGACAGTATTATTTACCCATTTAATCCTGATTTACCATTTCCAAGCAAAAGCTGATTAAGTAAAAAACAATAGCCGAAAGAAAGAAAAGAAAAGACCTGTTGCCCGTTTGCCACAACCGGTTTGCGATAATTCTCTCTCAGTCTCTTAAATTAGAATTTTTCAAGGGAAGCATAAAGGAGGGCCTGATTATCATTGTTATTGCAAACTAAGGGGTGGGGAAGTTTGAAGACCAAACGCGTATTTTCGAAGGCGCTATCGCTTCTTCCGTACCTAGCCTAGAGGAAAGAAATGATCCTCGCTGAAGATCCTGGGTGGGGTGGGGCGGGGCGGGGAAGAAACGTGAATGCGATGGGCAGGTATTGTGTGAAGAGCTTGATCCTAAACACTCTCACTTAATTTGGGAATGGGCATCATTCAAAACCCTTGGAACTTACTTCCGTGTGAAAGTATTTAGGACTGGAGAGCATGTGTACGGGAAGCACCAACCCTTTGTAAGGGATATTGAATACATACTTTCACTAGTAACTCCTGGGTTTCGGTGCAAGTGTATCGAAAAGGGCAACAAGGTGGACATAATCTGATTCAGCCCCAACATAAAGTAGCGGTAATAAGCACATCCAAAGTGCCTTTTGTCACTACTAAATGATCGCAGAATGAAGGCTCGGGAGTTTCCCGGTAAATTTGCTCTGACCTTTCTGAGGTTACGACTAAAAATATTTCAAAAAAGTGACGCAGGGGTGGGGACAAGGGTGCATGAACATGGGGTGGTTCCTGAGGCATGCAGGTATTCGGTATTCTATGAAAGTAATGAAAACATACTTGCAAGTTTCTGGTCCACATTGTTGGGGAGGGGAGCCGGAAGTATGAAATCCTGCGGGGTTGATATAGGCATCTGCAGGGCATGTGGTGATCGAACGCTGCTTTAGGCTGCGATCCAGTACACACCTAGGAGCATGTCCCATTGAACCCAGCGGAGCTTACTTCTGAGTAGACTGGATTGCAGTCTTAGACTTTGCTCAGTTAAGGCTGAGAAACCAGAACTTCTGTTTATCCGAAGGTGAATGCTCAGCGCCCAGCCGAGCCCTGCCTCCTTGCCCTTAACTGTTATTTAGTCTCTTTGGGGTACTGGAGATGCAAACATGAGGCTCTTTTGGGGGGAAAGGGTGGGATATGAATTTAATAAATGAATATGGCATTGTAATAATAATAGGCATCGGCGTTCAAGGCAACCTAGATGTCATATTCTCGCTTGCTCTGGAAATCTTAGTTCAACACATGTGAAGACTGGTTGCGGAGGAAAGGCATTCTAGACATGGCCAAGGGCGCTCTGTTCATTATCCAAAATTTCTACGGCTAAGCCCTGGCATGGAAAGAAGGCTTTTTCTGGGATCAAGCCCTGCCTCTGGGTATCCCCACCTCAGTGCCTCTCTGTCTCACCGTGCCTTGGCGGGAGGACTCAGAATACGATATAAGCAAAGGACATCGGTTGCACGGTATATTCTTGTCCCAGTTGCTTCTGACCACGTCAAGCAGACAGGAGCATCATGGCCCCTTTCCCTCAGGCTCGAAAGGAGAACGCCTCGCTTAGCCTCCTTTACGACGTCTGGAGAAACTAATGAGGCAGCAGAGACTGAATCAATCAAAGCCTTAAATCGGCGGGAAGAGCGACAGACGCAGCCCGATCCTATGCATGTTCACTCCAAACTTAAGTCCCGCTCTGTTTCGGTGGAGGTGTATGCAGAATCGGCACCTTTCCATCCGTTCTGCTGTTCCGCAGTTGCCCCCTCCGCCTTATTGCACCAGTCCAGTCCTTTCTCCTCCCCTCCCCTCCCTTCTCCCTTCCCCTCCCCTCCCCTCCTCTCCTCTCCTCTCCTCTCCTCTCCTGAAGCTGATGGTGGAGACCTGTTTCAAGCTTTAGGAGGGCTTTAAAAATTAAAAAAAAAAAACAAGAAAGCGATAATAACCCAACCCCCTCTAAGGATGCGTTTGAACTAGGTAAAGGTGAAGGTCTTGATTGCGTAAAGCATTGATCTCGATTCACAAATGCTAAAGTCAGACTGCCATTTATAAATTGTGAATGACAGCCGTGTAAGTGACGGACATGAATCATTTAAGATGAGAGAAAAAGAAAACCAGATCGTGAGGGCAATTGCAAAAGCCCCTGGAAATTATGTGAAGTGTCGGGTTTGAGAAGGAGAGGAGAGGGCAGGTGTCTTTTAGGATAACCTTTAGCCTTTTCTGAAGCTACGGCGTTCCTAAATACCACTGAACTGAAAGGGAGCCGTCTTCGGACTCTGTGCATTCAATCCCCGTTGGGCCCCCCCCCCCGCGCCCCCAATCGAAAACCTGTTTTGTAGCCTTGAAATGGAGAGTTAGCCATGCAGAACGGTTCTGCTGCTCACAGTGATCAAGCCAATGCTGTGTAAAAAGCGGGGGCTGGGAGAGGGGGGTTGACGCATACACAGAGAAGTATATTATGTCCAGCATGTATATAACAGCTGCAGGTTGGAAAACATCAAACTGGACAGCATCGGGAAATAAGACTGAAACTCGGGACTCGATTGGCGGAGAAAGTATACCTGATTATCATAATCATATCGTTGGCTTCGCGGTGGGAGTCTCCCTCCATGCACCCAGCCAGTCAGGCAAAGTTTACACAAATAACATCTGGTCAGATGAAACTGTGAGCCATAGTAAGATGCGCCTGTTGCTTTGCTGTTGTCCTTACACACTTCTTGCACGTTTCCATCATGCCTTCTCTTCTCGATGAAGGGGGAAACAGGCATATTGCAATTAGGTTATGGCTCCCTCTAGTGTACAGAGCTAGTATTACTGCCTTTGGGGCATGTTTCATGGGAAGGAACAAGGGAAGAGAGTGATGCCCTGTACCAGCGGCAATAGCGTGACGTTTGAAAGACTAACAAAAGGGGATAGGAGGTAGCAGGGCCGTTTATGTATTTAAAAGCAAAACACTAAAGACAAAAAAGGGTTCATTTAAGCTTAGCTTTCCATTCAATCTGAGCTGGCCCTGAACCAGTCTTTTATGTAAAAAGTGTAGATCAATGAGGCTTCTTGCAAGAAATGACACCAGTACAAACTATAGATCAGCCTTTCCCAACCTTGGTTCCCCAGATGTTGCTGGACTACAATTCCCATCATTCCTGACCATTGGGCATGCTGGTTGATGGGAGTTGTAGTCCAGTAACATCTGAGGACCCAAAGGTTGGGGAAAACTGCTAGATGATCTTCAAATGATAGTAGTACAAATAAAAAACCAAGCTCTGGAGCATGCCTATTCCATCACAAGTCAATAAATGGATGACACGTAGTAGATGTGTTTGAAGGAATCACAGGCTTCAGTCTGACGATGAGCATCCTCAAGTCCCATAACCACATAGACTGTGGAGGCCCCTACCCATTTGCTCCCTCAGAGCTGCACAGCATGTTGTACTTACTATCCCTAAATCGGCCTGGATCTGTTTGGAGCAGCCTCTAAAAAGGCCTTATCTGCAAAGGTACCACAATGAGGTGAAGAGTAGAGTGGATAGCACTGTTACTCTGGGCCCTCCCAGGCCTGAAGAACCATCAGGTTCAGGAAACAGCAAAGCATCTATGTTGGCCCAACTGGATGACAAGGATGGAAAAGTACAACTCTGTTGTTTTGGACAAGCTGCTTTGAACTTTTGCTGAATCACACCGACAGTCATGTGAAACCTTGGCATCATGGGGTGGTAAGGTTAAAGAAATTATTTATAAGATGCTAAAAATTATGAAATCATAAGATAATTAGAAATGCTGGAATGTGTCTGAGTATCCATGACCTCAATTATTAATAATATAAATATTAAATATTTATATATTATATTGTTAAATGTTATTATATTTTACATATATAAATATTTAATAACAACAACATGCTGAGAAATCAGGGGTCCCAGATGTACTCTCCCCAAGTTTGATTATGGACACCCATAGCCTACATTTTATGTGTGTTTGCCTAGATAAGTAATTAAATTGGGGTAAAAGATGCAAATATTCTGTTCTAGTCGCCTTATCGGATTGGGGCTGGGAGGAACTGTCTTTGCTGGTTCCGGTCCTACCTTGAGGGTCATGTCCAGAGGGTGGTGCTGGGGGACTGTAATTTGACTGTTTGGTCTTTGGCCTTTTGCAAGGCTGCATTTTGGACTCCATGCTATATAATATCTTCATGAAACCATTGGGAACGGTTGTCTGAGGATGTGGGCTGGGTTGCCTGCACTGTGATGATACCAGCCTTATCTGCGAAGGCACCACAATGAGGTGAAGCTATCGGTCACAGCAGATCCCAAGGATGCAGTGCAAGTGCTGGATTGGGGGCTCCAGGCTGTAATGGAGCGATGAACAAGCTGAAATTAAATCCAGACAAGACAGAGGTGTTGTTGGTGAGCAGAAACACTAGCCAGGATTGGGATTGTTGGCCCACTCTGGATGGGGTTGCACTCCCCATGAAGGAGAGGCTCCCCAGTCTGGGAATCCTCCTGGATCCTTCCTTGCTTCCTTGCTGCTGTCAGGTGGTGGCAATGGCCGGGGGGGGGGGTTGCTTAGCTTTAGCTGTTGCACCAGCTGTGGCCTTATCCTTGAATGCTCAGATCTGACCACCCTCACCCATGTCCTAGTCACCTCATGTTTGGTTTACTGTAATGCAGTCTGCATGGGACTGCCTTTGAAGACTAGTCAGAAGCTTCAGCTGGTTCAAAATGTGGCTGCCAGGATGTTAACTAGAAACAGCTGCTTTGAGCACATTGTACCTGTGCTTAAAAAGTTATGCTGGCTCCCAGTTTGCTTCCAAGTACAATTCAAGGTGCTGTTTTTAACCTTTAAAGCCCTAAAACGGTTTTGGACCTAGGTATCTGTCTGTCCGCCTTCCCCTCCTTACTCATGTCTATCACACAAGAGCCAGGGAAGAGGGCTTGTTGCAAGTACCTACTATATCTGATACCCAATTGGCAAATACTTGCAACAGAGCCTTCTCTGTCATGGCCCCTAGACTATGTAATGCCCTTCCCTTTGAGATAAGATCACCCCTCTTTCTTAGACAGCTGCTGAAGACCCATCTTTTTATTCAAGTATTTGGCTAAATTTCTAACCCTGTGTTCTGATGTTTTTAAAGATTGTATGGTTTTTAAGTATGTTTGGCACTGTTAAATTTCTGTTTGGTTTTTGTGTATATTTTGTATATTATGTATATGTATATTGTATATTATTGTATGTTACGTATATGTATTATGTTTTTATGTATATTTTGTATTTTTAACTGAATACAAAATATACATATCATAGAATCATAGAGTTGGAAGGGGCCTATAAGGCCATCAAGTCCAACCCCCTGCTCAATGCAGGAATCTAGGTGAGGTGCAGACAATAAAAATGATTATTATTAACAACAAATAACATTTCCCCTTCTTTTCTGGATGTTGCCTGTCCAGCTGTTGTTCACATGTTTTGTCCCAGCTCTAGCTGAGTAACTATGCATTTATCCCAAAATGCTGTGTATGCTAGGAAACCCTGATAATTAGGTAAACTGGAGGGGGGAGAGGAGATCAAGTCTTCAGTTAGAGTAGGAAACAGCAATTCAAATGACTGACCGATTGCTTTGCCCATGCTGTTATAATGCTTTTCTTGGAAAAAAATGCTTGTCTTAAAAGTCCTTAATCCATATTTTTGCTATGTACTATATTGCTGTCTTACACTGCTTTCTGTTGCTATGTTTTGATTCAAAGTTCATAGTATCATTATCTATATAAAGATAACAAGAATATATTTTGAATGAAGAATTGTACATAAATACATTGATTGAGTAATTTCTGTTACAATCTTGAATCTGTGGTCTTTATCACTAATATGCAAATTCAAACCCAAATTAGACCACCAAATTAACAGGCACCACTTCAAACTGCACGTGTGGGATTCATGAACTCTGTCCTACCTAAAATGTATTTATTTATTTATTATTTAATTTGTATCCTGCCCTTCCTCCCAGCAGGAGCCCAGGGCGGCAAACAAAGCGCTAAAAACACTTTAAAACATCATAAAGACAGATCTTAAAATACATTAAAACAAAACAGTGTTAAAAACATTTTTTTAAAAAACTTTAAAAAAGGGTTAAAATATTATTTTAAAAAATTAAGCAATTCTAACACAGACGCAGACTGGGAGAGGTCTCAACCTAAAAGGCTGTTGAAAGAGGAAAGTCTTCAAAAGGCGCTGAAGAGATAGCAGAGATGGCGCCTGCCTAATATTCAAAGGGATGGAATTCCACAGGGTAGGTGCTGCCACACTAAAGGTACGTTTCCTAAAATGAAACAAAACACCTTGCAAGTAGAAAACTAGCACAACAGTATGCTATTTTGTTTTGTTGTTGTTGTGGGTATGTTTTCAAGAGAAGGAACATTTGAAATCCCCCCTCCCTGCTCATTCTGAAATGGCTCAGTCCACTCGACCACCTCAGGATTGTATGTCTCATTCTACTACATGATACATCAGGTCTGAAGGCTCCCTCCTGACAGAGAAACAAAATGTGTGTGTGGGGGGGGAGGGTTTCCAGCCACAGCTTACAGGGAAGGACAGCCTAGTGGCTGGGCTATTCTTTTCTATGAGTGGTCCAAGACCAGCAAGAACTTGGGATTTCAGTAGCAGTGCCTTTAAGGGTTTCCAGCCCTTCCTGAATTGTTCTGGTGCTGATTTCCACAAACAGAGCACATCAAAATGGGATTCTGCCCTAGGCATGGAACTTTCAGCACTAGAAAAAGTATTTCTAACATTCAAACCATGGTGATGAGATTGTCTACTCACCCTGAGTAGTCCTTTCATGCTGCTGAGTAGAGCACTGTGGTGCGTCCTTCCCTGGCTCTCCCTGTCAGGTTCCTACCTGCTTGTGGTTACTGCCTGTCTCTAGGCACCACCAGGGACTCCACCAGTCCGGACCGCTCTCTCTTATGATTTCTCTCCCCGCTCTAGCACAGATCTCAACAGATTCCCCCTGCTAGGCAACCACCAGTAACGTCCCAATACTAGTATTCCCAGAGACTCTGAATACTGGTATTGTAATTCTCTTCACCGCTGCCACCATTTGTTACAGTTCCCCTTCAGCCTTGGTCATTACCTTACCCTCCCTTCTGGTCTGTGAAACCCCAGCCAAGGATCAGGCCTTTGGTAAACCAAATTAAGTATTTATTAAAGATAACAAAGCTAACAAGATTAACAAGATTTCTTCTTAAGGCACA
This sequence comes from Rhineura floridana, assembly GCF_030035675.1. Taxonomy (NCBI): domain Eukaryota; kingdom Metazoa; phylum Chordata; class Lepidosauria; order Squamata; family Rhineuridae; genus Rhineura; species Rhineura floridana. The sequence continues at coordinate 11,622,981 of NC_084484.1, read as the reverse complement.
TAAGCATATGGTTTTACTCAATACTAATCTGAACTCCACCTCCCTCCTTCTTCACTCTCTCCTGGCAAACAACTCTCTCAAATTCACACCACATCCACCTATCAACATCCACCTCTTTCTCTTCTCCCCCCAGATTCCACAATTCACCATCTCACATTCCCCCAGATTTACCTGTCATCCTTTCATTTATACTGTCAGCCATTTTAAACATTCAGCCAATCATCAAGCATTCTATTGCCCATTCACTCCCCCTCCTCTTTCACTACTTACCATGTATACTCTAAACAACCAGCACTTACCATATATACACTAATATATAGGAACATCACAAGCACCATCAGTATTTTTGTATTGTTCATTGCGTTACATTTTCTGGTTTTAACTTTTAAGTGTGGCATTTTATGTGTTCAGTTGCTTTGAGGCTTTTTCTTTTGTATAGAGTGACTAAAAATATAATAATAACAATAAAATGACAACAACAATAGTGCTGAAGCCACGCCCACCTGCCCTCACACCTGATGTCATATTGGGAGCCTTAAAATGTGCTCTTCATTGCTCCTTGGCAAACAGGGCTTGCTAGTTTAGTCAAACCCTACCCAAAGTGGGGCTTGCTGTCAGTGCCAATCAGCTGATCATTGCTGACAGCAACCTCCACTGAGTATGGTTGCAGCCAATGCCAACTGAAAGCAGAAATTGCAGTGAGCAAGTACAAACCCTGCTTTTGGCAAGGCTCTTCTTTTGCAGCCCAGCTTAGTTCAAGCCAGTCTGCAAAGGAAGAAAGGAAAGAATCAGAAGGGCACTTCCAGTGCTTCCCCATTTTTTTCCTTTGAAGTGGGGCAACTAATATCATGGTTGCATCAGGTGATTGACAGGTGAGTGGCCGCTCATGCCTGTCAAATGCTCACCACCCACCACCCCACACCACCCCATTATACAGCCATAGTAATATTCCTGCGTTGGTCCATCACTATCTCTATCCACAGAAATAAGTGAGTGCAAGCAGTTGGTCCTGGCAGAGTGATGTGACAATGCATGAATTCTGGCCATTTTTATTTTCTATAAGTGCATTTTATTTTGGTAAGAAATGAAACCTCTGCTTTTACTCAAATTGGGACTCGGTGATTAATTGATTCACCGTGTGACTGAAGTGCAAGGCCCAAGGTCTTGAAAAATCATGCCTTTGTAATGGCATATGTTTAGATGTGTGTTTGCTTGTAACGTGTGATCAGGGACACATGTAGGCTTGGTAACAATGGGTTTATCCTCTGTGGATTTGTATAATCCTTTAAAAAAAACCCATCAAATCTAGTGATCACCATCACATCTTGTGGAGTAAATTAACCCATAAACTAATCATATGTGGTGTGAAAAGTACTTCCTTTTGTTAGTTCTAGTTTACTGCAAATTAAGTTCATTAGGTGATCTGTGTCCTAGTATTATGAGACAGGTAGAAAAATATTCCCCGTTTATAGTTGAGCACTGACGCACTATCCAGTGCAAACATACTTGACGGAGGGCAGCAGTTTCACTGGGTATGCAAGACAGCTATACAGCTATACACCCTTTTAACAATCAAGGTGAATATGTGTTTCTATGCTGGCGAAAGAGAGTTCAGAGAACTAAATCAAACACATTAGAAGCAAGAAGGACATGATATAGTGGTACATTGCTGGGTGGGAACACACTTGCTGATGTTTACTACTAAAAAAGTGGTAAGTGATCTCACACTGGATTTGTACAGTGCAAGGAACAGAGGAAACTTTTGCCTTGTTCTGGGAAAAACCTGGGAAACCTGGGAAAAATCACAGAATGGGATAGGTATGAAGATAGGAGTTGTGAGCATAGTAGTATCACTCACAACACAGAGTGTTGTTTAGCAATTTGAAGGAGAAAAAAAAAGAGACAGAGAGAGAGATGTGTTTTCCTTTCTGGAGTGATAGAATGATACTGAGAGAGAGCAACCCAGTAATAATATTAATTTATAACAAGAAGATGCCAGTCAAATTGTGAGAATATGTATAGCAATGTGCCTGTACAGATTGGGTAAAGCACATTGGATGTTACAACAAAAAAGAATCCTGTGCTATCTTAAATAATTTTTTAAAATGGCATGTGCTTTTGTGGATCACAGTACGCTTCATCAGATGTCAGATTTATGCCCATCTTCCAGTGTGATATATGCCTGCATTTGCCAGCACCAGCATTCTACATAGGACAAACAGGCCACTTTCTTTGTGAAAGAATAAAATCTTACATCAAAACATTTAAAAGTCAGTAGAGAAACATTTCAACCTTCCCAATGTTCTCTGTGACTTTAGAGCAGCCATCGTGGAGCAAAGGAACGTCAAAGAGAAACTGCAATGTGAAACTGCTGAATTAAAATACATCAAGATTTTCATTGCTATCACTTGTTGATTTGAACCAAGCCAAAGGATTTACATAGTATGTGTTAATATTCTTAACAATGCCAGGACCTCTGTGTTATCAATAACTTTTTGTGTGTGAGTTACCATTGTTATTGTCTGTACTTTTCTATATGCCACTTTCCTCTGACCCCTCCACCCTCCCAAATAAACCCTCTGCATACATGCTTGTAACTCAAGATTTATTTATTTTATTTATTTATTTAATTTAATTTATATACCGCCCTAACCCCGAAGGCTCTCTGGGCGGTGTACATAAAAGATAAAATAAGCACAGTGTATAAGTACAATAAATACAATAAATCAAGAACCAAAAACAAACAAACAATAAAAGAACCAAACAACGTCCAAAATACAAGATAATAGTGAAATACTTTAAAATGCCTGGGAGTATAAAAAGGTTTTCACCTGGCGCCAAAAAGACAGTAGCGTCGGCGCCAGGCGCACCTCATCGCTAAGACTGTTCCACAGTTCGGGGGCCACCACTGAAAAGGCCCTAGTTCTAGTCACCACCCTCCGAGTTTCTCGATGGGATGGCACTCGGAGGAGGGCCTTAGATGTTGAGCGCAGTGTACGGGTAGGTTCATATTGGGAGAGGCGTTCCACCAGGTATTGCGGTCCCATGCCATGTAGGGCTTTATAGGTCAAAACCAGCACTTTGAATCTAGCCCGGAAACAAATAGGAAGCCAGTGCAGACGGGCCAGAACAGGTGTTATATGAGCGGACCTTCTGGTCCGCGTCAGCAATCTGGCCGCTGCATTCTGGACTAGCTGTAGTTTCCGAACAGTCTTCAAGGGCAGCCCAACGTAGAGCGCATTCCAGTAGTCCAATCTAGAAGTTACCAGAGCATGAACAACTGAGGCAAGGTCGTCACTGTCCAGATAGGGACGTAGCTGGGCTACCAATCGCAGATGGTAAAAAGCATTCCGTGCCACCGAGGCCACCTGGGCCTCAAGAGACAAGGAAGGATCGAAAAGAACTCCCAAGCTACGAACCTGTTCTTTCAAGGGGAGTGTAACCCCATCAAGAACAGGATGAACATCCACCATCTGGGCAGAGAAGGCACTCACCAACAGCGTCTCAGTCTTGTCTGGATTGATCTTCAGTCTGTTAGCTCCCATCCAGTCCATTATCGCGGCCAGGCAACGGTTTAGCACATTAACAGCCTCACCTGAAGAAGATGAAAAGGAGAAATAGAGCTGTGTCATCAGCGTACTGATGACAACGCACCCCAAAACTCCTGATGACCGCACCCAGCGGCTTCATGTAGATGTTAAAAAGCATGGGGGACAGTACCGATCCCTGCGGGACTCCACAATGGAGGGTCCAGGGTATCGAGCAATGTTCCCCAAGCATTACCTTCTGGTGGCGACCCACCAAGTAGGAGCGGAGCCACTGCCAAGCAGTACCCCCAACTCCCAACTCCGTGAGTCTTCCCAGAAGGATACCATGGTCGATGGTATCAAAAGCAGGTGAGAGATCAAGGAGAATCAACAGAGTCACACTCCCCCCGTCCCTCTCCCGACAAAGGTCATCATACAGGGCGACCAAGGTTGTTTCAGTGCCAAAACCGGGCCTAAAACCGGATTGAAATGGATCAAGATAATCAGTGTCATCCAAGAGCCCCTGGAGCTGGCCGGCAACCACCCGTTCCAGCACCTTGCCCAAGAACGGAACATTCACCACAGGTCTATAGTTGTTCAGGTTATCTGGGTCCAAAGAGGGTTTCTTCAGGAGCGGTCTCACTACCGCCTCTTTTAGGCAGTCAGGGACCACTCCCTCTCTCAAAGAGGCGTTTATTATCTCCTTGGCCCAGCCGGCGGTTCCAGTCCTGCCAGCTTTCACCAGCCAAGAGGGGCAAGGGTCCAGCACAGATGTGGTCGCCCGCACCAGTCCAAGGATCTTGTCAACATCCTCAAGCTGCACAGACTGAAACTCATCCAATAAATAAGGACAAGACCATGTTCTGGATGCTTCATTAGATCCCACTGCCATAATATTGGAGTCTAAGTCCCGGCGAATGCATGCGATCTTATCCTGGAAGTGCCTCGCGAACTCATCACAGCGGGCTACAGATGAATCTATAATATCCCGAGGGCCAGAATGTAAAAGCCCTCGTACAATTTTAAAGAGCTCTGCTGGGCGGGAGAGAGATGCCTTAATTGTGGCAGCAAAATATCTCTTTTTTGCTGCCCTCACCGCTACTATATACTGCTCAGAACAGGCACTTACCAAGGCATAATTGCATTCATCGGGAGTTCACCTCCATCTGCACTCAAGCCTCCTCCTCTCTTGCTTCATCACTCTCAGCTCCGAGGTATACCATGGAGCTGTATGAGCTCTACATAGGAGGGGGCGCATGGGAGCGATCGTGTCAACCGCCCGGGTCATCTCCGTATTCCACAGTTCAACCAGGGCTTCGACAGGAGCGCCAGTCTTCTCAGTCAGAAAATCCCCCAGAGCCCTTTGGAAACCCTCAGGATCCATTAGTCTCCGGGGGCGGACCAATTTAATAGGTCCCCCACCATTGCAGAGGGAAAGGGTCGCTGTGAGCCTAAACTTCAGCAAGCGGTGATCTGTCCATGACAATGGGGTAGATGAAAAACCCCCAACCACCAGATCACCATCTCCATGCCCAGTGGCGAAGATCAAATCAAGAGTATGTCCCGACACATGCGTTGGGCCAGTAACAACCTGAGACAGCCCCATGGTTGTCATGGAGGCCATGAAGTCCTGAGCCGCCCCAGATAAAGCAGTCTCAGCATGGACGTTGAAGTCTCCCAGTACCAATAGTCTAGGGGACTGCAACAATACCTCCGAGACTACCTCTGTCAGCTCAGTTAGGGAATTTGTTTGGCAGCAGGGCAGGCGGTACACCAACAAGATTCCCAGTCTGTCTCTCTGGCCCAGCACAAGGTGAAGACACTCCAGACCAGTCGTCACCTGGACAGGGTGCTTGGTGAGTGAGAAAGAACTCCTATAGACCACAGCAACCCCACCTCCCCGTCCTTCGGTTCTACCATGATGCTGAACCGTATACGCAGGTGGGCAGAGCTGGGAAAGAGCAACTCCTCCCATATCACCCACCCAGGTCTCAGTTATACACGCCAGGTCGGCAGTCTCCTCCACAATTAAATCATGAACAAGGGAGATCTTATGGTGAACCGACCTGGCGTTTAACAACAGCACATGGAGATCCGAAGGCTGACTGATGGAACAACCAGCAGTCTTGGGGATGTGAGGAGAACCGGAACAAGTCACAGACACTACTTGTCTGGGACGAGTTCCCCTTACCTGGCACGTTCTCCTCACAACACCGTACCTCCCATTACCCGTCACTACGCTGATTGGGGCCCCTGAAAGTCTCCCCAGTCGATGTATAGTACTCTCTCCCAGGCACATATTAAAACAAATAAAACTCACATATACACACACACCAAGTCACATTCACCCACACAATGCACATTCCCACCAATACACACTAAAATTCACACACACATGCACTTAATCAATCACACACTACAATAAACATACATATAATACAACCAAAAATTATTAAAATAACTACAAAACTTCCAAATAAAAACTCACATGCACCACCAACTCAATCACTCACACATAATACACATTCAACCATATTAGTTGCATCCAGGTGGCAGCAATGAGACAAGATGTTGCAATCTCAAAGGCCGCAACTATATTGGCAACAAAGCTGCACTTAAAGAGGCAGCAGCAACAGCAACAATGATGGCCAGACAACGATGAAACAAAAGGGACAGAAGTCGCAACAACATCCCAGAGCAGCAAATGCAGCATTCACGCCCCCAAGACAAACGACGACCCGCTCCGCCTCCGATGACGATGATGACGAAAACAGAATGGCGAAGACAGCGATGGCAGAAGCAACGTCCAAACAACCAACAAGCAGCAGCGACGGTCGACAGCGCAGCAAGACGGAGAGCAGAACGAGCAGCGACAGGGCAGACCCCAAGCGGCAACAACGGCACCCACGACGACAGTGGCCCAAGAGCAGCAGCGCCACAGTGACCAAAAGTCAAAGGCCCGAAGAAGGAACAGCGACGACAACGGCGAAGACGCCCCGCAGCAGCAGCAAGCGGCAACAAGTGGCAAGCGGCAACGACGGCAGCACCCAGACCGCCCGAATGCAGCACAACAGCCCAGTCCACAACACAACGGCAGCAGGGGCAAGGCAACTCAAGGCCGCGGCATCCCAACGATGAAGGCCGCAAGAACGGTAAGCCGCCCCGCACTCAGCCACACTCAACCGCCCTGTAACCCTCCGCCACAAACAAAGAGCGACAGTGGCTGTTCGGGTGGGCCCGGGTCTATTTTGTGTCCTGGGGTAGCAAGTAAGCTGGTAAAATTGAGATGTTAAGATCATTAAAAGACTGAATTAAAAGGTAAAATACGGAGCTCTAAAACGAGCGTCCGACTCAGTCGCCATCTTGTTCTTATTTATTTATTATTTGATTTATATCCCGCCCTTCCTCCCAGCAGGAGCCCATGACGGCAAAGAAAAGCACTAAAAACACTTTAAAACATCATAAAAACAGACATTAAAATACATTAAAACAAAAGAACTTTAAAAACATTTTTTTAAATGTAGTTAGGGTTGCCATGTTGCTGGGTTAGCCAGGTTTTACCAGGTTTCTAGCCATGCTACCAGGTGCCCACTTAGCGCATTAGGTGGCCCGGATTCCCAGCTTTCATTTTTTTTTTAAAGCAAGTCTTTAGCCCTTGTGGATATAGAGACACAAGACAGCGGCAGCAGTTTTCTGTCCATTTTGTGAGAAATCAGCTTATTCCCACCTTCCATTGTTCTTAGCCAATACTGAGCACCACAGTTGTCCTGGCAAAATCAAGATTTTTAGCCTGCCTGATGCATATGCAGAGCCTAGCAGTGTAGAAAACTGCACATGCACACTTGATAATAATAATAATAATAATAAATTTAATTTTTGTGTCGCCTATCTGGCCGAAACCACTCTAGGCGACGTACAACATTAAATTCAACAATACATAATAATACAATACATAATAAAATACAATGCAGTCAACAATAACCATTTTAAAAAGCGGCAGTACAGGGCCATCAATAGACAATTTTAAAACAATATAGAGAAATTAGCCCACCCCGGGGACCCCAAAGGCCTGTCCAAAGAGCCATGTTTTTAAGTCTCGGCGAAATGTATCTAGGGAAGGGGCATGGCGAAGATCAAATGGGAGGGAGTTCCAGAGAGTGGGGGCCGCCACTGAGAATGCCCTCTCTCTAGTCCCCACCAACCTAGCTGTTTTCGTTGGTGGAACGGAGAGAAGGCCCTGTGTGGCTGATCTGGTCGGGCGGCTTAGTTGGTGGTACTGGAGGTGCTCCTTCAGGTAAACTGGGCCGAGACCGTATAGGGATTTAAAGGTTAAGACCAACACCTTGAATTGGGCCCGGAAAACAACTGGAAGCCAATGTAGATGAAATAACACCGGTGTGATGTGATCAACACATGCAGCTCCACCACTTATCTACAGACTTTCTAGTTGTGTCAGCAAGGACCAGCAGCCTTCACCTCAATTGCCTCTGCGTCTCAGGATATGTGTCTAAAGTGGTGAATGCAATGGGAGTGCCTGCTTGCCATCATGGAGGATGGAATAAACCGGTATGAATCCAACAAATGCTCCCTGCCCTGGACAAATACAAATATAAAAGCAAACCTCTCTGTAGAAAAGGCTGAGGTATTAGCATTTTTTGGTCCTGCCCCCACCTGTTAATTGGTGCTTACTCCCAAGTGAAGTTGCATTAGAATGCAGCTGCCTTCATCCTGTTTCCCAGCAGGGTCTCTGTTCAGCAATTCGGAAAAGGCTAAAAAGTATTTTTTAAAATATATTTCCTTCTTCAAAATGACTGGCAGGCATCTCCCCACCAAAGATCGCCCTACTTCATTTCCTCCCCAGGAATATATATGTGTGTGTATCTGTACACACACACGTTTATATACACATACAAAGACTCTATATATATTCAGTGCAGTGAGGGATGCAACCCCTCCTTAAGACCAATAGGAATGGAACAATCCACCCCACACTCATCAGCTTGGGAAAATTTTATTTGCTTACTATGTGGTATGTTTTCCTCTTGGTCTGCCCTCTGGCAATGGCTGAAATCCCTTATTCCTAATGTCAGATTAACAGAGGCAAGCTTAGAATTTAGTATTGTAGAATGCTCTCAGCACATATTTCGAGGATCCATTTTCTTTATTACAATTTCATATATTCAAAGCCCAATTCTTGTTTTTACAAGGACTGGGGAGAATTTCCTTTATTTAAAATTTGAAATGAAAATAATTGGTTTGTAGCTATCTTCTTTTATACAGCCAAATTTCAAACATTGTATATTTTGCTGTGTAAACCACTTTGGGAACTCTTTGTTGAAAAACAGCTTATAAATATTTTTACTACTACTACTATTATTTTTGGCAGGACTCCATATACTCAAAATACGCTGAAGTTCAGGCAAACTTTGCTGCAGAAAGGTTCTGTTCTTTCTACTGGCATATTAAATACTGTAAAGATAGAATACATCATTCCTATTTACTTACGGATATTCAATTTACTGCTCAGCAGAAGCATAAGTTTGGGTGTCTTCAGGTACTTCAGACTTATGCAGGAGTATAGTCTGGTGTTGGAAAGGATTCAGTGACAACACTGTGTGCTTTGAAGTTAATTAGAAAAGATTATTGACTGAACTGATAGTATTGAAATCTTGATTGCTATCTGTGTTACAGGTTGTAGTGTTTATTTCATATTTCCTAATTGTTAAGACAAACTCTCAATATTGCTTTTAATTGACTGATTGTGTATTTTTATTGTTTTTGTAAGCTGCCCTGAGAGCAGGATATAAATCCTCTAAATAAACAAATAAATATTCCAAAATGTTGGAAACTAGAGTCTAGGCATTTAAGGCTGAAAATGTAAGTTTTAAAAAAAGATTCCTCACATCCTCCCCCAGTTGTTGGTAACTACCAGGCACAAAAGCAGAACTGGACAATACAAACCATTAATATGCTTAATTTGCCTAATTGGCAAATAATTTGCCTAATTGGCAAAGTACCCTGCCTGGATTTGTGGAACTGGAATATGGCAACCCTAAATGAAGTGGACTATTTGTTGTTGTTATATGTCTTCAAGTCGATTATGACTTATGGCGACCCTATGAATCTTTTGGATATATTCATAGGGTTTTCATGGTAAGAGGTATTCAGAGGTGGTTTACCATTGCTTTTGTCTAAGCCTATGGCACCTGGTATTCCCAGGCGGTCTCCCATCCAAGTACCAACCAGCCCTGATCCTGCTTAGCTTCTAAGATCAGACATGTTTGGGCGTGTTCAGGGTAGTATGGCCATAGGAAGTGCACTATAATCTGAAAAATATTATGCCATAATAAAAGTCTGCCCCTCTAGATTTTATTTATTTTAGCAGGTTTTATAAATGAGATATGTCATGTTGTTCCACATGCTTTTTCTTTCTTAACCCCCCCCAACATAGTAGCACCACAGAATCCTTGGTTAAAATTACAACCCCAAACCTTTCCAGTCCATTTTGCTACAACGTAGTGGAATAGATTTCATTTATTTATTTAGTGGAAATTTATTAATTTTATCACATTTATTTTCCCCCTTCCTCCCAAAGGAATCCAGGGTAGCAAGCACACAAACAATAAAACATCTTGGAAAACAATTCCAGTACAGATGCAGACTGGGATAACGTTTTCTACCTAAAAGTCTTGCTGGAAGAGAAAGGTCTTCAGGAGGCAGCACCTGTCTATTATTTAAGGGGAGCGAATTCCAAAGGATAGGTGCCGCCACACTAAAGACCTGATTCCTATATTGTGCAGAATGGACTTCCAATGTCATAGTATCTGAAGGAGGCCCTTATTCGCTGAGTACAGTGATTGACTGGGTATATAAGGGGTGAGACTATCTTTCAGGAAATAGGTCCACATGAGATGAGCAATATAATTCTTGTGGAAAACATGTTATTTAAAGGGGTGTGATTATGATGATGATATTTATTTATTTATTATTCGACTTATAACCCTCCCTTCTTCCCAGTAGGAACCCAGGGTGGCATTAATTAAGTGCCCAATTAATTAACTAATAATAATAGAAGCAATATTTTCATAAGGTTTTATGGAAGTTTGACAAATCAGTTCTGTTGAGGCAAGGATGTGTGTTTTAGTGGTTTGGTGAATTTTAATAGTTTTATTATTATCTATATAAGCAGCTGTTATTGAAATTATCATTATCATTATTATCATTATCATTATTATTATTATTTATACTTGATATCCTGTTCTTCCTCCCAAAAGGGGTTGTCAGCATAACCATTGAAAACAATATTTTTACTTGATCTTAGTTTTCAAGTTATAATGCTGATGAAGGACTTCATGCTTAAAATCCATTTATTGGGAATTTGACATCCACTACAGCATGAGTGAGCATCTGTTCATACAATGGGGTTTTCCCTTCTCCTCTCTTCACAGTCCTCTGCAAAATCTGCTCTGGGGGATTGGGGGATTTTCCAGAGCAGACCTGAGGGGCTTGTGGAAGGCTGCAATTTCCTGGTAAATACTGATTTGTAAGATTCTACCCCCTTTTTATTTATTAAATGTAAACCCCACCCTTCCCCCAAAGGAGCCCAGGGTGACAAACACACAAGCAATAAAACAGTTAAAACATCTACAAACCATTCTAATACAAAGGCGGACTGGGAGAGAGCTCTGCTTAAAAGGATTGTTGAAAGAGGAAGGTCTTCAGCAGGTGTCAAAATAGAGACAGTACCTGTTTATTGTTTAATGAGAAGCAATTCCATTTTGTTTGTTCTGGACTGACTGATCATGACTCCTAAAATTGTTATTATTATCTTTATTAGATTTGTTAGTCACTTGTTATCCAAAGGTCTCCAAGCAATTTACAACATGGTTAAAAAATACAAATAAATATATTATACCATACAAAATCCCAGCAATAATCTCCCTCTAATAGCTGCAGGAAACTTTGGCACCAGACTAATAACAAACAATATCATTTTAGTCTATTAAAATGCCGTCCTGGTCTCCTGCCGGGAGGAAGGTTGGGATCTAAATAAATAAATGCCTTGGAAAAAAGATAAATGTTTATCTGTCACTGAAAAGATGTCAATGAAGGCGCCAGATGGACCTCACTGGGGAATGCATGCCATAGATGGAAAGCCACAAATGAAAAGGCCCTCTCCCTTGTCACTACAATCTGAGCCTCCCTCAGAGAGGAGACCTGGAGAAAGGCCTCAGATAAAGATCTAAGGATCCCAGGTGTTCCAGAAGATATTGGGGTCCTGAGCTGTAAATAGCTTTAAAGGTCGAAACCAGCAGTTTGAATTGGACAATGTAATTGGAACAGAAGTGGTGTTATATGATCTGTTCACCTTGAACCCCCTCAATGGTCGGACAGCTGCATTCTTCACTAATTGAAGTTCCAAACCATTTTCAAAGGCAGCCCTGTGTAAAGCACATTACAATAATCCAACTTTGAGGTTACCATATCATAGATTACTCTAGCCCAGAGTAATCCCTGTCCAGTTAGGGTTCTAGTTGGGCTACTAGCCTAAGCTGATGTAAGGCACTCCGCACCACTGAGACCACCTGTGACACCAATGAATCCAGAAAAAAACCCAGACTACAAACCCACTCCTTCAGAGGGAGTGTGACCCCATCTGGAGCAGGCTGCACACCGGTCAGAGGAACCACTTGCTAACAGTATCTCAGTTTTGTCTGGATTAATCTTCAGTTTATTGGCCCTCATTCAGTCCATTATCACAACCAATCACTGATTCTGTGAACAACATGAACACTGTATACATGTGCATGCATTTATCTCACATTTTCATGCTTCTTTTGTTAAAGAAGTTATGATAGTTAACCAGTGTCTTTCCACTGGTCTCTATCAACCCGAGTAAATAAATGTGCAATTTGTTTTCCAAGTAGTGTAAACATATTGTGGCAGAGGGTTGAAATAATACACCAACACAATAAACTGGGTTGAACAAGGGCCACTTTATTAAACTATAAACCAAAACTTTTAAACTAATCTGCAGAGGAAAACATAGGTGGGGAACTATCTATAAGCAAGTATTTGTTATACAGCTCTCGGGTGACCAGCCGCTGCTGGGGCATGTGTAAGCCATTTTTCTTACCCCTTACCCCAGCCACACCTGTAGATGAGCAGGAGGGCCTTCCCACGTCACCCCCCAGAGCCCTACAACTCCAGGTGGATGAGGTAAGCAGGCCCCAGAAGCAGCCCATATCCTGCCCTCGGGCCTTAAAGCCCTTCCTGGCAGGCTTCTGGAACCACCAATCACCTCCAAAGGTGCCTAAGGGGGCCACCTAGCTGTCCTGACCTACTTCCCTTTTTGCACCTATCCACACAAGTGACCAGACAACCTAAACTCAACTCAGGGAATTAACCTTAACCTTGCCGAATTAGCCAAATTAGCCGAAATGACCTATTAAAAACACAATGCCCCTTAACCCAATTCCATCCCACCACCACAGTAGGCAAAAAACCTGTCTGCCAACCCAGGTAGGCAGGATAAAAATTCCTACTCGGCCCTGAAGTGACCACGAACACACCATAGTAATGGGAGGGCTGGGTGGACATTGCAGGCCAAAAGGAAGGGAGGGAGGGCAGCAAGGGCTTAAACAGGCCCAATGCCGCCCTGGCCACTCACGCAGCAAGCTGCGTGACGCATGACAGCTGCCCTTTCTTCCAATAGTGACTGGGGCTTCAACCCCAGCCGCAAATATGCATCACCCATCCAGGCTTCACTCAGGGGGGTGGAGCGGGACTTGCAGCTCTGCTTCCAGAAGTAGGTCATCCCTCCAAAATGAGACCCCATTAAAATGCCACAAAAAGGACGACCACACCTCCAGGTCAGCATGTAAAGCTGCTGTGACCCTGTATCTATAGTAAGGCCAGGGAAGTCCCACCATGGCATCATACACCCGCCTAAGGAATACCCAGCCCGATGCAATGATCCTACATGCGAAATTCAAGCATCCGGCCAGCTCCTATAGGGCTGACAAGTAAACCTTCCTGTCCCTTGACATCTCCTGGATCTTGACCTGTAATAGATAGAGCTTATCTCTGGGCAGTCGGCAGCATTGAGCCTCAGAGTCGATCTCAATAACTAGAAAGGTCAACACTGAGGCTGGGCCCTCTGTCTTTTCTATGGCTATAGGAACCACTCATTCCCTAATCAGGTCATAAATTTGGGACATCAGGTGCTGGCATTCACTGGAACCCACAGAACCTGCAAATAAGAAGTCATCTAGATAGTGTACCACAGCATCAGAGTCTGCCTGCCTCTGGGTAAATCACCATGATTCTGTCATTTATCGTATGTTATTAATATAATTGCTTTTATATGTACTGATGACTGTCCAGTATTTTACCTATTGTTATTAATGTGATTACATCTGTTATTATTGTATTTTATCTCTTTTAATGTACGTCGCCTAGAGTGGGTAATTGCCAGATAGGCGACAAACAAATTAATTATTATTATTATTATTATTATCAGGACCACATACTCAAGGAATGAGCTGAAGCGCTCAAATACTGCGCAGGAAATAGAGCACCCCATAGGCAATGCCCTATCTACATAGAATTACCCTAAAAAGGAGAATCTGAGTAGATCAAAAAACCCTGGGTGGACGGGCAAGAGACATAAGGCAGACTTGATGTTGCATTTGCCCATAAGGGCCCCTCTGCCGCATGTACGCAGTGTACCATGCACACTGCAGAATCAAAAGAGGTATAGCGCACCGTGCACAGGCTATCTGGTATGAAATCATTAATGGAGTGTCCCTGCGGATAGGACAAGTGATGAATTAATCTAAATTCCCCAGGCGCTTTCTTGAGCACTATTCCAAGGGGCGACACCTGTAGAGCTGAGGTAGGGGAACATGGGAAAGGGCTCAATATCCTGCCTGCCTGCACTTCCTTTTTGATCTTACCCATTACAATTGCTTCCATGCCCCGGACAGACTTGAGGTTCCAAGTCATGAACGCAATCTGCTGACCTGTATATGGTATTCTAAAACCAAATGAAAAACCCTGTAACAAGAACTGACCACCACCTTCAACTGGGTAGTCCACCAACAAAGCCCACAGCACCTCCAGTTTAACTGGGGAGGCACCCTTTTCCTTGAGCAACGCCCGAAGGGGGCTGCTTCCTGCCTCCCTGCATGTCCCTGCCCCCCTCTAAAGGATCTGCCTCGGGGGCAATTAGTGCAGGAATGCAAGCCACCACAGATGGAGCACTCATGCTGGAAACGACAGGGATTACAGGTACAGACCCCCCTAGAGCTGAATTCCCAGCAGAGCAGTCTGTGTTGAACCCCTTGACCCATGTTAAAGCAGGGAAGGGTAGCCATGGACTGCCTGCTCAGCAGATGTCTGCTATCACTCCTGTCCCCAACCAGAGCCCGAGCAGCCACCATGAACTGCAGCCATAACTTGGGCTCCTTCCTATCCCATAGCAAAGCATTATCAAAGGCTGCTCACATCTCAAAAGCCTCATCATAAGATAACCATGTAAGGCCTGCAAACTCCGAATAGCCCCTATAAATTATATCAAGATATTTAAGCAGCAGTGGACCCCTCTGCTGCTGCTGCTGCAATATAACCCCTGAGTAAATTAGGTAGGCCAGCAGCCAGTTGGCCCATGTCCTGTCCACCTTCTTATGCCTGGGTCTATCTTGCTTCCTATCCTCCCCTTTCTCCCTGTCCTTCTTAGGGGGCTTCCGATAAAGTAGGGAGAACAAGTCCACATACTTCCCTCGCAAAAAAAATTCTTAATGGCAGGGAGCAGGTGGAAGCCGAGCGGTGCTGATCTTTCCCCAAAGGGAATAGTGTCCTCAGCAATAGCCCTCAAGGGGTCCTCAGCGACTTCCTTGGCCGGCTATTCAGTCACCTTAGATGGTACAGCTGGCTCCTCCAGCTGGCTGAAGCTCTCCCATAAGGCAGTCTCCACTGCCGGACTTGTTATGGACGGCTGCCATACTGGTTACATACTGCCATGATTAGCGCTTGTGGGTCCTGTCCAGAAACTTCAGCTCCCATACCAGCCATAGATGCTGGGCTTGCACCCACTCTGCCTGGCTGGGCAGCAGGCCAGCCCTGTCCCTGTGCCTAAGGCCTTCACAGAGACATTCCTCAGCCATGCCACCCCATCCATTGAGCCTGTGTGGCCGACTCACCTCCCACATTCGCTACCGATGACATCGCAGCCAACTGGCACTCTGGGACTGGCCTCACCATCACTTCCCCTCCAGATGTTGCCATAGGGGCCGTGCTAGGTTCGGCCTCCAGTGCATCCAGCCACACTAAAATTAAATTGACAGCATTCACATTAGCGCCCTTACTGCTCGACCCCATTTGCCTCTTAGCCCTCACCCTCGCCAGCTCAGGAAGCTCAGGACTGAAGAACATAAGAACATAAGAAGAGCCTGCTGGATCAGGCCAGTGGCCCATCTAGTCCAGCATCCTGTTCTCAAAGTGGCCAACCAGGTGCCTGGGAGAAGCCCGCAAGCAGGACCTGAGTGCAAGGACCTAGCTGTTCCTGACTCCCCACCTGCCCCTTCTGCCACTGCAGTGCTTCCAGATGGGCCAGGATAGCAGCCCTTGGGGGCACCTCATCCTTGTCCAATGACACTGCCATCATGGGTGGCTGCTTGGGCAGTGCCTTAGGGGCCTTCCCCTTCGTCCCACCTCTACCTTTCCTAGGAGGCATAATTAACTGATTTAACCAAAGAATGAACCACTCGAATTCCAAAAAAGGGGGGTGACCTGTGTGATGTTCCTGCTTATAGTGTAAATATGGTAAGTGCTGTTTATATAGAAGACATATGGTAAGTGGAGTGAAAGAGGAGGGGGGAGTACATGAGCAGTAGAATGCTGGATGATCGGCTGAGCGTTTGAATGGCTGGGAGTATAAATGAAAGAATGACAGTTGAATCTGGGTGGTGGATGTTGGGAGTGTGGAGAAAGAGGGAGTTGGAGTTCTGATTAATAATAAGTCAAGTACAAAACAGGAATAGATGAAACCATACGCTTGTGAAACATTCTAAAACTAATCTTGTTATTTCTGATATTTAATAAATACTTATTTGGTTTACCAAAGGCCTGATCCTTGGCTGGGGGATATACATACCAGAAGGGAGGGCAAGGTAATTACCAAGGCTGAACAGAAACAGTATCTAATGGTGGCAGCGGTGAAGGGAGGAATAATAACAATTCAAGTATCCAGAGCAACCCAGAGTTGTATGCGTTATCTATAAAGATACAAGGGGGTTGGGAACAGCATAAGCACGCAGTCACAAAAGTAACCAGCTAGAGAGAGACTCAGGCAAAGTCTCTGGGAGTATTGGTTATAGGACGTGACTGGTGCTGCTGCCTAGCAGGGGGATCTAGTGAGATCTGTGCTAGAGCGGAGTGAGAAACCATATAAAGGACGGTCTGGACTGGTGGTATCCCTGGTGGTGCCTAGTGAAAGGCAGTAGTCACAAGCAGGTGGGAACCTGACAGGGAGAACCAGGGAAGGACGTCACAACCTGCTATCCCCAAAAACCTAAAACCACCACCTCCCGTATAACCCTCCTATGCGTGTGCATGTGGGAGGAGGTGTGAATACTGTTTCCTCCCTTATGATTCCTTGCTAACCCAACAATAACCCTGTGTGTGGGGGTGGGGGTGTGAAAGGCTTAAAGGCCAACAGGCCTGTTGCCTCTTCCCTTATATTATCCCAGGAACTAAAGGGGGATGTCCTAGAGGCTTACACAGTCACGGGGGGGGGGTAAGGTTGGTGCAAGGCCAAAACTGTGCCACCTCTCCTCAGGCCTATTCTTACTTCCCCCTCAATCCAGCCCAAACTGAGGCCTGTCTTGCGCCTCGTGTCACCCGTGGCACTGCTTTAAAGCAGCGCTGCCATGCTGCCATGGTCAATGGGGGGGAGACTCCACAAAATGGCCACCACCACAACTCCCTCACATGCTGTTGTCCTCCTTCCCCATCACATGCCAAAAGGAAGGCAAGGAGGGTGGCATGGGCTTAAATAGGCCTGACACCACCCCGCCCACCCACATAGGAAGCCACGCAACACACAACAGCTGCCCTTTCTTCCATGGTGACTGGTGCTTCAACCCCAGCCGCAAATATGCACCACCCATCCAGGCTTCACTCGGGCGGGCGGAGTGGGACATTTCTTTATGTATTACATGCCTCATACATAGTGGTGCCATTTGTATAAACACATAAACTGGACAGCATATTAATGAGGACGAGGTAGACACTCAAAATGTCCACTGATCAGACTGTTATACTGCACTACGCCATCCAGCGGTGTGTATATTCCACATGGAGAAAACACTTCCAAGCCCCTCTTCAGACACTTCAAAAGATACAGTTGTGCCCAGAGATACAAAATAAGTTTATACCAATTTCACTAGGATATGATTTCACAGATCTACAGAGTTTATTGTTAAACCCACTTTTGAGGCACAATTAGAAACAGTCAAGAAGGTATGAGAACAAGCCACACTACAGGTAAAACAGGAAAATCAGGCTATCACTAGAATTGCACCAAAAATTAAATCCATTGGGGCGCACAAGTGGTGACACCTTTGTTTTGATGGAGTGAGAATTCCTCAGGTGAATTAATAATTATTAATGCGTACTTTTAGCAGTAAATAATGTAAAAACATTTCACTTTCAGCTACTAGTTCCAAATTGCAGATTATAGTTGTATATGTATAGCACGCTAAAAATCAGCTGGAACCCACTCCCCAGAAAAGATCATATCTAACTGGGATGATGTCATCAAAATGGTCACTACCATATCTGTAAATATCTCAAGAACTACTCAATCAATTTTAATGACTTCCTAAAGAGTGATGTGAAGCATTCAGGAACAAAACTTACTGTGCGGGATATTGGACTAAGGAAGGGTGAGATCTTTTGTGTCTGGTTGCCCAGTACTTTGATGGGGAGAACTTAACTCTTGCCAGGCACAAAAGTCTCATTCCTGACTTTGACTCTTAATATTCTTCAGGAAATATATACCTCTATATTTTTCTGTTTTCCTCTTTCCATAAAACCAACCTTTATTATATATTTTATGTGTGCTTCTTGGGTTATAAAGGATGGGTTCATATATATTAGAGCAATGTGTGGGTTTTAATTCCAGCAAAAGTTTCTGCTATGCTCTTGGGAGTACATTTAGACTTCTAGTGGGGGTTCAGGTGTACATATGTAACAGCATACTAGCTAGCTTGCTTAAAGGCTAGCGCTGATATATGAGTCCTCTTCAGGCATTTAACACATTTAACACATAAGAGTTAAAAGTGTGTAGTGTGTGATCATGAAGATCTGAGGGAGGCTTCTACATGTGTTCAATTGAATCTGCAGCTGGGAACCTTTCCTCATCAGGGATAATGGATGGGGGATCTCACATTGACAAACATATTGCTATTTTACTATCACCTTTTAGAAAAGAAAAAGCAGTTTTGTTTTAACATTATTATTATTATTATTTATTAAACGTATATACCGCCTGACTAGCAATAGCTCTCTGGGCGGTGAACAACAAAAAATACAATAAAATTACACAGTAATACAACAGAGCATATAAAAAGTACAAAATCTAAAATCAGATTACAACACATTTAAAATTAAAATTAAATTAACTTAAATTAAAATGCCTCGGAGAAGAGGAAGGTTTTAACTTGGCGCTGGAAAGATAATAATGTTGGCGCCAAGCACACCTCCTCGGGGAGACTATTCCACAGTTCAGGGGCCACCACTGAGAAGGCCCTAGATCTTGTCGCCACCTTCCGGGCCTCCCTATGAGTCGGAACCCGGAGGAGGGCCTTCGTAGTAGACGGTAGTGTACGGGCGGGTTCATATCGGGAGAGGCGATCCAACAGGTATTGTGGTCCCACGCCATATAAGGCTTTATAGGTTAATACCAACACTTTGAATCTGGCCCGGAAGCATATTGGAAGCCAGTGCAGGTGAGCCAGAACAGGTGTTATATGCTCGGACCGCTTGGTCCTTGTTAGCAATCTGGCCGCTGCATTTTGCACTAGCTGAAGCTTCCGAACTGTCTTCAAAGGTAGCCCTACGTAGAGCGCGTTGCAGTAGTCCAAACGCGAGGTTACCGGAGCATGTACCACTGATGTGAGGTCCTCCTTACTCAAATAGGGACGTAGTTGGGCTACCGAAGTTGGTAGAACGCATTCCGTGCCACCGAGGCTACATGAGCCTCAAGTGAGAGGGAAGAGTCTAAAACGACTCCCAAACTACGAACATATTTGAAAACCAGCTGCCTTTGTTGAAACACCCTTTTATGTTATACTTTTGTTTGAGCCTTTTCCCCTCCTCGGTATTTGTATATTGTTGTGTGGGTTTCCAGTGTAAACAAAAAATGGTAAAGAGCATACTGTAGATAAGCTTTCAAATTGTTATGTGGCATTTTACCACATATCTGTCAAGTAAAAGGTTAGAATTTTCACTCTTCTGAGAAAAACATACCAATTAGCAGCCAGGCAATCCTGTTGTGAGCTTAAAGCTTGGGAAAAAGTTTTGACATATTTACAGATATAGTTGCTACCATTTGTGATCATATATTTTTCTATCATTAATCTTCTAGTTGACCCAGTCTTTGTGGTGCTAGCAGGATGCCTGTTACACTCACTAGGATAGGACATGATCCAGCCAAGTATATACACAAGGCAGCATGAAACTAAAAGCTCATTTACTCTGGTACACTGACTGCAGTGGAATAATTCTTAGTAAGTGTGCTGAGGACTGTATCCCCTAAGCCAGCCTTTCCCAACCTTTTGGGTTCTCAGATGTTGCTGGACTGCAACTCCCATCAGCCCCAGCCATCATGGCCAGTGCTCAGGAATGATGGGAACTGTAGTCCAGCAGCATCTGGGGACCCAAAGGTTGAGAAAGGCTGCCCAAAGCCACACTGATTTCAATCCCACTGAAAGCAATAGGACTTCAAAGTGCTTCACTTTGACTTGGCCATGCTCATACTGCCTTTCTTTTTCAGTGTGGAATCCCGTGAACTAGGAAATGCCACCATTTTCCCCAGGCCTCCGTTCACCAGTCTGGAAATATGAGGTGAGCTGTCATTTCTTTCGAGTAGGTACCCCATTGTTTACTTATTATTGTTATTTATTTATTAAATGTATATCCTGCCCTTCCTCCCAGTAGGAGCTCAGAGGGGCAAACAAAAACACAAACACTTTAAAACATCATAAAAACAGACTTTAAAATATAATAAAACAAAATATCTTTAAAAACATCTTTTTTAAAAAAGGTTTAAAAATCTTAGAAAGCAATTCCAACACAGCAGACTGGGATAAGGTCTCTACTTAAAAGGCTTGCTGAAAGAGGAAAGTCTTCAGTAGGCACCGTAATGATAACAGAGATGGGGCCTGTCTAATATTTAAGGGTAGGAAATTCCACAGGGTAGGTGCCACTACACTAAAAGTCCGCTTCCTATGTTGTGCAGAATGGACCTCCTGATGAGATGGTATCTGCAGGAGGCCCTCACCTGCAGAGCATAGTGATTGACTGGGTATATAAGGGGAAAGACAATCATTCAGGTATCCTGGTCCCAAGTGGTATAGGGATTTTTACACCAAAGCCAGAAACTTGAAGTTAGCCCAGTAGCAAATGGGCAGTCAGTGCAATTCTTTCAGCAGTGGGGTGACAAGTTGGCGATACCCTGCTCCAGTGAGCAGTTGCACCACTGCATTTTGCAGCATCTGTAGCTTCTGGACCAATCTCAATGGCAGCCCTATATAGATCTCATTACAGTAATCCAGCCTGCAGGTTACCAGTACATGAACAACCGTGGTAAGGCTATCCCCATCCAGAAATGGCCACAGCTGTCTTATCAGCCAAAGCTGGTAAAAGGCACTCCTAGCCACTGAGGTCACCTGGGCCTCTAGTGACAAAGATGGATCCAGGAGCACCCCCAGACTACAAACCTGCTCTTTCAGAGGGAGTACAACCCCATCCAATGCAGGCAACTGACCAATTACCAAAACTCGAAAATCACCAACCCACAGCACCTCCATCCTGCTAGGATTCAGACTCAGTTTACTGGCCCTCATCCAGCCCACTACCGAGTCCTGGCACCTGTCCAGGGCTTGTATAGCCTCTCCTGATTCAGATGTTACAGAGAAATAGAGCTGGGTATCATCAGCATACTGCCGACACCTCACTCTAAATCTCACAACCACTCCCAAGTGTTTCATATAGATGTTATTTAGCAGTGGGTACAAGATGGTACCCTGTGGCACCCCACAGAACAATTGTAAGGGGCCTGAAAGACAATCACCCAATGCTATTCTCTGAAAATGACCCTGGAGATAGGATTAGAACCACTGCAAAACAGTGCCTCCAATGCCCATCTCACCAAGTCAATGAAGAAGGATACTATGGTTAATGGTATCAAAAGCCGCCAAGAGATCAAGTAAGAATAACAGGGTCACACTCCCTGTCCTACTCCCGATAAAGGTCATCCATCAAGGTGCCAAAGCCGATTCAGTCCCATAACCAGGCCTGGAACCAGATTAGAATGTGTCAAGGTAATCTGTTTCATCCAAGAGTACTTGCAATTGCTGCACCAAAACCCTCTCAATCACCTTCCCTAAGAGGGGGGTATTTGCGACCGGTCGGTCGTTGACACAAACCAATGGGTCCAGGGTGGGCTTTCTCAGGAGCAGTCGGATCACTGCCTCTTTCAGGGTGGCTGGAACCACCCCCTCCAGCAACAACATGTTGACCATAGCCTGGATCCACTCAGTCAACCCCCCTTGGCAAGCTTTAATAAGCCAAGAAGGGCTGAGAGAACACGTTGCTGGCCGCATCATCGCAAGCACCTTGTCCACATCATTAAGCTGCATCAACTGAAACCGATCCCAAGAAGTTTCAGCAGATGTTGCACTGGACCCCTCACTGGGGACTACAGCAGATGTGGATGGAGTAACAGCAAGGTTAGAAGCAGCACTACACCTCACACTCAGGAGTAGGGTGGAGGGATGGGGGCCAGGAAAGGCAGGTGTACTACTCTGTGAGGAAATGATATGTCACCATCATATACCTCTGCATCCATGAATCAGCTCAAAATTGTGCGAATGCAAACCATCTGTCCACATGAGCACCGTAATATTAGAAATGAGTGGTCACAGCTAGGGAA
The DNA here is from genome assembly GCF_030035675.1 of Rhineura floridana. Taxonomy (NCBI): domain Eukaryota; kingdom Metazoa; phylum Chordata; class Lepidosauria; order Squamata; family Rhineuridae; genus Rhineura; species Rhineura floridana. The sequence goes on along the minus strand of NC_084484.1, from coordinate 11,600,235 downwards.
AGGTGAATCAGCCCACTGCCATTTGCCAATTTCACATGTATTCAGCTTTAGGTTTGTTTCATGCTATTTGCAGATTCTTTTAAAAAAAATACATTTAAAACATCTTGTTTATGTATTATATGGATTTTGTGTGCATTCTTTCCCTCAAATACACATTTTTGTATGCTTTCCAATGCATTTTTCAAATAAAAGATTAATTTTTGTTGACATTCTCTTGAACTGAAACTGTGTTGCAAAATTCAGAGAAGTGTGAGATCTGATTGCTGTGTTGTAATCCACATGTAAGTCGAGGACCAGACAAATAGGTCAGCTGACTTCAAAGTGTGGACTGAGCAAACTTTTCCTATTACCCCTACTGCCAACAGAAGTAGCCACGTAGCCCCCTTTGATTATCCTGCTCCAGTGCTAGTTCTCATACGATTAGTCTACACAAGCATCTCTATACACAAATCATGCTTCTCCATAAGGAGTTCATCAGTCCTCAAAGGAGGGCAAACTCTTGTAAATAATATGCTGGCAACTTAAGATTCTTTTATAGGTACCGGTATTGTTTCCAAATGTTTACTGAACATTCTTCGAGATTTGTTTGTGGAGATGTTATATGGTGCCCACCGTTTATTGAACATTTATTCTGAGTTGTTTGTGAGGAGGTTATATGATGTTAGACTACCACACTTCTCACTGCACTTTCCTGTGGTATTTCTTATCACAAAAAAGTGCATTGGGGTTTGTTGTGCAAGAGTGCCCAATCCTTTTTAATTGAGCAACCTGAATTTCAGTTGAATCCCACCCACAAAATGGTGTCAGTCTGGAATCAGCCTGGGAAACAAGGGGCAGTAAGAAATCTGGAAACTCAGAAAGCACCAGAAACATTCTTACCCACTTTCTTGAGGCATCACAGTCAAAGGCTGAGGGCCTCTTCACACTTTACACTGGAAGGTGTACCACTAATATATTTTAAGTGTATACCTCAAAAGTTGAAAGTGACAACTACATGCATGCTTATCATAAATACATTTATCAGGGAGACAGGGTTGTTTGACTCAGTGACAGACCCAAGCTTGGTCTGAGCATGGTCACTGAGTGACATGTGTCGATGCCTCCACTCACCAACACATTTTTTTAAAAAAGATTTTCATGCCCTACTTTACTATTTTTTTCAGGGTTTTTGTTTGTGTTTTTGCTCAGATAATCCACACTCTTCATTATCTCTTTTGTCTATCCTGCTGTTTGCTAAGCACTAATAATGTCTTTGTTCTTCCAGATAAACAAACATAAGGTTTCTTGTCTGCTCTCTCTCGATGTTTAAAATTTTATTAAACATTAATACAACTGAACAGTTGTGTCATCACAGTTAGAACGCTTTGATTAATACAGTTTGGATTCTATGACAATAACTAGTCTTGTTACGCCGTGTGGTCCACCCTTTACTTATGCACCCAGAGCAGCTACAGAGCAGTTCATTCACCAATCACCACTGAGCACATATTCAAGAAGAAGCTGCTGTCAGTTATGGCTCCCTGGCTAATGTACATGTGCATTCACAAATGCTTGCAAACACGTTTCTTGCATTCACCGGATTACTTCCAATGTTAGTCTTACTCAGATTAGACCTGATGGAAATTATGGACATGACTTAAGTAGTTCCATTAATTTCAACATATCTACTCTGAGTATAACTTAGTTGGATACAACCCACACTTTCTATTGTCAGGTGTACACTTAAAACACCTTAAGGCTAAACTAAATATAAAGGCAACAGCCATGACTGTTTAATCACATGCCTCCTCCATTCAGGTGCAAATTCAGTAATAGGAAGGGTGTGTGTCTGCTTTTAAGATCGAAATAGGCAGACAGATAAAAGAAGCTAAATCTCCTTCCTTCTCCACTTGTCCTCTCCACAGTCCAAAACATTTTTCTCCCAATCTGGTTTAGAGTTCAGACAGCTGATCATAAAGAGGTGAGCTCTCCAATACCATGTGCCCCCTTTGATAGTAAAATCAGTTCCTGTCCTCACTTTATGCATCAATGGGGCACAGATGTGTTACAGCAACTGTTGGCCGCTGCTGCCACCATGTCTAGTTTGATCCTTAGATGTATACTTGAGATGTCCTTCATGGAGTCTTTAGAGTACCTCCACAGAATTGCTGAAGGAGCCTTTGTTTTATCCATATCAGTGCGTCCCATAGCAAAGACATAGTGCAGGGATACCATGCCCTACCTCTGTCTTTAAACAGCCATGTACTTGTGTTGAGGATCCTTGTTAACATTCCTAGGCAAAAGAATATGAGAATTAAAAAAAATGTGGGTATGTTGCTCACACTTGCTGTGGGAAACCCCACTGCGTAACTGAGTAACCCCACTGTGTAACTGCAGCAATCATGTCTAAGTGGAGCTGTCCTTAATGGGAAAGCCATTGATTGAGTGGCCTTAGTTAAAAGATCACAATTTAACATCCAAAAATTGTATTCTAATTAAGATTTGCATTTGCAGAAAAAATGAGTATGTTAAGCACGCGTGCGCACACCCACACATGCAACATGATTTGTTTTAATTTAATATGTACAACAGTTTTAAGTTTTCCAAATGGCTAACTAAGGATAATGGCCCACATCATTTATGTTCTTCCTCACTGGTGAGTCCATTGTGCTGCAAAATAGCAGACAGTATTGTTTAGAAGAAGAGTTGCAATTAAACTTCCCATTGAGTAGTCATATGGATTTGATTGGAATGTTATTGTACATGAATAAAATATAGAAAATTTCTGACGCACATTTATTCAGGATTAAATGTTGCCTCTTAAGGGTTAGGGTTTCCATTTTGCTGTTTATTGAGGAGCAGTCAATAGCCAACATCTACAAATGGTTGTATTCAGGCTTAATTAAATGCATATTTGGGAAACTTAATGTAAAGCACTAGCCTAGAAGGTTAGTTAATTTGGCTGTAAAGTGAGAAACATATTGATTGATGCAGGCCACAATACTGATGTGAAGGCCTCTGAAATATAACATTTGCTGTCCTGATTGTTTGTTTGAAGTACCCCAGGTTATCAAATTGATGCAGAGGTTATTGAACTCTTAATGCAAAACTTAATTATTTAGAAATCTGTTCAATGTGCATCTGTTGAAAACTTACCTACTATTATATTATTTAAGGGATGGTGACCTTTGCCTTGTAAGATAAAATGTCCTCAATTCAGACTGAAGATGGCAGGTTTCCTGAACCTGTAAATACTTCATGGTATGCATTTATTTGAGTTAAACCACCCCTCATGTTGAACTAGATAAAAATGTATTTGGTTAATATGTAACGCCTGTCTGAGAAACTTTTATATGAAGCAATTACCCTGATCAAGCAAGAGAGATCTACACACATCCTGATATGGATTGGGCATATGTTGGGATGAATATCTCTATCCGTCAAAATGTCTGCCCTAATTCTACAGAATAGTCAGATATGTCTTTTGATGTGTATAGCAATGTGCATCTGCATCCAGGGCCACCAGTTCGGTGTAAGTAGTTGCTCATGACTACTGTTGGCATCGAAGCCAATTTATTATCTATAAATAAATGCATATATTTTAAAATGCATAATCTGTACTTCCAAAGGTCAAATCAGTGTACGGAAAATATTTGTAAATGTTAAAAATATACTGTTCAAAGAAAGCAAACAGCTCACACACCATAGACAAAGTCAACAGCAACTGAAAAGCTAAGCAGCACTGTTTAAAGTTAAAGGCTAAAAGCTTGGGCAAATTATGTTCTTTTCTTTATTATTTATTTTATTTTCTTCCATTTCTATCCTGCCTTTCTTCCATCATGGAACCCAATGCAATGAACATACGAATCAGAGGCAATCACCCATCCAGGCACTGACCAGACCCAGACTTGGGTCAGCAAGGTGGTCTCCTCATATGTCTTTAGACCATACCCTGAAGCTAGTAGCGGATGGTGTGGTGGGGCAGTGGCATTCACCTGGCTTCTTGTTGGTCATATCACTGATGCTTACCAGTCACCTCCCCCTTGTCCCTCTACCTCCCAGTAAGCAGTAGTGATGCAACCAACCAAAGGTCAGGTGACCACCACCAGCTCACCAGCCCATCCACTGCTGCCTGGGGCATAGAACAGGATGTTGAAAATGTGGTAGAGATGTTACCAAGCAGGCAGAATTCCTGACACGCTACACTGCAATAATAAATGCTCTACTCTGATTATCCAAGATTTTAACTATCAGGAAGGATTTTATGGGGGGAAAGTGTTGCTTGAAATATATTAAATTTCCACTAAATATATCACGGTGAAATTCCTCTGAAGTTAGTGGTTGAATAATGCTAGTTTTCAGTTACGGGCTGAGTCCCCAACTATTTGTGGAGGTGGGGGAGTCAATTGCTTGTATTTTAGTTGATTAATCACCTGCTTCACACTTATTAATTGAAATGAGGTGTAAATTAATCTGCCTATTACAAAAACCTCAATATAGTTGCCTTCTTAAGGTATTGGAGAATGAGCCGATGAATGCACAACTTAATAAATAAAAGATGACATTCATTATTAGGAGGAGAGTTCATCTGTAATTACCTTAACAGATAAGCATGTGGGACCTTAAATATCAATCCCGCCTGCAATGGTGGATGGTGCGGCGTTTCCATGGGCCGAAATCCTGGCAGCTGTGGTGCTTGGCAAAAGAGGGGGAGGTGAAATCCTGCCTGCATCCACACCGGTTGTCACTTCCCAAAGAGTAAAACTGGCATGCATCAGTTTAATCAATTAAATTGATCGATATATCAATGAAATTGATGTAACTTGCAATCCCAGTATTTTACTGAATTTGCTTCAGGATTAGAGTTTTCCATTTTACTCATGTTAAGATCTTAAGTTTTTATACTTAAGGGCATGTGGTGAGGAATTTATCTGAATCCTTTTCTGCACATTCAGATCTAGATTTAATGCACCAACACAAACCCATGGATTGCCAGCTGAGGCAAGTCATGGTAAAGTAAAAAATATGGTGAGAAATAGAGATCTTGGTTCCAAGGAAATACATGTCAATGGTCTTCAAACCTTATGAATTCTAAAACTATGCTGCCTTCACCCAGCATCTACCATCTGATTGACAGGTATGGATACACAGATTCTTACACATGGCTACTTGAAAGTGTACAACAGGTGGGGAGAACCTTTGGTCTTCCAGATCTTGCTGAACTACAACAGCCCTGTAGCCAGGGTGGGGCAAATGGGTCAACCCTCCCCATTTTTAAACAGACAATGACAACCTCCATTTAGAGAATGACAGCTTGTTTTAAGAATAGAAACAATTTAAGAAAAGGAGCCTCTGAAATTTTTTTTGAATAAGGCAGTGCAAATGCATAACAAAAGCCTCATCTGGAACAGCCCTCAAAATTCTGCTTGCTTAAGGCTTTCCCTGATTGAGAGTGGTTTTTTTCATCACCACAATCACTCTATAAATGATCCTGGGGGAAAAATAGCCTGTATAGTTGCATGACCCTTGGAGAAGAAAATATTAGAACTTTGATTATGGGCTAGAGTTAGAACCAGAATCCACCCCTTGGACTTTCCTTCGCTCTGCTTTTCTGTTTCAGTTGTGTTCTCTACCCAGCCAACAATAAAAAAGCATGTTTCTCTGAAGTAGGAAGTAAGAGTTTGTTTAGTCTGCAGTTCTCTACTCATAATGAGCAAAATTGAGTGCTATTACTAAAGGGTGAAATAAAGAGATAACTTAGAGTGATCTAAAAATACTATCCTAAGTTACCCTTTATTCTTTTAAAGCACTCACTGTACATAGCCACTATATTTCCTCCTTTTTCTTGAGTATTTGATGGCAAAGGATGAAAACAACCCTAAAGGAATAGAAACACTGCTGTGCACACTACCATTAACTAGCTGGCTGGCCACCTAGGGTGTAACTCAGACCTGATTTCTGATTTTCCCAATGTGTGCAGCTTACCTTGAGGCCTTTCCAGGGTTTCTGGGCAGAAAAATCAACCAAGCAATCAGTTTTAAAAAATTCAATGCTTTCCAGAATTACATTCTAATTAGTTAGTCTTTTCTTCGGCAATCAGTTAAAATGTTTTCCCTTGATGGCACAACTGGAAGGAATAGGTCAGGAACAAGACTAGAAGGAAGGACCCTCAAGGAGGATTTAACAAACACACCCTAAAGTATTTATTTTCCATCAGTGCCTTTCCCTTTCCCTGGCATGCCCTCACATCCTTTCTACTAGTGAGTGCATGTGGGGAATTGGCTGGCACTATACACCCCTCAAAAATGTGTCACACTTAGAAATGTGACTTTCCCACCTAACAAGGAATGCTGGCTACAGGGTTGAACTATAATGTGCATCATCCCAAGCCACTGGCCATGCTTGCTGGGGCTGAAGGGAGTTGTAGTTCAGGAATATCTGGAGGCCAAAGGTTCCCACACCTGGTATACAACAATGAATATGATGGATTAGTCTGGATTTCACCTTTGGTGTGTCCCCCAGGCATGTGATTTTATATATGTAAGACAGGATTCTGTAGAAAAAGAGACTGCTAAGATAGTCAAACCAGTCTCTTTGTTAAGTTAATGTTAAGTATTTCTTTGTATGACTAAAGAGTGTACTGATTGTCACAGAAACTACTAGCTGGTGATGCTTTCAGAAGGTGGGCTAAAGGGGGCAGGATTTTCCTGGCTGGAGGTAACGTCACTGGTGGGTGTAACAGAAAAATAGACCAGGGGCTGGTATCAGCTTGCAGTGGTCTGGAAAGAGACAGAGAGGCTCCCTGTCCTGAATCCACAGCTATGGCTTTGCCCCCTCACCCTGAAAAGTAATGTGGAAGCGATGCTGTGAGCCCTTCTGTGTTATGCTCAGCTTATGTATGTGTATGTAGATAGACAGACAGATAGATAGATGTATATGTGTATATATGCAAATAAAACCAAATATCATAAAGACACCACAGTCCAGTAACCTTCATTCAACCCCCCCACACACACACAAAACCCAACCTGAGGTATGTGCTGGCATCCCTGCAATCTTTCTCCTCTTGGAGATTCGGGTGTGCATAACAATACGCTGCACAGCGCAATCCAAAACATGGGGAACCGGCAGGAGGGAGGCTGGCGGAGGAGGATCCGACGGAAAGCTTACAGCACCAGTTTCCCATTTGGGAGCCTCCAGCCTAGCTGAGCATCAGCTCCACCAGAAGCTGTGCATGGAAGCCGACTAGGAAGAGCCAGCTCCCACAAACAGGCCTACTGGGAATTAAGCAGTCCCTGTCGGCTGCCATGTAATTTTTTTTACTGTGCCGGCCTATTAGCTGGTGGAATTCTTGTTGGGATTGGGACCCAGGGGAGCATTCTGAGGGGGACTTGGATGCTGCGTAAACCCCTCCTGCGGCTCCTCCTCTGCCACGACCCCTTTTGGGACTTCCACTGGCTCTCCGTCTGCCGGGCTGGCCACACCTGGCAGACCCCTGGTGGCACTGGGGGCCCTGGTGGTGCTGCAGCTCAGCTGTCATGGGGGGCTTCTGCTGGTGGAATCTGGCGGAGGTGGGATCCTGCCAGCCTTCTCACTGAGCCTAGAGGTGGAAAACACGCTACTGGTGACAGTGGCAAGGAGGAGGCGAGCACACTGAAAGAGGGAGATGCCCCACTGAAAATATCTTGCCCAAGAGCTAATATGGACTTTCTATAGAATCTGTATATGTATGCTTAATTTTATATAGATATTCTCCAAACTCTATAATCCATTCTCCTTTTATTTCACTCATGTTTTTGCACTTTATTTTTTTAACCTTCTGTAATAGGCATTTTTTTTTCTGTTGGGAGATATGACACAGCACCAACTACCTTGCAAATCTGTAAGCTGTAAAAGTGATGGTGTGTTTAAAGTTGTGCACCACCGACATCCATCTCAGCTCAAGTCAATTGGCTGCAAGCTCTGGTACACTCTAATTAAGGTCTTAATTCTCAGCACTAGAAGGCAGTGACAAAAATTCCATTTGTTTTAATGGGAATGGGATGGACTTGTTTGTCAGCCACACACTATTTACAATCTGGCTGAGAACTGGAAAGCACAAATGTAGCACAATATTCCCCCAATGTACCACCTCAAGGATAAGATTGCCAAAGCAAACACTCTTCTGTTTTCACGGAAAATGTCTCGATTTAGCTATCATCCTGAGAGATATTCCAAGGCTGCCCATCGTATTTTTCTGGGCATTTAGAGAGCATCGCATTCATATAAATGACTGCATGGAGGTCTTGTATTTCTTGAATAGCTTACTGAAGCCAATACAATGTAGCAGTTACTTATAGCGTTGAAATTGGACTAGGGCAGCCTTTCCCAACTAGTGGGCCACCAGATATTGTTGGACCACAACTCCCATCAGCCTCACCCAGCATTGCCAGTGGTCTGGAAAGATGGGAATTGTGGTCCAACAACATCTTGTGCACTAGTTGGGAAATGCTGGACTAGGGAGACTTAGCTTAACATTTCTGCTCAGCTATAAATGTTGCTGGGTGACTTGGGCATGTCACTATCTCTCTGCGTAATCTACCTCACAGGCCTGTTGTGAGGAAAAATGGGATAAACCAGTGCATGGCACTCTGACCTTCTTAGAGGAAGGGTAGGATAAAAAGCAATAAATAAATCATAGTTCTACTTTCCCTTTGAATTCTTAAACCCATCTATTCATATGCCTAGGGTGCAAGCTTCTTTTTCATGTAAAAGAAAGGGAGGAGAATCCTCAGTCACTTTATATTAAGGTAGGACTGCTCCCCCTCCCCACAAAAAATCCTGACCTCCCAGAAGATTGATTATTTATTTATTTATTTATTTATTTATTTATTTATTTATTAAATTTATTAGTCACCCATCTGGCTGGTTGTCCAGCCACTCTGGGCGACGTACAAGATAAAAAACAATACATTAAAATGTTACAATTTAAAACCATAACAGTAAAAACCTAACCCACCCCAAAAGCCTGCCTGAAGAGCCAGGTCATCAAGGCCCGGCGGAAGCTCATCATTGTAGGGGCATGGAGGAGATCATTTGGGATTAAAGCTTTGGTGGGCATTTCTGTCTAACCTCCATGAAATGCTGAAAAAAATGCTGAGCTAAATACCTCGGCCCACCATTTAATTTTGGCTTTCCTCATCATCATCTTCCCTCCTCAGGCTTTTTTCCTATTGTCGGGAGTCATCATCTGGGGTCTTGGGGGGGAGGTCTTAGACCCCTTACTTTTTTGGCAGCAGGGTCCCTATGTCTCCAGCATCCTATCAGCAAATAATCATGAGAGGGGAGTATGCTAGCCACTGAGAACAGTCTTCTAACATGCTTCCTCATCCTTTCCTGCTGATTGGAGCCAAAGTGAAAGGAGGTGAATAAGCCACTGAGAAGACTCTTCTCAGTAGCGAACACTCTCCCCTTTCATGCTTATTTGTTCCTAGGGATGTTGTGGGAAAAGGCATTAACAAGGATCTCATTCTCAACCCAGCAACAAAAAAGGGGTGTGGCTGTGATTAACATGAAGGGACCCTGCACCTCTGAATTTGCTACTACACTACTGACTACTTTATAATGTCTATTAGACTGTGAGTCTGTGGGCAGGGAGAGTCTGTACCGGTACAGCCCTCAGGAAATGTTAAGCATTTTAGAAGTATTTATTATGATTCTTTATTATTGTTACCTGTAGTTTGGCAAAGATAGAACATTTTAGCCTCTCTCCTAGATTTACAGAAGGAATTACTACTAAATCAGGCCCAAGTCTGTGGGCCAGCTTAATTTGCATGAATTGGGCTGCTGGTTGGTCTTAAACATGCAGTCACAATGGAGAAAGTCACCCAGGCTTAAACATAACAATAACCAGAAAAAGAATCTTTGTATAGCATGTCTACTGTCCTTGCTGCTTGAAAAACCAAACACTTCATGATAATTTGTGTTCATCTGCACACTACATTATTTACAGTCAAATAAGTAACGTGGAAGAAAGCTGAATAAATACATACAGGTTACTACAGGGCAAAATCCTGGGAATAAATGTGATGCTTTCAGCATTGGGAATGACTCCTTGATCCACCCTCTTCCCCCGTCTTTTGGTTATTGATTCCACGGCTAGAGAATAGGCTGGCAGACAACGCCTAAGTGCATTTTTCTCCCTTTTGCATCAGAAAATGCAATACTGGTAAAGTCTGCAGTTAATAAATCATGGAAAGCTTAACATATCAGCCTGCATAAAACTATCTTAGCAAAAGGCAACATAAATTATTTAAAATTAAATATGTAAATATATTTTGCTGCCACTCTGAAATATTACTCTAATTTGGCCCAGACATATGCTGGGGGAGAGAAAAAAGAAAAAAAAGCAGTGGGTTGTTCTGGTGGATTATGAATTGTGTCTCTGAAAAGAGATTTTCAATCAAAATATTTAGACCATTACACTCTGTGAGGGCTGACTCACTGGTGCCATCATGCAGTTTTACAAGGAGACTGTGCAGCAGAGCTAACAGGTGAGTTCTGAAGCAGAGCCCTAAACAATGGTTGCCAATAGCCTCCAATGAAGTTCAGGAATCAAATTGGATTTCCAGCTTTTGATTTCAAAAATTCAGGTACCTGGGCAGGGCGAAGGATATGACTTGGAAAGTCCCTGGTTCAAGTTGTGCTTCACTATGAGTAGAGACAAACTTACTGTTGTGACAGTTCCAGTGCATCGCCACCTCTGTTTTCTGAAAATGGGGACTCATGATGCTAGTCAAACTCCACTCCTTTCAACTCTGAAATCTGGTTGGGTGCATTTTCAAAATTCAGCTTCAGACAGCTTTTGCAACTGATTGGTAGATCAACCTATTGCCCCTCCAGGTGTGGCCAATGGAAACTCTTTGCTGTAGGCTCAGACAGAGACAATGATTGGCCCAGCACTTTGCTGTGGGTAGTCCTGAAAGATCAGAAGTCAGTAGTGGGGAAGTGAGGTGTGTCCAGCCAAGGCACAAGTCACTTCAAAATGCACCCAGAAAAAACATTCTTGCTGCTTTTGAAGTGACTAATGTGTCCACAGCCTATGAACTCACTAGGTGGTTTTGGGGAAGCCTCTCTTACTCAGACTTGCTCTCCCACCCCCAGCTGTAATATGGGGACAGTAAACTGCTGAATTCCATTGATCAAGAAGTCCAATTCCATCTCCTGTGGCTTGAAAGGGAGAATGAGGTTTTTATCACACATGTGTTAATTAGCTTACCAATTAGCTTATCACCAACATTGCTTCGTGAATGGTCACAATTAAGCTTTAATAGAATTGTCACTCTCTGTGCTTTTTGTATTTCATTTCCTTCTCACCACTTTACAGTCCCACTCCTCCACATAAGCCTGGTTTCTATATACCTTTAACTTAAGATGATGTTCCATGCATCTGGTGAAGTGAACTCTTCTTCATGAAAGCTGATTCCGTAATAAATAAGTTAGTCTTTATGGTGCCACAAGACTCATCATTGTGGTAACCTGCCTTAGAGGAGATTGTAAATATCAATGTGAAATATTTTGCTTTAAGGAATTTAAGTATTTTAAAAAGAATGGAGACATTGATATTTGTCATCAGATCTGGAGACTCATTAAACCTAACCCAGAGTATCTTTCAGAAGTGGTGCAAGGCTTTTAAAAATTCAAACTGGCTTGGGATATTAGGTGGCTTGGGATATGGTGGAATTGTTTGTATACTGCGAGCCTTGAGTCCTTGGGATAGGACAAGCTATGTCAAACAGGCCAACAAAATGTCCTTAGGATCAGTTGAGGGGCAAGAGTGGAACACACAGCAGCTACAACCTTGCTCAGTGCCTCAGAGCATTTAAATGTGTGCGCACATGCTCTGTCTGACAACCAGATAAGGCTAACCAAAATCCTGATGCCATGTAAAACATGTAATAGCTGACAGATGTTTTAAGATTACTCCAGCTTTACAGCAAGTGGGGAATTTGGGCCACCAGGCATAAGACTGGAATATGAGAACCAATTTCTAATCATTTGTGTTGGAAGTGGGGCAAGAGCAACTCCTGTTTGGGTTCTTTTGTGTGTATTCCAGAAGGAAGATAGAGTTAGGGTCCTCCAACTGGCTAGCCTTGCCTACCTTTACCTGTGCCCTTCTCTACCTAACTTCCTTCTGTTGTAAACTGACAGGCTCAGGGAAGCCGACCTACCCCTCCTTCGTCTTATTCTTTGACTGTCCAAGGAGAGAGGAGACATCTTTGTCTTTGCGCTCTCTCCTGAGCCATGAGGGCAATACCCAAGTCTGGGCATTTTGCCTCCAACTTAGTTAGTTAGTTAGAACTAGGTATGCCTTTCCTATCTACTATGTATTTCTATAAATAAAGTAGCTTTTCTTATTTTACTAATTTATTAATTTTACTGTTGAATAATCAACAGAGGAGCACACTGATTGACCAAGATAAAATAAAAGGAAAATGGAAGCAATACACTGAAGAACTCCATAAAAGAGATGCAAGGTTGAAAGATTCATTAATGGAGGAACTGTATGATAAAGAACCAGAAATTTTAGAATGTGAGGTGAAAGCTGCACTTAAAATACGTATTTATTTATTTATTACATTTATATACTGCCCCATAGCCAAAGCTCTCTTGCAAGAAAGAAATCACCAGGAACAGACAGCATGCCAATAGAGTTGCTAAAAGCTACTAAGACTGAATCTATCCAAGTTTTGAAAAAAAATTGTCAACAAATCTGGAAAACAAAACAATGGCCTTCAGACTGGAAGCATTCAATATACATCCCAGTTCCAAAGAAAGGGCAACCCAGGGAATGCAGTAATTATCAAACGATTGCCTTAATATCCCATGCAAGTAATGTAATGCTCAAGATTCTACAACAAAGGCTCTTACCATATATGGAGCGAAAAATGCCAGATGTCCAAACTGGATTTAGAAATGGAAGAGGTACCAGAAGTCATATTGTAAACATACTTTGGATAACGGAACGGAGCAAGGAATTTCAGAAGGAAATCACCCTGTGCTTTATAGATTACAGCAAAGTCGTTGACCGTGTAGAGCATGAAAAACTACAGAATCCTTTAAAAGAAATGGGGGTGCCACTGCATCTGATTGTCCTGATGCACAATCTATACTCTGGAGAAGAGGCTACTGTAAGGACAGAATATGGAGAAATCAATTGGTTTCCAATTGGAAAGGGTGTGAGACAGAGGTGTATTTTATCACCCTATTTATTTAATCTGTACACAAAACATATCATAAAGAAAGTGGGATTGGACCAAGATGAAGGAGGTGTGAAAATTGGAGGGAGAAATATCAATAATTTCAGAAATGCATTAAATCCCATACTGCTAGCAGAAACCAGTAATGATTTGAAACGAATGCTGGCAAAAGTAAAAGAGGAAAGCACAAAAGCAGGACTACAGCTGAATCTCAAGAAGATTAAAGTAATGACAACAGAAGATTTATGCAACTTTAAAGATGACAACTAGGACATTGAACTTGTCAAGGATTATTAATATGGCCTGGGAGACCAGGGTTCAAATCCCCACACAGCCATGAAGTTCACCGATGACCTTGGGCCAGTCACTGCATCTCAGCCTCAGAGGAAGGAAATGGTAAAACCACCTCTGAATACTGCTTACCATGAAAACCTTATTCATAGGGTTGCCATAAGTCAGAATCGACTTGAAGGCAGCCTTTTTGCATTTGGCTCAGTCATTAACCCATATGGAGACAATAGTCAAGAAATCAGAAGACAAATAATTGGGTGTTAGGACAAATTACACCAGAACTATCACTAGAAGCTAAAATGATGAAACTGAGGTTATCATACTTTGGACACATAATGAGAAGACATGATAAACTAGAAAAGACAATAATACTAGGAAAAACAGAAGGGAGTAGAAAAAGAGGAAGAGGAAAACAAGAGATGGATTGATTCCATAAAGGAAGCCACAGACCTGAACTTACAAGATCTGAACTGGGTGGTTTATAACAGATGCTATTGGAGGTCACTGATTCATAGGTCACCATAAATCGTAATTGACTTGAAGGCACATAACAACAACAACAAAATCTCAGTGATCTAAATGCAAGGTAAAATCCTGCTACTTAGGTAAATACACATACTGGCACACACGCAGGTCAGACTGCTGAGTATCTCTGCATATATATATTTCCATAACAATTTGAATGTATTAGAAAAATCCTCTGATGTGAAAATCAGGCTGAAAAGAATCCTGTCTTGGTAAAGATTAATGAAAGTTTTACCACTGACTTCAAAGGAATCGTAATTTCACTAGTAACTTTTAACATTTGCAATGCATCTGTTGCCATCTTATGTTGAGACAAATAGCAGGTGTCAATTAGGAAAGAGACAATAGATTATGTAACCAATTACTTTTGCTTTCCAGACAACAGTTTGCAATCAGAGGGATGTGTGATAAGGTTTAATCAAAGATTAGAACTTTTTAATTAAATAGGGCCTTTTGTGGCTAGTTGTTTGACATTAATTACTGTTTTAACTTGATGCATTTTGATTTGTAAAAGGGCTTGAGCACTACAGAAGTGAGAAAATTTATATTGCATCATAGAAAGTGCCAATTATTAAAGTGGAAATATAACTTTTTTTTGTCATTTAGCTCCGTTGTATAAAGTAAATGTTATTTGTAATATGAGGTGACTGTGTTAGACAAAGCAGTGAGTTTTAAAAGCTAAATAGCAGATGGCTCATGGAAATTAGAACTACACAAAGACTTAATTGTCATGACTGAAGATCTTATCAATCATTGCTCCTTAAAAACTTTCAGGGGGCTAAATGCTGGCATGAGTTACATTTCAAGTTTTAAGTGGATGACTACCCATTGGGCATTTAAAGCTAACTAACCCCACCAACGTTAATCGAGGCCATCCATCAAAACGAAATGCCAAAGCCAGAAACTTTGGGAGAGATTTTCATTTGTTGGTCCACAGAGAGGCAGATAAATGTTAACAGCATTCTTGTGATAACTTTAAATTCAGGTCCAGAGATGGCACCACCAGCAGCATTTGCAAGTCACTCTTTTGCAAGCCCTTCCCTCTCAGTTGCTCCAGTTATTCTGCGTAAAGTGGATCTACTGACAATGAAATAAAAAACCCTCTGCAGAACAGAAGGGTGTAGGGTGGAGAAAAAAGTACAAGAGACAGCAGGAGCTGTGACAGTGATATATACAGAGTGAGGCAGAAAAGTACCCTTCTCAGTTTCAAAAAAGAGAAAGCATATGTGTTTTTCCTAATTTCCTTGGAGTGAAGGTAGAAGAGATGCCTTCAACCAAGCCTTCACCCTAGCAGACAGATTCTCCAACTCTTCACAGATGAAAATAGGGACATTAATGTGCTGCTTTTTTGTTATGATGTAATTATTTGGTTACCTGTAACTTGTACTGTGTCAAAGCTTGTCCTTAATTCCTCAAAAAGATTCTTCCCCTGTGCAAGAGACTTCTGTTTTTTTGCTTCCTTCTCACAGAACTTTCAAATTTCTTTAGAATTTTTGTGGTTGCAAGACTGAGCTTACTTTATCACTCTCTCTGTGTGTGTGTGTGTGTTTCTCTTTCCATTAAACATTTCTCCAGCACTCTGCATCCTTATTCACTGCCTAGGCTACTTAATCAGAGAAAGCCCCATGGGTGGAGTTACTTAATCTTTCCCTGAGCTTTCATTGTAGTGCAGGAAGTTGGAGGAGCTGACTACCAAATGCCTGAGAATGGCATGCTCTTTGATTTTGTTTCTTAAAGGAAGTTCTTCCTTTTACATTTTTTTAAAAAGCATTTCTACACTGATTTAACAGTAGAAATATTTCATTTAAAGAAATAACAATAAACAACTGTCAGGCACATAGTAGGAAGCCAGCTGAGAATGTCACAAGGTTTTCAGGAAAGACCAGCACCCAAGAAGGGTGCAAAGTACAGACCACTACAGAGAGGATCTCTAAGATAAGACAAAGAACTTTCACAAATGTAAACACCTCTTTGCCACCTTGAAAGTAAGGTAAACGCAAAACCCATGAGAGTTTTTCTAAAAACTTTTCTCCCCTTTGATAATTTTCATGTGTTTTTCTTTTTCTCATTAATTGATGGGTCATTGTTTTAAAAACGGAATAAATTTTTGACACATCACTACTTGAAACACTCCAAATTCTAAGCACCTCCCCAACTATTATACATTGCTGGGGCGGGCTATAGCTCAGTGGAAGATCACATGCTTTGCATGCACAAAAATATATATTGCAATATAGCAAGGTGCCTTATAGTCCAGACACATTTGCCTCAGTACTGTCTACTTCGACAGGCAGTAGATCACCAGGGGTTTTTACCAGTCCTATCTGGAGATGCCAGGGATTGAACCTGTGACCTTCTGCATGTAAATTGCATGTTCTACCCTCAGCTATAGGTATCCCAGGTAGGGCTGGACAAGACTCCTTTCTGAAATCCTGGAGAGCCACTTCATGTCATTGTAGGGAGTCCTGAACTAGACAGACCAATGGTTTGACTGGTTTTAATGTATTTTAAGGTCTTTTTATGATGTTTTACAGTGTTCTTAGCATTTCTGTTTGCTGCCCTGGGCTCCTGCTGGGAGGAAGGGCGGAATATAAATCAAATAAATAAATAACAGCTTCTCTGCCTGTTGGAAGCTGTATTTATTACTCTGCAATAGCTTGTATTGTACTGCCTTCTGAAGCACGATGTATTACAGCAGCTCCACACTTGACGCAACTGTTTTATGCAACATGTTTACTATAGGTACACCAGTGTTTTCCCAAGACAGCATGTAAAGTATGAGTGACAGCTGTGTGCCCTTAAAGACTTGTGCATATACACCTGGGAGCTCTAGTCCAGTAAAGGTTCCCCAGCACATGGGCACAGGTGTTGAAGAGAACACACACCTGTTGTTGACACAGCTCATGTGTTTGGTGTGGGAGACGCTAGCACCTGGAGTAAGTACAAGTACCATATAAAATGTGTAACTGTTCCTAACAAACTGACCATAACAGATTCATAGAATCCTAGAGCTGGAAGGGTCCTGTAAGGCCTTTGAGTACAACCCCCTGATCAATGTAGGAATCCAAATTAAAACATACCCAACAGGCGGCTGACCAGCTGGCTCTTGAATGTGTCCAGTGTTGGAGAGCCCACCACCTCCCGAGGTATAGAACTTCCTTAAAACAAAAACACTATTTAACACAATGTTTAGAAAAGTCAGTTTTCACTTTGTAGCTGGAGATGGGATATGAATTAGGAAACAGACAGAAATTGCAGACAGACCCAACACTTCTTATTGCTGCTCCCAGCTAGTTTGCATGACAAGTTTATTGGCTAGAAGAATTTATATTAGGAACCTTCACGCATACATAAAATTGCATCTGGCTACATAAGATGATAAATAATAAGATATGCATACTTTTTTCATAAAGATTTTTATATCATTTCTCACTCTTACCCAAACCTATTTGCTGGATCCTCAGAATAAACATTGTTGTTAACCAATACAAAGTACAGCAGTCACTTGTGACTGCTTAAATATTTTTATTCTCAAGCAATTTATGGTATGGAATTTGGATTGTTTTAAACACATTTCCTTTAATGAGACTAAACTCATGTTGGATCTCTAGGGCATTAATTGTAATTGTGGATCAGGCTGTATATGATGTATCAATATTCTTGAAATATAAACTGTGATGGTGAGAAATAGAAGAAAATAGAATTCAAATCAATACTTTTTAAAGTTAAAGTATTTAAAGCATCAAACATGGATATGTTTAAGATGCTATTTCTGAAAAAGAATACACATTGCAGGGATCCAAAATTAACACTATTTTGTATTCAATGCACCTGTTATTTCTCTAAGAAAGCCTATCAGTTAGAATGATGAATTTTAACCTTTTCCAATTCTTCTAGGGAACATCCAATTTATATTCTTCAAGCTCTGTGCTACTGGATTGCCATACTGATGCAAAAATTATTGTTTTTGCAATATTTATAAAGATCTAGTTACAGTTTTTCAAGGACATAGTTTACATTTCCTTTGGATCTGACTGATCAAGTATAATTAAAGAGAGAAAGAGCTACATAGATTCTTGTGGAATAGGTGCATGTTGTAGTACATTAAATCTCCCACTACAGGTTTCATATTAATTCAGCTCTCATGGTCAACAGAAAGCACAAAGGTTGCATTATCACAGAGGACAGGAGGGTGATAGGCATGAATTTCAATGGATTCATATTTCTCTGAATAATCTTTTTCTCTTTGTCCATTTTAGGCATGTATTTGTCAAAGTTATAATTCCATAAGCATGTGGCAAAATCATTTTATGTGTAACACTGGAAGAGGAGAGGAGAAAAGAAAAGCCTAGACTAAAGTAATAGTTCAGCCCTTTAGCAGAATTAATACTGATAAAATTTGAGATACAACAGTTTGTACAGGTTTAAAAACAATAAATAATATTGGTTATAATATATTTGACAGTGTTCAAAAATGTGTAATTACATTATTCTTTATGATATTTACTCTTCCTTATATCTTGTAGTAACAGAAAGCTCCACAGTTACTTGAAAACATCACTGAACAAGGAGGGCATTCTTCTGAGTATATCTGCATGGGATCTGTCTGCTCATTCTCACTGCATTGTGACTGTAGCACTTATTTAGGTACTTTTTATGAATTACCCCAACTCATCATGTTTCATACTGGGGAAAAATGGGGTTATCCTATCACCCTACCCAGCTATTTGTGTGGATGCCAGGATTTAACAATTATTATACAGCCACAAGAGTGGCTATATACCAGCATGGGGTTTTCACATTCCGCAATGTTAAATTGAAAATACCCCCATGTCTTTCTGATGCTTCCCATAAGCTCATTTCAAACAAAACGTTACAAAACTTATAGTCCTGAACTAAGAAAGGCTTGCTTAACAACCCTTTAAATTTTCATGGCGATATACAAAACAGTCAGAGAGAATAAAGAGTTCAAAATGTAAAAAGACAGAGAGAAAAATCAGACCCAAACCCCTTTTGGACTTTTTTCTGTCAGAGGTCTCATAATTTGTTGAAATTAATTAAAAATCAGCCATGTTCACAGAGTACCTGTAATCCTATTACTGACCTTGCCCCATACTCTGACCTTCATCTTCTGCAGTTTAAAAGTTAAAAAAAATGCCTGGTGGATTTTTAATTAATTTAAGAAATTTAGCATTGACCTCAATGATAATGCTGGGCATGCTCAGTAAAACCAACTCTCACTGTTCTAAAAGCTGGATCACAGCTGCTTGGCTTCCCTAATCAGGGGGCCACACCCACACCAGACATTTATTCTACTTTAAACAGTCATGGCTTCCCCCAAAGAATCCTGGGAAGTGTCATTTGTGAAGGGTACTGAGAGGAGACTCCTATTCCCCTGACAGAGCTTCAATGGCCAGAGTAGTTTAACAGTCAGCCACTCTGATTGAAGCTCTGTGAGGGAAACAGGGCATCTCCTATGAACTCTCAGCATCCTTCATTAAATACACTTCCCAAGATTCTTTGGAAGAAGCCATGACTGTCTAAAGTGGAATAAAGGTCTGGCCAATGACAGCTTTGGTTTAAATTTGGGTGGGAGACTACATGCACTACTGTAGAATAAAAAGGTGGAGGAAATGCTGAAAAACAATGATACTGTTCACAATGTTTTCCTTTTGGAAAGGAAAGGGGCTTCCCCTCTGACCAGTGCCCACCTACCCAATGTCCTCCCCTCCCCCTTCCTCCCCTCCCTGCCCCTCCTCAAGTCACTTTCACATATCCTAAGCAAGATTGCACAGGAGTAAATCCCACTGAACTCAAAAAGCATGCAAATAATCAAACCTGCCCCCCTCCTATCCCCTCTCTCTTGCCCCTTTCTTCCCCCTTCTTTTGTCCCTCCCTCCCCCATGGTCAGTTTTACCTATCTTAAGCATGATTGTTGTTGTTATGTGCCATCAAAGTCAATTATGACTTGTGGTGACCTTATGAATCAGCGACCTCCAACAGCATGTGTTATAAACCACCCTGTTCACATCTTGTAAGTTCAGATGTGTGGCTTCTCTTATGGAATCATTCCATCTGTTGTTTGGTCTTCTTCTTTTTCTACTCCCTTCTGTTTTTCCCAGCATTATTGTCTTTTCTAGTGAATCATGTCTTCTCATTATGTGTCCAAAGTATGATAACCTCAGTTTCATCATTTTAGTTTCTCACGATAGTTCTGGTTTAATTCGTTCTAACACCCAATTATTTGTCTTTTTTTGCAGCAAAGTTCTCTTCCAGCACCACATTTCAAAGGAGTGGATTTTTCTCTTATCCACTTTTTTCACTGTCCAACTTTCACATCCATATATAAAGATCGGGAATACCATGGTTTGAATGATCCTGACTTTGGTGTTCAGTGATACATCTTTGCATTTGAGGACCTTTACCAGTTTTCTCATAGCTGCCCTCCCCAGTCCTAGCCTTCTTCTAATTTCTTGACTATTGTCTCCATTTGGGTTAATAACTGTGCCAAGGTATTGATAATCCTTGACAAGTTCAATGTCCTCTTTGTCAACTTTAAAGTTACATAAATCTTCTGTTGTCATTACTTTAGTCTTTTTATGTTCAGCTGTAGTCCTGCTTTTGTGCTTTCCTCTTTAACTTTCATCAGCATTCATTTCAAATCATTATTGGTTGCCGCTAGCAGTATGGTATCGTCTGCATATCTTAAATTATTGATATTTCTCCCTCCAATTTTCACACCTCCTTCATCTTGGTCCAATCCTGCTTTCTGTATGATACGTACTGCATATATATTAAACCAATAGGGTGATAAAATACACCCCTGTCTCACACCCTTTCCGGTGGGGAACCAGTTACTCCGTATTTTGTCCTTACAGTAGCCTCTTGTCCAGAGTATAGGTTGCGCATCAGGACAATCACATGCTGTGGCACCCCCAGTTCTTTTAAAGCATTCCATAGTTTTTCATGATCTACACAGTCAAAGGCTTTGCTGTAATCTATAAACCACAGGGTGATTTTCTTCTGAAATTCCTTGGTCCGTTCCATTACGGGAGTAAATAGGCATGCAGATGATCTAACCTACCCTACCCTCCTCCTCCCTCCAATCATCTCCCTTTAGCCCCTTCCCTCCTCCTTCCTTTACCTCTCCCCTCCCTTTCCAATCCCCTCCTTCCCCCTCCTTCTGCTCCCCTCCCCCTCCTCCTCTCCCATGGTCAGTTTTACCTATCCTAACTATGATTCTATAGGAGTAAATCCCATTGAACTAAATAAGCATGCAAATGATCAGACCTGCCTTTCCCCTCCTTCCCCTCTCCTCTCCCTTCCTCCTCCTCCCTTTCTTCCCCCCTTCCTTCTTTCTCTTCACTTGCCCACTCCAGCCCTCCTTCTCCCCTTCTCCTCTTCCTCCTCCTCTCCCATGGTCAGTTTTACCTATCTAATGCATGATTGCATGGGAGTAAATCCCACTGAACTCAATAAGCATGCAAATGATCAATGCATTCTCAGCAACCTTGCACAGGATCCCATTGCTTACCTCCTGGATTAAAAACCAGAGAAATTCACACACGTTTAAAGTAACTATCTGAACTATATCAGCTGTCCTAATATTGTTCCTTCCTCCCTGCTAAAACAAGATTAGCACAGCACATGTCTTGTTTCTGATATTTGGGCTGACTGCAGGTGTTGCCATCACTCACCATATGCTCAGAGGCACATTACCAAATTCTTCCAAGCTAAACAGCAAGTGGATTGGACTGTGAAAGATCAACCCAAATGGTGTTTGCAATTTTACAGATTTGTACGGCAGTCCAATATCTCAGAGAGGAGTTCAGGTCTCCTGCTCCTCTGGTACATTCACTATAGCCGCCCAATTTTCCTGCTTTTAAAGTTTGATAGAAATATTTGTTGGCTATAGGTATGTTCTTAAACCGCAAGGTTTTTTTGCTTATTAGTGAATTCAAATAGAAGGAGCTCCACCCCTGCACGCTTTGTGATCCAACCCCTCTCCCGGGTCACCAAAAATGTAAATGAAGCTTTTAACTGTTTGTTGTTGTTGTTTTACAGGTAACATTTTGGACAGCTTTACTTATTGTAAAGCCCATAGACCTAGAGAAACATAGAGCTATAGGACACCATAGAGCTATAAGTACAGAAACAACAGAACAACAGGAGGCTTTGTGGGGTCCCTGATCTGACCCATGGGTTTACTGCCATTGTGCTTTGATTTGGGAAGTGGGAAAGACCCCAAACAACCTTGATTCACATTATTCAGCCCACACACAGAATCAGTGTGCATTGTATATATTCACCAGTCACCACCCGGGACCTAAGCACACTTTGAAAAACAGAAATAAAGCCATATGAACAAACCTTGTCTTCATTCTTCTGGAAAGACCAATGTTCTTGCACTTATGTACCTCTGACAACTGCCATTTTTGTTGGGTTTATAATTTTTTATTTATTTTATATTTATTTTATTTAATTTAATTTATATACCGCCCGAAGCCCAAAGGCTCTCTGGGCGGTGTACATAAAAGGTAAAAGCAAGGACAATATATAAATACAATAAATACCATAACTCAAAAAACAAAAGCACACAAACAATACAAGAACCAAACAACATCCAGAATACAACACAGTAATAAAATACTATAAAAATACACTTTAAAATGCCTGGGAGTATAAAAAGGTTTTCACCTGGCGCCGAAAAGATAGCAGCGTCGGCGCCAGGCGCACCTCATCGGGAAGACCATTCCACAGTTCGGGAGCCACAACCGAAAAGGCCCTATTTCTAGTCACCACCCTCCGAGCTTCTCGATGGGATGGTACTCGGAGGAGGGCCTTAGATGTTGAGCGCAGTGTACGGGTAGTTTCATATTGGGAGAGGCGCTCCACCAGGTATTGCGGTCCCATGCCGTGTAAGGCTTTATAGGTCAAAACCAGCACTTTGAATTTAACACGGAAACAAATAGGAAGCCAGTGCAGACGGGCCAAAACAGGTGTTATATGAGCGGACCTTCTGGTCCGTGTCAACAATCTGGCCGCTGCATTCTGGACTAACTGTAGTTTCCGAACTATCTTCAAGGGCAGCCCAACGTAGAGCGCATTGCAGTAGTCCAATCTAGAAGTTACCAGAGCATGAACGACTGAGGCGAGGTCGTCACTGTCCAGATAGGGACGTAGCTGGGCTACCAATCGGAGATGGTAGAAAGCATTCCGTGCCACTGAGGCTACCTGAGCCTCAAGAGACAGGGAAGGGTCAAAAAGAACTCCCAAGCTACGAACCTGTTCTTTCAAGGGGAGTGTAACCCCATCCAGAACAGGGTAAACATCCACCATCTGGGCAGAGAAGGCACTCACTAACAGCGTCTCGGTCTTGTCTGGATTAAGCTTCAGTCTGTTAGCTCCCATCCAATCCATTATTGCGGCCAGGCAACGGTTTAGTACGTTAACAGCCTCACCTGAGGAAGATGCAAAGGAGAAATAGAGTTGCGTGTCATCAGCGTACTGGTGACAACGCACTCCAAAACTCCTGATGACCGCACCCAGCGGCTTCATATAGATGTTGAAAAGCATGGGGGACAGTACCAATCCCTGTGGGACTCCACAATGGGGAGTCCAGGGTGTCGAGCAGTGTTCCCCAAGCACTACCTTCTGGTGACGACCCGCCAAGTAGGAGCGGAGCCACTGCCAAGCAGTACCCCCAACTCCCAACTCCGTAAGCCTTCCCAGAAGGATACCATGGTCGATGGTATCAAAAGCAGCTGAGAGATCAAGGAGAATCAACAGGGTCACACTCCCTCTGTCCCTCTCCCAACAAAGGTCATCATACAGGGTGACCAAGGCTGTTTCGGTACCAAACCCAGGCCTAAAACCGGATTGAAACGGATCAAGATAATCAGTGTCATCCAAGAGTCCCTGGAGCTGGCCGGCCACCACCCGTTCCAGAACCTTGCCCAGGAACGGAACATTCGCCACAGGTCTATAGTTGTTCAAGTTATCTGGGTCCAAGGAGGATTTCTTCAGGAGCGGTCTCACTACCGCCACTTTTAGGCAGTCAGGGACCTCACCCTCTCGCAAAGAGGCATTGATGACCTCCTTGGCCCAGCCGGCGGTTCCGGTCCTGCCAGCTTTCACCAGCCAAGAGGGGCAAGGATCCAGCACAGACGTGGTCGCCCGCACCAGTCCAAGGATCTTGTCAAAATCCTCAAGCTGCACCAACTGAAACTCATCCAATAAAAGAGGACAAGACCGTGATCTGGATGCTTCATTGGATCCAACTGCTATAATATTGGAATCTAAGTCCCGACGAATGCAGGCAATCTTATTTTGGAAGTGTCCAGCGAACTCATCACAGCGGGCTACAGATGAGTCTATAGTATCCCGAGGGCCAAGATGTAAAAGCCCTCGTACAGTTTTGAAAAGCTCTGCTTGGCGGGAGAGTGATGCCTTAATACTGACAGCAAAATATCTCTTTTTTGCTGCCCTCACCGCTGCTGTATATCGCTTAGAGCAGGCACTTACCAAGGCATAATTGCATTCGTCAGGAGTCCGCCTCCATCTGCACTCAAGCCTCCTCCTCTCTTGCTTCATCGCTCTCAGCTCCGGGGTATACCATGGAGCTGTATGAGCTCTACATAGGAGGGGGTGCATGGGAGCGATCATGTCAACCGCCCGGGTCATCTCCGTATTCCACAGTTCAACCAGGGCTTCAACAGGAGCGCCAGTCTTCTCAGTCGGAAAATCCCCTAGAGCCCTTTGGAAACCCTCAGGATCCATTAGTCTCCAGGGGCGGACCAATTTAATAGGTCCCCCACCCTTGCAGAGGGAAAGGGTCGCCGTAAGCCTAAACCTCAGCAAGCAGGGATCTGTCCATGACAATGGGGTAGATGAAAAATCCCCAACCTCCAGATCACCATCTCCCTGCCCAGTGGCGAAGATCAAATCAAGGGTATGTCCCGACACATGCGTCGGGCCAGTAACAAACTGAGACAGCCCCATGGCTGTCATGGACGCCATGAAGTCCTGAGCCGCCCCAGATAAAGCAGTCTCGGCATGAAGGTTGAAGTCCCCCAGTACCAACAGTCTAGGGGACTGCAACAATATCTCCGAGACTACTTCTGTCAGCTCAGTTAAGGAATTTGTTGAGCAGCAGGGCGGGCGGTACACCAACAAAATTCCCAACCTGTTTCTCTGGCCCAGCGCAAGGTGGAGATACTCCAAACCAGTCGTCACCTGTACAGGGTGCTTGGAGAGTGAGAAAGAACTCCTATAGACCACGGCAACCCCACCTCCCCGACCTTCGGCTCTACCATAATGCTGAACCATGTACCCAGGTGGGCAAAGCTGGGAAAGAGCAACTCCTCCCATATCACCCACCCAGGTCTCGGTTATGCACGCCAGGTCAGCTGCCTCCTCCACAATTAAATCATAAACAAGGGAGATCTTATGTTGTACCGACCTGGCGTTTAACAACAGCATATGGAGATCCGAAGGCTGACTGATAGGACAACCAGCAGTCCTGGGGATGTGAGGAGAACCAGAACAGGTCACAGACACTACTTGTCTGGGACGAGTTCCCCTTACCTGGCATGTTCTCCTCACAACACCATACCTCCCATTACCCGTCACTACGCTAATTGGGGCCCGAAGGTCTCCCCGGTTGATGTATAATGCACTCTCCCAGGCACATATTAAAACAGATAAAAGCACCACTGATCACATTCATACCAAATAATACCAAATAATAACAAATAATACCAAAAATTTATATGAAAATACACAAAAATTCACACACATACACACACTTAATAATGTGGGGAAAGGGTGGGACGATCAGTGTGTTTGTGTTAAATACAGATTTCCCTAGCAGAGTTTGGGAAGCCAAGATCAAGCACCATCACACTGGCAAACTTGAGCTTTGTGGTGTTGTTTTCCTTTTTCAAAGAGCAGTTTTTGAAAAGGGCAATTTTTGAGCAAAGCCTGTTTTTTTTTTGCAAACCTCTGTGATGTGAGAGTTGTTTTACACTCTAAGTATTTCAAACCTTCATATTCATAGCTCATCCTCTGAGGACATTGGGAGGATTCATATTATGTTATATGTTAAATGCTAACTACTATCTCATCCCATCATTAGAGGCCACCTTGTTGCTGACAGTCCATCCTTTGTAAAGGTAAGCTTTGTAAAGGTAAGCTGCTAATAGTCTATTATCAGTTAATGTTTTATTAATGGCAGCTAATGATAACAGTTGGTTTCCTGATTGTTGTAGATCTGTCTCCCCTGTCTGGAAGGTGACAGCTGAGGGGGGGGCAATGAAACAGAAAAAGTAGTAACCCAAATTTGAATGGGCCGGCCCAGACACCTTTTCCAGCATTTATTTAATTGATAATGAAAATGTAGGGTACAGGTAGCATATCTCATCCCATGCACGTTCATTTGAAGAAAGCCTAGATGCATGCATCTGTATGGGGGGGGGATTTCTTCAGATGGTCTAATTAATGGATATAGGTTAGAAGTGGAATGTGTTCCACCCTTATGCATTCATTATCTATTAATTGAATGCTTGATAAGGAGTACAGAGAGCCAGTGTGGTGTAATGGTTAGAGTGTTGGCCTGAGACCTGGGAGACCAGGGTTCAAATCCCCACTCAGACACGTAACTCACTGGGTGACCTTGGACCAGAAACTGCCTCCCAGCATAACCACCTCACAGGGTTGTTGTGGGGATTAAATGAGGAGGGGGATAACCATGTATGCCACCTTGAGCTCCTAGGAGAAAAAGGTGGGAGATAAATGCAATGAGAATGAGACGTCTCTCCTGGGAATAAGATGAAACTTGGGATGCAGCCGTGGGAAGGTGACACAAGTTTTTTCTGTGGGTGTGATGTCTGCTTTTAGGAGATGGCTTGGCTCCAGAAGGTTCTGCTTATATATCTGTAAATAAAGCAAATATTACAAAGACATGGGAAGTTTCCATTGTGTTCTCATTTAAAAGGTACCCTGTAGTGCTGTCTGCCACTGTCATTGCTCAAGGAAGTAGGTAGTGCAAAGCAATAAAGTTAAATCCTTAATAGCATTACATATCCATCACATATTGTCAACTCAGATGTCAAATACAGATGCCAAATCTTGAATATTTGGCAAAAGCTCACATAGTAGACAAATATTTGTCATTAAACTTATCAAAGGATGATTTTGAGGATTTTGAATGTATGAACCATGTTTCTTTCTGGACCATGTCCAGAAGTGCAATTCAACATAAATAAGCCTCTTGGCTTCAAAATGGAAATGGAAATGGACCGCCTTTAAGTCGATCCCGACTTATGGCTACCCTATGAATAGGGTGTTCATGGTAAGCGGTATTCAGAGGGGGTGTACCATGGCCTCCCTCTGAGGCTAGTTCTCCCCGGCTGGCTAGTCCTCTGAGGCTAGTCCTCCCCAGCTTGCCACAGCTGCACAAGCCAGCTCCTTCCTCGTCCGCAACTGCCAGCTGGGGGGCAACTGGGTTCCTTGGGACTTTGCAGCTTGCCCACGGATGCACAGATGGTAGGGCCACTGAGCCACTCACTGTGGAGGTAATCTTTAGCTGGCCCTTTACACCCAGGAGACACAAGCGGGGATTTGAACTCACAGACTCGACTCCCAACCAGGCTGTCCTCCCCACTGTGCTATACTAGCTGTTTCTTGGCTTCAAACAAAGTTTTAATTTGTGCAAAAAAATAATGTCATGAAAAAGCTAGGAAGCATTTTCATAATTCTTTATGAGCATTAAGACTGTGTAGTGTACGCTTTTCTGTAAAACATACCTTAAAGAAAAAAGAAACACAAGTCAGTAGAAATTATTTGCGACATATGCATGCTGCCAGAGCAGAGATTTCATGATGAAATCCTAATGTAAAATCTGATGTCTTAAATGGAATTTAGAACAAGTTTCTGCTTCTGGAAGGTTCTCTCTGAGCAGAGACCTCAGTTGATATTGGAGGTTGATGATGCTGGCTGCCATCCAAAGCTTTGTGCTGGGCTGTGGAAATTTGGATTGAGTGGCAGTATCCCTCCGCTTGCTTCTGCCAACTTAGCTGGTTTCCTGCTGACTACTGAACATGCAGGTGGGCGGAAGGCCTGATGGCTTTCCACCAGTGAAAAGCCCTGAATTGGAGTTTTCCAAGGAAAGGGCTGAGTAAACCCAGGATCTGCTGGATTCTGAACCACTCTCACAGTGGATGCCACCTGGCATTGAGCCCAATTTGGGTCCAATCACTGTGCCATCTTGAGGCTGGTGCAGGGATCAGTCTCAATCTGCCTGCTCCCCACCTTCCATCACAGGCCACCAGGAGTGTCCAGGCTGTGAATACAGTGGTTGCTCCACCATTCCTCACACTCAGTGGTGGCAGTGGGGAGTCTGGATTGCTCTGATCATCAACTTCAATTAACCGTGGGATGTAGGCCTTAAATATTCTTACATATTCCCTAGGATGGCTAAGTATTCTCTATTTGAAAGACTTCAGAGGATAGTCCTCTGTTTGAAAGCATCCTCTGTTTGAAGTAAGCTCCTGGACAGAGACTAAGCAGGAATATACAGGTCACCTGGTCACAGTCTTCCTCACCATGATGAAATGCATTTCTATTTAGGTTGAAGAAATTATTTCTAAATTTGCATATCATATACAAATATTATGCAAATCTGTGTCTTCTTTTGCCCTCTTCCCCCCCCCTCCTGCTGCTGATGGATTTCCTCTGTTTGGTTGGTGTATAAATGGCCATTCTGCACATTCCTTTCTTGCCCTACTGGTAATTTCAAAACTCAAAGATGGAATAATTCCATCTGTAATTGTAGCCAAAATCCAAATGTATGGGTGTCTCCAGCATCTGCTGCTACCTTGCTAGGTATAAATGAGTCTGGCCTAATTTGAAATGAAACGCCACACTTCCTGTCCCCCTCAATTCACGCACTGGATATCTCTGCTAAATAGTTTCAATGGATTTTACCCATCCCTGTAACTTCTTTCCATGGCCAGTTCATATGCACAGAGTTGCAGCTTCTTATACCTGAACTCTCTAGTCACTTATTACATTCAAAAAATTCAGTTCGTATCTTTGGGAAGCAGCCCAATCTTTTCTGAGTCAGTCTGTCGTCTGTCTGATTCCTTGTGTTTCAAGGCTGAAGCAGCTTCATTAGTTTTCCACCAATCACTATTACAGGGACTTTTTAAAAAGACTGTAACTTTTTTTCCTTTCAATAGACGTGAATGAAATTTGCAGGCATAGCAGCCCATCAGAGTAGAAATGGGGGAGAAATTTGATTTAGTTCACATTTAGCTGAATTTGTCAAATTCACACTTTCCAAAACAAAATGAGAACTGAAACATAGTCACCCTTCAAAAGTCGTGCTTATCCAAATTTTGCAATACAGTTCACCAACCAAACAATGTTTACAAAAATGCATATGTTGGGGAACATGTTCATAAAAATGAAAATATGAGTGAAATAATATACAAACATGCATTATATTAGGATAATATGCTTGCACATTACATTACATTGGTCAAAACTGCATACAGAAATTTGCTACCGGGCCAAGTTCAAGGTTTTAGTTTTGGTGTACAAAGCCCTATACAGCTCGGGACCGGGATACCTGAAAGACCGTCTTACCCCTTATATGCCCAGTCGTTCACTGCGCTGTGCAGGTGAGGGCCTCCTGCAGATACCATCTTATCAGGAGGTTCGTTCTGCACACTATAGGAAATGGACCTTTAGTGTGGCGGCACCTACCCTGTGGAATTCCCTCCCTTTGACTATTAGGCAGGCGCCATCTCTGCTGTCTTTTCGGCACCTTTTGAAGACTCCTCTTTCAACAAGCCTTTTAAGTTGAGACCTATCCCAGTCTGCATCTGTGTCAGAATTGTTTAATATGTTTTTTAATAATGTTTTTAACCCTTTTTTAAAGTTGCTTTTAAAAAAAATGTTTTTAATGCTGTTTTGTTTTAATATATTTTAAGATCTGTTTTTATGATGTTTTAAGTGTTTTAGTGCTTTGTTTGCTGCCCTGGGCTCCTGCTGGGAGGAAGGGCGGGATACAAATAAAATAAATAAATAAATATTTATTAGAAGTTCACACTAGAACGCTGACAGATTTTCATGAGGATTTTTTTAAAAAGAAATGCCAATTGCTGCAGATATGTGGAGAACCTAATGTTAGAAAAATGTGAACCAAAATCAACAGATCTTACTCCACCTCCTCCAAATTACAGGCAAATACATCCTGGGCTCAGGGCATCTCTAACTTTTTATTGTTCGGAAGAATTGGATGTAATTTGCAGCTATAGCTGACCCTTCTGAGGTCATGGAGCCTGCCACATTTCAAAAGGGTAGGTAGAGTGGTTCTTCCACAAGGGCAGCTTTTACCATTTGTGGGTCGGTAAAGTAAGTATGACTTCACTTCCCCTGGTATTTTGTGAACAATCAGTCTGAAAACAGCTGACCTGAAAGAGATGCTTCCGGATAAGAAACCTGCCAAATTACAGACAAATAGGTCCACCTGTAGGTTTTTGTGCTAGGAGTCTTTAAGTTGATTGGGGGTGAGGGAAAGAGGTAAAATATATTTAAAGAACAGAATAAAAAGGAACTCACACCTACCAGCCAAGGAAAAAGGGAAGGGGAATAATGTGATGTTCAACACTCCAGTGCTAAAACTTGGCCCAAACGAGTGCAAACCACAAAAACAAGGGGGGGAAACCAGAAAGTTATTTTTAGCAAATGGAAAACAATTGAACAGGGTGAGGGGGATGCTGATTAATCCACTTCTCTTCTAAGTTCTTGCTTCAGAGAAATGGAACTTGCAAAAGAACAGTGAGTGAACAGATGAAACCAACTGTTTGTCAGTATCTCTCCCTGAGGGCAAAGTAGGTTTGTCCACATGTTAGCAGTATCTCACTGCAAGTACACTCATTCTACCTTCAAAT
Source organism: Rhineura floridana (assembly GCF_030035675.1). Taxonomy (NCBI): domain Eukaryota; kingdom Metazoa; phylum Chordata; class Lepidosauria; order Squamata; family Rhineuridae; genus Rhineura; species Rhineura floridana. Next base: position 11,569,244 of record NC_084484.1, on the reverse strand, counting down.
TTGCTCAGAGTGATCCACACAGTGGGCTGAATTCAAGCTGGTGTTCTCTAGCCATACCAGTGGGCATTGGATCAATCCTTATGTTTGTTTGTGGCTCTGCCGTCTAATTTGATATCACCCTTCCGTTTGTCTGTGAAAAAATTGGGCATGTACCAGATTGGTTGACCTGTGCATGAGAGCCTTTAAAAAATGTTTCCTCTCAAGAATTGCATGATTGTGCTATTCTGGAGCATTGAGAAAAAACAGGTGCACATACCTTGAATCCCCCAAACAAGAAGATATTAACAAGTATTGGCTATATCTATCAGATACGCAGTTTTTAACTTTCACACAAACCTAGTGATCTAAAAACAAACAAAAGCCCCTTCTTTTCTACAGGAAGAGAAATGAACAGCAGTTGGGGGTGTGGAAAGGGGAAGATTTATCATTAACCAGATGAACCCACATGGGGAAAAATACTGACGGAAAGCATGCAGAGCCACAGTAAGAACATCCCTTCTTTTTATTTTATTTTATGGATTTGCATTATCCCCAGGTTGGGGAGATCTGAATTTAAGGCTAAAAAGGAGTAAGATCAGGGTTAGTGAAGAACATTATTTTTATGATGATCAAAACTTTGGGGACAAGTGGCTGCAAATACACATTAAATGCTTGCGTGGACAAAGAGCCATAGTAAAACAATTCCTTCTTTTTAAAAGCTAGATTTGTCTATCAAAATGAGTGGTTCATTCTTGGCCCCCTACCCAAGTTGCACCAGGTTGTTTCCTTTATAGTCAGCTTGGTTTCATTTTTTATTATGATGATGATGTCTGGAGAGGTTTTTTGTGACAATGCTTGGGGGACAGGATGTCACCGTTCTGACTCAGGCCACCTTGTTAATATTGCAATCCCAGTTTGGGCAATTAAAAAAACCCCTGAAGCATCCTGGTTCAACTTGTGCCTCAGATTTCCTAGAGAGCTTATGCATACATCTGACATTCAGCCTCCCATCAGGAGTACCAGTCAGAATGGACCAAAGCCTAGACTTTCCACTCACTTCCATCTTTGACTGACCCAATATGGCACCTGCCATCTGTGAACTAGTTTCTGCAAAGTGTTTCACAGACTGCTAGGGTTCAGCGTGGCCTGTACTGGTTTCTATTGTATAACCCCTGCCCTTTCAAGCTATCTTCTCTCTCCTTACTCAGATTGTAAGCTCTCTTTTAGAGACTGGCATTCCTGCAGCACCTAATCCAATTATTAAATGGTAATAACAAAATATTTTTAGCTTGCTAAAATTATTGTTATTAACAAGTTTTACTTCAACAAAGCACATAAAGTGTATCTTGATATTGACGGGTTGTGTTATTAAATGCAAAGGTCATCTTTGCATGCAGGTTCCATCCTGAATGGCTCAGAGAGGTTTTCAAAGAGTTCTAGCACCCTGCTGAGTTTTACATACCGGATTTTTTTTTTATTTGCTCAGGCTTTGAATTCAACAATGATACTGGACTTTTATCTGCTTGATGTTATGGCATTGTTTTATCCTGCCTTCTGCTGTGTTACCAATTTTATTGTGCTTTTTAAAATTATTTTTATTGTACTTTTGTATTTTATCTTATTAAAAGCAAGTATCTGCTATCTGTTATAGATATTTCATTATTCCTTGGCTCAGTTTGAAAGCAACCCTAGTGCTTGGATACACAATAAGGTATACATTTAAAATATTTCTTTTTTGTAGTGGTGCCCTTGTTTTGGACCAATCATCTTTCTGAGTTTAAATACGCACCAACATTAACAATATTTCATCATCTTCTAAAAAGATATTTGTACTCCCAGGACTACTATACATTTTAACTCTGCTCTGAGTTACCAGCTGCTTTTGTCTTGTGTGATTTTAGTGTTTGATGTGATTAAGCTGGCATAATTGGTGCTGGTGGAAGAGAACCAATGTAAAGCTGTTTCATTGCCTCTGATGAGCAACTAGCTGCCCTTGCCCTCTCCAGTAGCCACCATGCTATCAGGCTACCTGCTTCCATTCTAGCTGATCATGATAAGAACTGTAATTTGAGAACTGGTGCCTGAACTTGCTTTTTTCCTTGTTTTTCCCTTTCCCTTTTCTCTCATGTGTCGTGCTTTTTACATTGTTAGCCTAAGAGTAGTTATTTAACTTTTGTAAATTGTATTTACGTAACTTTACAGTTGACAATGAGGACATTGAACTTGTCATGGATTATCAATACCTCGGCACAGTCATTAACCAAAATGGAGACAATAGTCAAGAAATCAAAAGAAGGTTAGGACTGGGTAGGGCAGCTGTGAGAGAACCAGAAAAGATCCTCAAATGCAAAGATGTATCACTGAACACCAAAGTCAGGATCATTCAGACCATGGTATTCCCGATCTCTATGTATGGATGTGAAAGTTGGACAGTGAAAAAGGCGGATAAGAGAAAAATCAACTCATGTGAAATGTGGTGCTGGAGGAGAGCTTTGCGCATACCATGGACTGTGAAAAGACAAATAATTGGGTGTTAGAACAAATTAAACCAGAACTGTCACTAGAAGCTAAAATGATGAAACTGAGGTTATCATACTTTGGACAAATCATGAGAAGACATGATTCACTAGAAAAGATAATAATGCTGGGAAAAACAGCAGGGAGTAGAAAAAGAGGAAGACCAAAGAAGAGATGGATTGATTCCATAAAGGAAGCCACAGACCTGAACTTACAAGATCTGAGCAGGGTGGTTTATGACAGATGCTGTTGGAGGTCACTGATTCATAGGGTCGCCATAAGTCGTAATCGACTTGAAGGCACAAAACAACAACAACAACAAAATTGTATTTTGTAAATTATATTGTTTTATTGATGTATTTTATATCGTATTTTTACGAAGGTGGTATAAAATGTTTAAGTAAATAAGAAAAAGACCAAATACTTTGCTAAATCATGGGTAAATCAATTGAAGGCTGAGGGGTGACATGATTGCACTCTTTAAGTACCTGAAGGGCTGTCACATAGAGGAGGGTACAGATTTGTTCTCTGCTGCCCCAGAGGGTGGGACTAGGTCTAATGGTTTTAAGTTGCAGGAGCGTAGATTCAGATTGGACATGAGAAGGAACTTCTTGACAGTAAGGGCAGTTCGGCAATGGAACCGACTGCCTAGGGAGGTGGTGGGATCCCCTTCGCTGGATGTCTTCAAGCAGAGGCTGGACAGCTATCTGCGGGAGATGCTCTAGCTGTGGATTTCCTGCTGTGAGCAGGGGGTTGGACTCGATGGCCTACAAGGCCCCTTCCAACTCTATGATTCTATGATTCTATGGGTAATAGTGCTAAACATTAGTGCAGGGAAACTGTCTCCACATCCTCTGAAGTTTGAACCTTTAAAATTAAAGCAGACAAATAGCAGCTTATTTTAACTTATTACATATATTTATATTTCCATATATTTAACTTATTTTAACTTATTGGTGTTTTTAGTATTGGGCAATGGCATAAGTAATGAGTGTCTATAACAAAAGGTCTGTTTCAAGAATCACTGACTGATACAATATACAATACTGATTTTGTGCCCAAACATAGATTACAGGGAGAACATTAAGCAGAAATGCATTATTTCCACTCCTTAAAATTAAAATGTAGCTTTTAGAGTGACTTGAAGATAGAGTTCAGGAATACAAGAACCTGCAGCCTTGAACCTACTCATTGTCTACTTATTTACCTTGGACAATAATACTGTGCAAGATATTATACCAAGGGTGCCAATTTTAAAGAAAGGTTATTCATGTTAGCTCATCACCCAAAAGAATTCCCAGTTCTTTATAAACCTTTTTCGTTCCTGTCTTAATACTGGAGGTAGGGATGGTTCCTTTTTTCTTTTCTTTTAAAAATACATTATGTACTGCAGTTTTAAATTTTCCAGCTGATCTGATATTTCTTGCTACATATCAGTGTTAATAAATGTATTTAACCTTTGAGGAGAGATTCATACCAAGTGATGCATCAAGGAATGTATTTGGCTTTTCAACCAATAAAAAAGTATTCATTTGGTCCCCATTAGACTGCCAATTTCAAAGATGACATTTTAAGCTGATATCCAACAACAAGAATTTGTCTCTTTTTTGGGGGGGGGATGTAGAAACTTTGAACCCTATAATAAATGCATACCAGTTAATGACTACAGAAAATCACGCCATAGTAACCTAATTCATCTGGTGCCGAATGTCTGTGTGTACTAACACAGAGGGTATGACAGAGGTTTATAAAATCATGAATGGTATGAAGAGAAGGAAGCTTTCCCCCACCTTCTGATAAGACTAGAATATGTGCTCATTCATTGAAATTAATTGGCAGTAGGTTCAGGATAGTCAAAAGTAACACAAACATAATGCACACAAAACATATGGAATTTAGCATTAGGTGTTGTTGTGAGGGCCACTACCCGGGACCTAAATTTCATGTTACATACACTACAAATGTATGTAAGGGTAGCTTTACAGCCCTTGTAGACCATTTAGCAAAGGAAAAGCTGACTCTTGGAGAGTGACCTGGAGCAGAGAAGGGGCAGTGGAGGGAATATTCAGTCATTTGCTCACTGCCCACACATGACTTTCCCCAAGCAGCTTTTCCTCCTGTGGAGTTTCAAAAGCAAGTTTATTAATTTTTGTATTTGAAATATTTACATCTCACCTTTTCATTATTTAGTGGCCAAAATGGCTTACATAAATAATAAAAAATCAGTTAATTTTATAGCCAAACACATCAAAGCAGAAAACTGTTCAGAGAAGCAGAACAGCTAATAAAGAGTGTCCATTAGAAAAACACCTAAGACAAAGGAAAAGGTTTACTTGCAGTCTAAACTAGAGAAGAGACAGTGAACTGTTTTGCATATAACAGTAAGCCAAACCATGGCTTAGTGTGAATGCACAAGTGTAAGGGTTTACGGAGAGGAAATCATGGCTGCTGTACTCCTCCTCCTTCCTCCTGTTGCTGTGCTGCCCTAAGCTATGAAAGGGGTGGGGAACCACTGGCCCAAAGGCTTCATCAGGCTGACCAGCCCTCCCCATTTGGCCCATGAGGCCATTTTGGTTAATCCACGCCCACCTATCCTACACTTATATTATATATAACATCAGTTGTAGGGCAATCAAAGACCTGGCTCAGCCAACCAAAAGGGCCTCTCAAGTCCCAAAAATCAGCTGATTGTCAGGTCTGGAGCATTCTGAAAGTTGATTTGTGCATGGTACATTTGTCTGCCCGGTTTGATTTCAGGCATGCCAGCAAAAGTATCACCTGACATCACTGTGACACCCGGTGATTCACCATTAGGTGGCCCCATCCACCTCTCAAATTTGGTCCACAGCTGGGGGAGATAGCCCTGTTCTTGACCCCTGAACAAAGCCATGGTTTGTTGCTGTATTGTCCAAACTCATGTTTGTGGTTTGTCTTCTCTACATTAACTATAAGCTGTAAACTCCAGAACAAATGGTGGTTACAAAAGTAGTGCCTTTGTGGACATGGGGATTCATATGGTGATTTAGGGTCCTCAAGATACTTGAGACCCAAAGTATTTAGGTTTATAAAAAAAATTAAAAAATCAATATTCTGAATTGAGCAGGGAAGCATACAGATTGCCAACAGTTCAAGATTGGTGCAAAGTGATTAATGTGGTAGTTTCTTGTCAATAATGTCAGTGCCATATTTTGGATCAACTGACGTTTCTGGGCACATATCTAACCTTGACATTGCAAAGCATAAATCACGAAGGTGAGGTAAAATATAGAGCTCAAAATAGTAATGATGTCATCATTCTCATCCTTGAACAACTTGAGACCATGCTGAAGATGTTGGTAGGCATCTTCTCAGCTAACCAGCAACAATTTCCAACCCACTTCAAATTAAAAAAATCAAATAGAGATTTCTGCAGTATATTCTGCACCATCACAGAGGCTTTTTCTGTAATTTTCTGGGATGGAATGGTTTTGACCATGATGTTTTTGGAGATGCTAGTGCTGCTTCCTGATGAAGTAGACTTGGCTGGTCCAAACACAGTGGACAAGGTGCCCCTTCTATACTGGCAGATGGCGATGAGGGAGGGAGGAAGTGGGTGGGGAATGGATTCATAGGCTTTTCTCTACATTTCTCTTGTGCAGGCACGCTCACAGCACAAAGCACTTTCTTTAGATGTTACACCCATTTTCTCCTATATACTCATATATGAAAATATTTTGGAATGCTTACAGCCATGTCCATAACTCTTCTTCAGACCCCTATGCACCTAAACACTGTGGTGTCTACTGATCACCTTTTCACTAAAGCCTGAAGGGTCTCTAAAGGAAGGTGGTTAGGTGGAGTGGAGGGGGAGTTGAAATATATCACATATACTGAGATTAAAGGACGAGGAGGGGGAACTTACTTATTCCCGTTTAATGACGTTCAAAGGCAGACCCTGGAAGAGTTTTTGAACTTCAAGCCTTAAATGAAACCAGTTACAGATTATAGGACCTGTTTAGATGGTTTCCCAAAGCCCAAGGTTTGGTCCAATTATAGAGCTAACAAAACAGAGATTATAGGAGAAGGACAAAAATGGTTGTTTAATGGAGGAGAGACAAAGACAAAAATAAATGAACATAAGAAGAGCAGCTGGATCAGGCCAATGGTCCATCTAGTCCAGCATCTTGGTGCTGGTGCTGCTGAGTTCTGGAGGCCCTTTAACCAGGAGCTTCATAATCTGAGGCTGGAGGGGGAAAAAAACACCTTATGACTTTCCAGCTGAACTCAACATGAACCCCACAGTTCCTTTGTTCCTACTCAGCAGGATGTTTCAGTTGCCTGGAACAAGTAGATTAAAAATAAAAAGACTCTGTGGAGATACTCAAAACAAGGGAGTTTATTAAAGCAAAACACCAGACAAAAACAATAATTTCACTGGGTTATGAGCACCAGAACAGTAAAGATTTCTTTCAGGATCTTTCCACATGCTATGCAGTTGCAAACCCAGAGTTACCACTGAATGTATATTCAACAAGCAGCTCCAGCCAATCCTGGATGCTTGACAACTAGGGTTGCCAAGCAACCTAGCAAAAATGGTCTAACCTGGCTTTTCACCTGGGAAAATTGCCAGGATTTCTTCTGTAAATACCAGGATGTTGGTTGTCATTTATAACCTCCCTGGTAGACTGTGGGAATGCTGTGGACATAATATATCTCAATTTCAGCAAAGCTCTTGACAAAGTGCCCCACGATATTCTGATCAGCAAGCAAGCTAAATGAGGGCTGGATGGAACAACTATCGGGTGGATCCACAGTTGGCTACAGAAGTGTACTCAAACAGTGCTTATCAATGGTTTATTCTCAAACTGGGGGACGTAATGAGTGGGGTACCACAGGGTTTGGTCCTGGGCTTAGTGCTCCTCAACATTTTTATTAATGACTGGGATGAGGAGGTGAAGGGAATGCTTATCAAATTTGCAGATGATACAAGATTGGGAGGGATAACTAATACCCTGGAAGACAGAAACAAAATTCAAAGGGATTTTGATAGGCTGGACCATTGGGCTAAAAATTTAACTGAAATTTAACAGGGATAAGTGCATCTAGGAAAAAGAAACCAAATGCACAGTTATAAGATGGGGGATACTTGGCTCTGCACTACTACATGTGAGAGGGATCTTGGGATCTTGGAATTGTTGTTGATAAGCTGAACATGAGCCAACAGTGCGATCTGGCTGCAAAAAAGGCAAATGCTATTTTTACGATGCATTAACAGAAGAATAGTTTCCAAATCAGTTGAAGTATTAGTTCCCCTCCATTCAACACTGGTTAGGCCTCATCTTGAGTGCTTTCTCCAGTTCTGGATGCAACAAGGATGAGCAGGGGACTGGAAACAAATCCCCATGAAGAGACACAGAAAGAACTGGGCATGTTTAGCATGGAGAAGAGAAGACTGAGGGGAGATATGATAGCATTCTTCAAATACTTAAAAGGTTGCCACACAGAGGAGGGCCAGGAGACAGAATAATGGGCTTAAGCTGCAGGAAGCCAGATTGCAATTGAACATCAGGAAAAACTTCCTAACTGATTAGTGGTACAACAGTGGAATAATAATAAATAATAATAATAATAATAAATTTAATTTTTGTGTCGCCTATCTGGCCGAAACGACTCTAGGCGACGTACAATTACTTAGTGAGGCGGTGGCCTCTCCAACACTGGATGCATTCAAAAGGCAGCTGGACAGGCACCTGTTGGGTATGCTTTAATCTGGATTCCTGCATTGAGCAGGGGGTTGGTCTTGGTGTCCTTATAGACCCCTTCCAACTCTGCTATATAATGACTATGATTCTAAAGCTGGTATTTGAGCAAAACCCAGTAGTTTCATCTTCCCTCAGTACACAGGCTTGAAAAATGCAGTCCAAGCAAGTACACAGATAGGATTGTAGCCTTGCAGCTTCTCCATGTTTACTTTGAAGGAGGGATGGAATCATCTGTCTGTTTCGGTTCTCTCCGTTTCTCATTTTTCTAACCTTAAATTTGGTTCCTCACATTTCACAGCAATTTCCTGATGAAAATTATCCAGCATTGTAGTGTCACCCTGGGCTCCTATTGGGAGGAAGGGCAAGATGATGATGATGATGATGATGATAATAATGTGAATTTCTCCAAAGAGATACATATTTGTACGCAGCCATTTCTCATCATGTAATACATTTTTGTGTGATTTTCACTCATGCATTTTTATGCACATTTCCCCCTAACATATGCATTTTCATAAACAGTGTTTGCCTGGCGAACTGCATTGCAAAATAAGAATAAGGGCAAATTTTGAAGGATGGCTGTGTTTCAGTTCTCATATTGTTTCGGAAAGTGCAAATTTGATATATTCTGCTTGAAATGTTAAGTGAATCGAAGCTCTCACCCATCCCTACTCTGAAGTAAGGTCTGTTCCACTAAGACCAACTTCCAGGTGCATAGCCTTAGTCTTATCTTTCTTCCACTTCCTGGTACTAATCTGACAAACATTTTGTTCAGCCGAAGGGCAGCCAGGTTGGCCCTGGCCGAAGGCACCTGCAGCCCACTCCTTAGGGTGTGGGGGTATCACTCCCCTTCCGTGATCCTCAGCAGGGCCGACTTTTGACCCTGCCACAGATTGCAGAGACAGACCTCCCAGCTTCCTCTACAGACCGTAGGGGCCTGAGGCACCTGCTCGCTCCACCTACCTCTCCTCCTTTTTTGTGAAAGGCTTCTCTAAGGGGCTGGTGCCCCTACTGCCATCTTGACTGATGGCAGGCATGTGCGCGCATGCAGCTTAGCATGCATGCATGACATCAACAAAGATGGTGGCAGGGGTATCAGCCCCTTAGAGAAGCCTCAGTCGCCATCTTGATTGATGGCAGAGATCTGCATGCCAAGCACGCAGGCATTCACAGAAAGAGAAAAGAGGGAGGTGGAACAGTCCCACATGGTCTGTAGGGGGGACTGGGAGCAGGGGCCCCGGGGCAGGCTGGCACCCAAGCGCCCAGTCATGCCTAGCGCCGGCCCTGATCATATTGGTACTATAATTTACGATCCCCTTTCAGATTCTGAAGAAATCGTGTCCTTCATCATATTCCCATTAAGCATAGCTGAAGACAATAAGTGATTAATCATTCTGATTAATTAATTAATATTTTAACTGTTGGATGAGACCATGTCTTTTATTTGCACAAGAACTTCTCTGTTCGGTACAATGCTGCCCCAGTCCACTCCATGCTTCCACAATTACAACTGTCTTTACCTCGACATGACCAACCGCTGCAATTTCTGTTATTCATGAATGATCTCATGCCTCCTCCACCATGTTTTCCTTCTCTCTTGCAATGCCTCTTATAGGCTTCTGCCATTCATTTTCTTAACTCACTTCCATCTACAAGCAACTATTATTACTGCCCTGTTTCCTTTCTTTCTCCTCCTCATTTTTAAAAATTTATTTTGTTTAATTTACTTGAGCAAATGTATATTCTGTCCTTCAGTTGCGCAAAAAAACACTCACAGTGGTTTACATAAAATCAACAATTTTCCATAAAACAATTAAATAACAATAAAAAGCAGAAGCAACTGCAGCAAACACTACCAGTTAAAAAGCAATGAGATCTCTGGCATCTGACATTAACATATCTCTGGCAAATTCAACGTTTAGTAACCTAGCCACATTTTTTTTAAAAAAGATATAATCCACAATCTGTTTCTGTATTTTCAACAGCAGCCTGACACTGGCACACAGAAGCTTAGAAGGTGAAATCTTTTCTGACATGGAGATATATGGCAGGAAAAACATCACCATCTTAGTTTCTGAGCCAAATTCAAGGTGCTGGTAGTCAAAAATTTAAATGGTCCAGGTCTAGGATACTGGAGGGAACAGCTTCACCCACATGTTCCATCCCATGTTTTGAGAGCAGGCAATGAACCCTGGTTTGCAGTGGTGGTTCCTCAACTCTTGAGTTCCCTCCTGATTAAATGCACCGTATCTACTTCATTGGCACTTTTAAAAGAGTTGTAGATACTTTTATGTTAGATGCTGTTTTAAATGTTGTCTTCTCTCATGTATTATTTTAAATTTTTAATATTTTATACTCAGTAACAACATCTGATTTTATGTTGTGAATTGGTTTAGGGATTCCAGTCAAAAAGAAGGTTATCTAGCTGTGAAATAAAGAATATCTAAAATGTCTATGTAGCAGACTCCTGTCAAAATCACATGACCAGGGCCAATCAAACCATGACAACTTTAGTGTAACTGCTGTTAAAGGTACTTAAAGCTGTCATTTACTGGCTCTGCTCCTGTCCTTTAATAGCAGCTTCTGGAAAAGAGACAAGAGAGGGAGAGAGATGTGGATTGGATTCAGTGTCTCAGCTATATCTACAAATGGTTTATTTGGATTAGACAATATAGGGACTTCTCACATATTTTTAAAGGGTCTTTCATACTTTATGAATGCAATATATATGTGTGTGTGTGTGTGTGTGTGTATGAATGTAACTGTGATTAACCAAACAGAGGTTTTTATTATATTAACAAAACGTTTCAGCTTCAACTGTTCTTCAGTATATTTATCTGTTGTAAAGAATTTTATACATCCTTGGTAAATTGGAAGAACATTTTGGTGGAGGGCAGAGGTACATTATTTAACAGCAGCCAGCCAAGCAAAAATAATTTGGACATTTTAAATTGTTTTTTAAAAAATTAAATTGTGTTTTCAAATTGTTTTTTGTGTTTTAAAATGTGTATATTTGTTTTAATGTTTTTAATTGCTGTAAACCGCCCAGAGAGCTTCGGCTATGGGGCAGTATATAAATGCAACAAATAAATAAATAAATAAATGGCTCTAGGGTAGTGAAGTTAACCTTATTCAGGTGTTCAAAATTTGCTTCTATGGGTTTAAATTACCATATGTAAATTTTGTGCAGATCTGGGTTCTCTTTCTTTGTGATGCTTTTCCTCTTTTTTCTTTTTTTTCCCCAAGTCAAAATTATCACCTTAGCAAAAGAGGATAAAGATTTGCATTTACTAATTTAGATTAGATTAGATTAATTTTTATGATTTTAAAAAAGAAATACAATCTGGCCCCACACCATAGGGCAGCCAGTTTGGGCACTGGCCAAGGGCCTCTGTGGCTGAGAAGGGCCCCTGTTGCTAGGGATGGGTAAATGTAGCTCCAGCTCCATGATCTATGCTAGCATTGGGTCATGGACCATGCACCCCACAACACCATGCTAGCATGGATCGTGGAGCGGGAGCCACCCTCCCAGGCACCCCCCCCAACAGCATGGGCTTAAAATAGGCCCAGCTGCACCACTTCCCATTTTGCTGCATTAGCATGCCAGCATGCTGTACCACGACTGCCGAGGGCCCACTGCAGTCTGGTGCCCAAGGGCCTTCTGCAGTCTGGTACCAGTGCTGAACACAATGCATCTCACATTGAGGGGAAGACTGTGACTAGGTGACCTCTGTGTCTGCTCAGTCTGAAGGTCCCTGGTCTTTCTTCTTATGGTTCTTTCTTCAAACTGTGCATAGACTTTGACAGCCCTCTGTAAAATAGGAGACATGGCCACCATTCCTTTCCCTCTTTTTTGGACTCCCAGGAAGGCAGGTTTATCAAACCCATATGGGTGGGCTGCATTCAGCTGTCCTCAAATTCCTATCTATCTATCTATCTATCTATCTATCTATCTATCTATCTATCTATCTATCTATCTATCTATCTATCTATCTATCTATCTATCTATCTATCTATCTATCTATCTATCTATCTATCTCAGAGCTTGGAAAAGTTACTTTTTTGAACTACAACTCCCATCAGCCCAATCAAGTGGCCATGCTGGCTGGGGCTGATGGGAGTTGTAGTTCAAAAAAGTAACTTTTCCAAGCTCTGATCTATCTATCTATCTATCTATCTATCTATCTATCTATCTATCTATCTATCTATCTATCTATCTACCTACCTGTCTGTCTGTCTGTCTGTCTGTCTGTCTAATCAATCTCCCACCCTTCCTCCCAGTAGGAGGCCAATTCCTAGGCCAATTCTGGGGCATAGAAATAAAACACACGGTCCTCCTTCATGGCAGTGAGGATAGTGAATCAATCTTATTTCTCTGCCTCGTTGCATTCTCAGGTAGTCACCCAGTAGAGTTTTTTTTTTCCAAGTGGTAAAGGGGACACTACATCCAGACCCTGGAGAGAATATGTTGGAACCCTGGAAGTTTGCTAGGCATTTTGAAGGAAAAGTCATATTTACTCTGACCTAGATGCCACCATTGATACGGCTCTGTTGGAGGTGTCCAGAGAACTATCTGATCTGGTTTTGTGAGTTCCGTTTCAGTTGTTTGTATATAGTCTGAGGATGTGGACAGGCTGCTTGGAGGGGATTACACAACTACCTGTTTTCCCACCTCTTGCCCAGCCTGGCTTGTTATACTGAATAAAGGGGCCTGACTGGGTAGTCCAGGAGGTTATAAATGCCTCACTGAGAGAGGGAGTGGTTCTGGCCACCTTGAAAGAGGTAGTTGTGAGACTTCTTAAGAAATACTCACTGGTCTGGGAGATTGTAACTATTGCCCAGTCACAAATATCCCCTTTTTTGGTCAAGGTGCTTAAGAACGTGGTGACAGCACAAGTCCAGGCTCTATTGGATGAAATGAATTATCCTAGAACCATTTCAGTCTGGAGTTAGGCTGGAGTTTGGCACAGACAGTCTCTGTCATCCTGATGGATGACCTTTGTTGGGTTTGAGAAGGGATGTATGTGCATTCATATTGAATCTCCTGCAAATCTCAATGACTTTTGCTACCATTAATCATGGTATCTTACTGGATTGGCTCTGTGGCATGAGGATGGAGGAGTAGGAATGGATGTAACCATTATAGTCTAATCTACCCATTTTCAGAGAGGAAGGGCCTAACAAAGTCTGTCCCATCCCCAGGAGGATTTTTAATGGAAAATCCTTAAAAATCTGCCCAGAAACACACACTTGGGGGGGAAAAAGTACATATAAGGCAGTTCAAGAGTTGTATGCTGCCTCTGTGCTGCCCTCCCCCATTTTTTCCTTTTCCACAGGGCATCCAGCAACTCACAACCTGAGTGACTAGCACCATATAAACATTGAAGGTAGCCATGTTTATTCCATATACTTCCCCATGAGACCAATGGGACATCAAGTTCTATCACTCCAGGAGGACTTGTATGTGCATTCAAAGCATGTGGTGACAATAAACCCTGTATGCTAGCTGCTCAAGCTGTGGGTGGCTGAATGCCCTGTTTTTAGAAATTGAAAGGGGAGGGGAATGGATGAGATGACAGAGACCATTGTACCCTCAGTTTGCTTCATAAAGGAAGTTGCTGGAGTGCAGATTCTGAAGTGGACTATTGATTCAATCTGGGTCATGATCTACCCAAATTGGTTCAGGTGAGCCCACTTTAGAATTTCAGTAGGGCAGGTTCCTCCCCCATTCCTAGGTGGGAGAGAGTGATATGGCAGTTCCATTTTTTTCTGCAGGGTCAGCTTCAGAAAACAGCATTGGGGAATTTTTGCTTGACCCTTTCATGGCATTTGAGCTATGGCTGCCTGCAAAGTTCAGTTTCATTCCCCACCCCCCAATGCTTTTTAACATCCATATGAAGCTGCAGGGTGAGGTCACTGAAGGATTTGGAGTGGGGTATCATCAGCATACAGATGAAGCGCATCTCTATTTCTCCTTGCCATAGGAGAGGCTTAGGAAATACTGGACTGTTGTCTGGACTCAGAAATGGGCTGGATAAACTGATGCTGAATCCTGACATGATGGAGGCACTGTGGATTAGTTGTTTTTGGTCCAGGAAGTTGGTGTATTACCTCTACTGGATTAGGTTGTACTCTCCCTGAAGCAGCAAGTGTGCAACTTGGGAGTTCTCTAGTGTTGTCACTTGAAGCCCAACTGGCCTCCATAGTTCAGAACAGCTTAAGTTGGTTTATCAGTTGTGGCCTTTCATGAATAGAACTAATCTGGTGACAGTGATCCTCCAGTAACCTCCAGGTTGCAATATTCTTAAACAGTCAGAATTCTGGATAGTTTACCTAGATGGAACCATATTACACCAGTTCTAAAGAAACTGATGTACAGAGGCTCCCTATTTGCCCAATTTCAGGTGCTGGTGCTTACTTTTAAGGCTCTAGACAACTTGAAACTCAAGTAACTGTAGAACCATTTTTCCCCATACCAACTTCCTCATGCACTAAGATAGTCAGAGGAGGCCTTTTTCCATGTTCTGTTTGTAGAAATACACTATGTGTGTGGTGGTGCCCCAAATGTTGCATGCTCTCCTGAGGGAGGTATGCCTGGTACTGACACTGTATTCTTTTCAGTAACAGTAACCCTTTTTTATTTGATCAGGCTTTTTAGATTGTGATTTTTTGGTTGAATTACTCTTAATGTTATTGTATTGCATTGCTGAATTGGTTTATGCTTTTGTAATTTTGAATTTCTTTGTATGCTCCTCTAGTATTTATTTTTGGATGAAGGGCAGTGTTTTACATTTTTAAACTAAATAAATAAAACACCTCAGATTTCAGGATACTCTGTTACAGTAGGGTCGCACTCGTACAGCAGACCCCCGCGGGAAAGCGAAAACTGCCGAAAAGGGGATCAGCTGTAGCGTGGGGGTCTGGAACCTAACCCACTGATCTCACCTCCTCGGGAGCAATCAGCTCGAGCAGGAGTCTAATCATGCCAGAAGAGGAGATTAGCTGTGGCACGCTACAGCTGATCTTCCCCTCCTCCGGCATGATCAGCTGGAGTGTGGGGAGCTCCAGCCCCCCTCCAGCTGATTGCCCCTGTTGGTGCCGTATTAGCAGAATGCCGAAAAGCGGGGTGCTGAGAAGCAGGGCCCTACTGTAATAGAATAATGGTTTTTCTTCCTTCAGAATCTGCTGCTTTCATCTGTATGTTTCAAATACTGTTGTCTTGCAAAAGTTTCATGGTTCTTGGAAGAAACTGCTGTGCTAAGCTGGCCTGTCCCCATTTTCAGCTTTCCTTGCCTCAGATAACTTGGGGAACCCTGAATTAATAAAGAGATAATTGCACTTTTGCAAATGTGTTCAACAAACTTCAGTTCAATATGAGAAATTTCCTCTGTAATTGTTTTGTTTTTGATCAGAGACATACTGCAAGCTGAATATACAGTTTCAGAGTTCATCTTGTGCTTTGCAAGATGAACTTTCAGCTACTTTGTGGTTCACCTGCCTAAATTATGTGAAAGGCTAAGGAAGAATGTTAAACAAGGGTAGAGGAAATTGGGGAATGATGCAAACTGAAACAAAGCTTTTTATTCATATGGCTCTAGTCATGCCTGAAAACTAAATAATGATCATAGCACCAAACATTTAACAATGCTATCTTGTATTTGTTCCATCCCAAACCCCCACCAGTCTTAATCAGTGTGAAATATACAATCTGAACATAGGGAATTAATCAGTAAGAATGATGTGAGGTGGCAATGGTAAATGCATTGGGCCTCCACACTGACCCACAGGCAGCCTGACCAGAAATACACTTGGCTGGGCCAGGAGTGAGGCAGTGCAACCCCACACCAGTGTGGCATAAAAAGATGGCATCAGTAGGGGAAGTAGAGCTGGAGGGAGAGATGTCAGAGAGGGAGGAGAGAGAGGAGAAGCAGAGGAATGGACTTCGTCTTTTCATCCCAGAAGTTTCCAAGTGAGCAAGTAAGAGGTGGCTTCCTCTGCCTCAGAAAGAAAAAAGATGTTTAGAAGGTGATGCCCTCAAATATAGGTGGGCCTAAGGAGACGGTATGGGATTCCAGTAGAAGGGTTGCACCCTCAAAGATAGGAGGTACTTAGGAAGACTGACAGGGACTACAGTATGAGGGTGATTCCCTCAGCTACTAAGAAGCTATTAGAGGTGCAAGAGAGTTACAGAATAGGAGACAAACAGGTGGTAATTAAATTAGGTCTGGTGGTGAGCCAGATCAATAGGATTAGTGAAAAGTAAGAAAGATGGGAGGTGATCCTCCATTACCCAAAAGCCTTTGTGAGAATTCTTGTTATTAGAAGGGCTTCTGAATTTTAGCAGCAACAGGTCTACCAGCTCTAATCTGAGGTACGAGTGTCCTGGGGCTCTGAGTAACCTCTTGGGGAAGAAGAGGAAACTTTATTAAAGGAAAAGTAAATACAAACTTTATTTTTTTCCAATAATGTAACCTCACAATTAGAATACTTCTGTTATACCTAATTCAATATTATTGGGCCATATAACCTACACTGCAAACCCTCAACCCTACGCCTTGTTGCAAGCCCCAAAACACACCAGCCTACACTGAAACTCCCCCACAAATAGGGTTGCCAGGTCAGAAGCATCCCAAACCTTGAGATTTCAGAGGCATGTCCTAGTGATGTCGTGGGGTATGTCCTAGTGATATCATAGGGATGGGCCCTAGTGATGTCATAGGGGTGGGACCTAATGATGTCATTAAGAATGTTACATTAAGCATCAACCACAGCTGCTTGGAGCATACCACTCAAACAAAAAATTCTCCGATTGGAAATTAAGATAGAAATCTTACCTAAATGAGGGTGTTCCCAACTCCAGCTGAAGTGACGGGATCATCCTTTCTCACCTGCTTAGACAGCCTCAGTAAGGAACATTTAATCTAGCCTATTTGCTTCTGGCAAGAAGGATTAAAGTACCCTCAGGCCAGGTCAGTCACCAGAAGGCCAGTGTAGGAATAAAGGAATCCAGTGTTGTGGAGATGTTAGATGGGAGCACTCAGGAGTAAAGATTGATGTTCCTGAAGCCTGCAATTCTAAACTAAGGGACTAAGCCCCATAGAACTCAACAGGACTTACTTCTGAGTAGATATAGTTTGGATTGTGCTGTTGATAAGGCTTGACTAGGGATCCTCTGCAATGATATCCGTATCAAAGCAGGGTTGGCAACCCCCTGTCTGGAATGTCTTGCCTGCATTTTAACATGGCTGCTCCAAACTTCTTTACAGACTTGACCCTTTACAGATTTGAGAAATTAGTAAGAATTAAGAAGATTCTCTACTCTTTCTTGCCTACTCTTGTTGGCTGCTATAAACTCACATTGACAGCCAACCCAATTCAGTGAGAGGACTGAAGTGAAAACAAGAGTGGGGTCATTTTTGAGACCTAAGGGAGTCAGATAGACAGGTCACTGATCAAGAAAGGATCAAGAGGAAAGTTAATAAAAGGCAATCCTGTGCAGGCTTACTCTGAAAACAGAGATCCATATCTATTCATTTGCACACATTTAAGCTGGTAATGGCTTTAAAAAGAGTGTGTGTGTGTCTACGTGTGGGTGTGTTGAATATATATATATTCAAGAAACATTCCATAAACTGAAAATACTGCAGGACTATTATATCAGTTCCATGCCAGGCCTAGTATTTTTAAGGATCCTGAGCACTAACTGGTAGTATGAGATACTATTTTTTTTGCGGGGGAAGGGAGGGTAATTTCCATTTTTTTTATCCAGTCCTGAGAAAGAGAGAGACAACAGGTGATCCTGAGGGCAGTACAACTTTGTCAATTATTTCCTCCCAAGGTTTTGGAGGTAACTCCCAGACCTGGACCAGATTTGTTTATGTTAACTTCCTGAACATAATAGGATTTAAAGTCTTTTCTTTTCTTTCATTTACAACTTTCAAAAATTATAAGCCATGTGGTTAGCAGTTGAAAATAAATATCCTTGTTAGGCTCTAGAACACACTTAGTTCAATTTCGGCTTTAAATTTAAATTGCATTACAGTCTGCTGTATGTATCCTTCACAACAGGTTGCAGTGCCTTGTAGAGTTTGGGATGTGTAAGGAAGTGCACATATAATTGAGAACTACTAATTATATGCAATATTTTAATACATTTTCTTTTTTAAAAAATGAGGCCTAATTTTGGCTCAAGTTCCACAGAGCAAAGAAACTGGAAGCTAAAGCCGATGCCTTAACAGATGTGTCCTGCTGTGATCACCAGTGATGTGGCAAATTATGCTTGCTTACAACTTACCTTCAGTGTTCTCACACTTTTCTTGGTCTTTCATGTCCAAATCCAAACAGGGAGGATGGAGTCCCTGGAACTAGCAAAGATGCCCCATGTTGTTCTGGTTCTATATTGCTTTATGAAGAATCTATTAAACATTATTTTCAAAACTTGCTTTGAACAAATTCAGTACATTGCTTCTTCATTTCTTTGCTTTAAAGTTGTTCATTACTGGTACCATCATACCACATGCTAAGCCTTTCACAGCAGTACCAGTACTTCCGTACCACATCAGAGAAGTCCCCCATCTCCCAGTGTTTTGCCCATCCTGCCAGCCACTGATGTAAGCAACAAACTGGTATGGGCCAGGAGGATACCTCTTGCAATACAAGTAAGGCCCAGATACTTCATAAGGCAATATAGGACCCAGACAATGCGGCACTGCATTCCCCTCATCTGGATTTGATAACTGAATGTAGTCCAGTCTGTAGCTTCTAGGAAGGCACAGAGATGAATTACTCTGAAAGTGTCTTTGTCATCAGAAATATGGCTGGTGTGTGTGTGTCTTTCCCTTGACACATTCTCTGGTCTGGGTGGTGACAACATGGCTGCTGCTGAGAAGGATTTTCCTGATAGGCCAGGGGTGCAAAGCCTCAAGCCTATGGGCCAAGTACAGCTCTCCAGACCTCTGTCTGGCCTTCTGTACTCTCTCTAGGTTGCTCCCCAGGCCACAATGCTGGTCAGCCCTGCTCTGTGCCTCCAGGTGCTTTTGCCCAACTGGACTATGACCTTAAACTGTGCTAATGTCTCTGGCTTGCCAGGATGGAGGTGTGTCTATGCAGGGAGAAACCGCTGGCTTTTGCATGGCTGGAATGTAGCCTACTGTACAAAGGTAAGTGTCACATCCCTTGTTCAGCCCCATCCACCATTGTCATAAGGCCCCTGGAAGGTCGCCAATGAGGCAGTGTGGCCCTCAGGCTGAAGATGGTTCTTCACCCCTGCTACAGGCTATGCACATTTATGCAGTTTATTAAAAAACATGTTTAAGTGTTTTACCCTATTACATTCCTTCTCATCAACTAATTCTTAACAGATGACATTATCAGGAATTGAGCAAGGTCCTACCTGAGCCAAGACAGAGGCAAAGGGCTCTTTAACCTCCTCCTTTCAGTGGCAGCACCAGAAAAATAAAATATTGGGAGAATACTGATGGAACAAAGTGCATGGGGATGGGAATATCAAAAGTGGTTTTTACCCCTTCAAGTAACCACAGAGAGGTCTAGTAATGGCTGTGGGATGGGGGAGCCGCTTGCTCCCTGCCTCCACCTCTGGCACCGTTCATGGTTTCTCTTCATTGTGAACATGACTTTCACCCTTTCTGTATGTCAGATACTCATTCCCATGCATGAAAACTGGAATGAACTGGTAAAGTATTTCAGGGGAGCACTCTGCTATAGCATCACACTGTAGAGGTGGTTCAAACTATCCCCACATGTTGAAAGAACATATGAGGAGTCTTGCAGGGCTGGATGTGGGCTAATCCATTTCCCCCACCCATGCCCTGGATGCACTTAATGGCCACCCTACCCAACTCCCTTTTAGGATTTTGGTCATATTCTGCATTAGCAGAATGTTATTGGTGCTACTGTAGCACTCTTTTAGGCTGCCAGTGACTGGAACAACATCTTCCATTTATTTATTTAAATAGTTATAAACCACTCTTTCATATAAAATACCACAGACTGAAAGCACAGTAGTTTCAATGAAAACAATAAAAACATCAAACACGTCAGTAAGAGCTAGTTAGGAAAGGATCTCAGATTTAAATAACACAGTTTCGAGATGTCTAAAAACTTCTCAGTGGGCAAGGAGTTCCACAAGGCAAGGCCAACCACACTAAAATCTCAGCCCCTGGTAAAGGTCAGCTGAATCTCAGGTGCACATGGAATCACCAATGGAGCCCCATCAGAAGACCTTAGTGATCTAGGTAGAGAATAAGGAATCAGGTGGTCCTTAAGGTACTTTGGGTCCACATTATTTAGGGCTTTGTGAATGAACACAATAATCTTGAACATGACTAATTAGCAGATTGGTAACCAGTTCTGGTCTTTCATCAGTGGAGTAACATGTTGCCATTAGCCTGCTCTTGTGAGCAGTTTGGCCATCTAGATAACAGTGTGTTCATCTGATGCTTGTAGCACCTGACATACCCTAGATATACTGTTATTCACTATTATGTAAAACATCCACCTTTTCAAACAAGTTGAAGTTGTCTTTGTTGTCTAATAGGTTCGATGAGCTCAGTCTCTCTGAATTAGGCAAAGAAGTGCCTTAGCCACAACTGCCTCAATGCAAGAAAGTGTTTCTACTATCTGCTTCTGAGAATGAAACAGAGCTGACTGGAGGAATGCTCAGTGCTCAAAAGGCAAGGGTGCAGAGAAGAGAGGTGGGGGAATCTTTTGTTTTAATCACAGTGAAATGTTTTCCCAGGGCATGCCAAACACAATGATTTAGGAAAGGGTTTAAAAACTATCTTTGTTTTTCATGTAGATCTATGCCTTCCTTTATGCAAGTCATGGAGAGATCTCCACTGTCCCCCAAAATTGGGGGGGGGCAGAAGCCCACCACCACCAATATTCCTTGAGGTAACAGGGCCCTTGCTCTAGGGTGACATTTTCCCCACTCAGTCTTTCCTGGGGATCTAAGCTTACCCCCTGCCACCACACATTACCTTATGCAATATACTGTATCTCTCTTTCCCAGGGAGAAAAAGTTGTCCCCCTCCTCCAAAACATTTCCATGGGAGGGGGCAGAATCCCATCAATGATCCTTGGTGCAACATGGTTGTTGCTGGGAGGTGACATTTATGTCACCACAGCCTATCTTAAGGATCCATGGTTTTTTCCCCTCCCCACCTCTGTCACCGTATGATTCATATCGTGCGTACCTGAAAATGGTAACATCTGCCCTTGTGAGAGAACAACTGTAGCTACCATTCTGAAATTTGACAGCCTACATCCCCTCAGAAGGGATGGCAATGCCTACAAATTTCATCCTATTCTGGCAGAAAATGGGGGAAAAGTTATAGTCTTGTCCTCTTCCCCCCTAAAAAATCAGAATGTAAAGATGCCCTTCACAAATAAATAAATAAATAATGGATGTCTCTGCCTACAATTTTATAGGCTTAATCCACTCTGGAGGGGTTCATTGGCTTAGAACTCAAAACACTGATGGAATCAGAGACAGCACAGAGCAAATCAGAAACAGACTGGATTTCTTCTTAAATGCATGGTTACAGATGGAAGATTAATCTTGGGGGCTATGCACATCCCTAATGTATACTGTATTTAGGAAAGAGGTATTGAAAACCAACTGTATCTGACTGATAGTGAGTGGAGGATACAGCTAGAGTCATGGAGTAATAGCCTTGGTTTGTTTTTTGTTTTTGCTTTTTAACTTATCCCTCTTAAACAGGAACTGTGCATTACTTACAAATGTGTATATCAGAACCCTGAAGGTCACTCTTATTAGGGCAAAGTAGCTTCAGGATGGGGCAATTTGGTGCAAAGAAGTGAAAGAATAATTATGATGATGATGGATGCAGAAAGATTAAGCACTTCCTGTCCCTGCCATTTTTCTACTCCAAGTAATCCATATCTGTTTTTTATACATATGTGTGAATAATGTGTATTTACACATATCTTACTTCCTTTTCTGTCAAATGAAAATCTTGACTGATTGCACATACCTTAGATTGATGATTAATTTCTGTATCACTTATTTTTTTGAGCAAATTGCTGTGCAGTAATTTTTATGCATAGCATATAGAAACATTCACAAAGGGGACATTTAAAAACAATATTTTAACATAAATAAAGATGCTGTAAGTAACACAGCCTATTAAAAACTGTGCATTTTCATACATCAGAGAATCAAATCCAAGGAGGCATAAGTGGCACATTTAGGATCTATTCTGTGATGCTTTCAAACACTACCTTTCTATCTTACCTTGTGTGAATGTTGAGCCTCTGCTCACCCACGAGGGCTTCGGAGAGGGGACATGAGCTTCAGACTCCCCAGCTGCCAGGAGGCACGGAAGACGCAGGAGTGGTGGAATCTCAACAAGACCTTGGGAGGGAGTGTGAGGCTGAGTTCGGGTCAATTCCCACCAATGGCGCGATATCCGAAGAAGAGAGCGCGCCACCCCCAGAAAGATCAGAGGAGCCGTCGGAGGTTGCCTCTGAGCGTGCGTTAACTCCCTCTTCACCAAGCTGCTTGAGGGAGCCTCCAAGTGCGTCTCCGCCCCCCGACCTAGAGCCTGTTGCTAAGGAGCCAGTTCTTTCGGATGAGCCGCTGGAGGCACACACCCTGTCATCCCATTCGCGACGCCATGAGAAACGGACAGGACAGAGGTCGGACTTGTGCAGGAGTCAGAGATTACAATCAAAGACTTTCCCTACTTAAGACTGCAGCTTTCTGGTTTAAGCTGCTGAGTCAACTTTGTTCACACGTTGCAGAGCATGTCTAGAGTGTAGTTAGGGAATTCTAGAGATTCTTATGAAGCGCACTGCTTTTGATGTATCCATTACTTTAATAAAACAAGAGTTAATTGCACCTGTGTCTCAGCCTCGTGGATCCCGCTCTGCATGGGACAGTGAACTTGAAAACATACCCACCAATAGCCCTCTTCAGGCATTGCAGCTATGAGAGAGCAACATGAACAGAAAAGGACGGAGGGATTCTGCCTATAGGATTCCCCCCCCCATCATATACTCATGATCTTCCAGGGTTCTTAATCGGGTGGGGAGCCTCCACTAGCAGAAAAGGCTCCTCACCTCCAAGGGAAGTGGAAGGAACTGTGCATCAATGGGGTAATGCTAAAGGCACAGATCCACAGCCCTTTTTTAGCAGTATTGCTATTGCCTGTGACTATGCATTTTAGGAAAAGGTTGGTGGTGGGTGAGACATGTTTTCAGGGAAGATTATCTGTTATTATTCCTCTTTTAACTGCGGAAGCTCTGATATGCTTTCCAAGATTTCCCAGAAGTTTTCATTTCCACCCCATATCTGTCACATGCAGTGCTGTTTTCGCTTTGTTGCAGTTCAACTTCTGCAAAAACATTATACAGCTTGCTGTTTGCTGTGGTCAGATTTAATAAAGCAATTAATTACGTTATTGTTAGGTGATTCCACACCGTTCATTTCAACTGGGGGAGACGTCATCAATAATGTACTAAAAAAAAAAAAGAGTGAATTGCAGACTGAAAAAAATGAGGAACAGCAAATACCAATTGTATTCGCCTGTCTGATTTCCATTCCTCTTTGCAGAAGAGCACAGGAATTTCCACAATTTCCAGTCCCATTATTATTTATTTATTTATTTATTTTCATTTCTAGACCGCCCATAGCTAATAGCTCTCTGGGCGGTGTACAAAACGAGATTAAAATACAATATAGAATAAAATCAGTAACAAAGGAACACATTAAACTAAAAACATTAAACATAAAGCATTAAACATTAAAATGCCTGGGAGTATAGCCAGGTCTTAACCTGGTGCCTAAAAGAAAGAACCGTAGGCGCCAGGCATATTTCCTCCGGTAAGCTGTTCCATAATTCGGGGGCCACCACAGAAAAGGCCCTAGATCTAGTAACAGTCCTCCGGGCATCCTGGTGAGTTGGTACCTGGAGGAGGGCCTTAGATACTGAACGAAGTGAACGGGTAGGTTCATAGCGGGAGAGGCGTTCCACAAGGTATTGCGGTCCCACACCGTGTAAGGCTTTATAGGTCAACACCAGCACCTTGAATCTAGCTCGGAAACAAATAGGTAGCCAGTGCAAGCGAGCCAGGACAGGTGTTATATGCGCAGACCGATTGGTCCTCGTCAACAGCCTGGCTGCCGCATTTTGCACTAGCTGAAGTTTCCGAACAGTCTTCAAGGGCAGCCCTACATAGAGCGCGTTACAGTAATCCAGTCTAGAAGTTACCAGAGCGTGAACAACCCATTTTGATTGAATTTTCTGACATCCCAACAGAGGATCCTCAGTATATTGCTTTTGTTCCAGCAGTTTAGTTAGCAGGGTCTTTGTTACCCTTATCTATTCCTTTAAAAACTTGTGGAAAGTGGGACTTGGGGTGACTGTTCCTTTTCACAAGGATGGCTTTTGATGGACAGTGCAAAGGAAGAGTAGAATGAAGCATAAAACGTTATATTCAAGGGAGGGGTAAAATACAAAGGACTTCTACCTTTCAACATAAATCCACATCCACATGGAACATGTAGTCTTGGGACATGAATACACATTGTACAAAACCAGTTCGAGGGTCAGTTCCTGGCAGGCCAGTTCTAGCCACATAAAAGTACCCTAACAGTGCAATCCTATGTGCATCTACTCAGAAGTAGAATTCAATGGGACCTACTCCCAGATCAGTGTGTATAGGACTCTCACCTCAGTGACTATTTTGAGTGGAATTTGGTTTCTATGCCTGAATAAGACTAAACAAGATCTTACATGCTTAAGAATTATGCCACAAGTAGAAGATCTATAAAATCACAACCCCAAAATGTTCTGCATTTAATCTGTGTAAAACAACCCAGATTGATGCTAGCGAAATAAACAACATGAAAGGGTACAATGTAGAGATTAAGATTTCAATTATTTTATATTATGATACAATATTCGTATACTACCTGGCTTCAAATACTCATATTTAAGCTTCTGTAAATGTATTCTCAAGGTCTTATTGATAGAGCTCCTTGCCACTGTGGATGGTAAACATATTTATCCTCGTTATTTATTTATTTATTTATTTATAAGACACCTTTGATTAAAAATGTTCTTTAATTCCAACCAGTATTAGGCGAATTTAAGCCTCAGTTAAATAAACCAGCTGGGATTATACAGCTCATTTGCTGAAGTTTGTCATATTCAGGGGGGCAAATGTATCCATACTTTATCTTGTTCCTTTTTATAACCTCTCTCTAGCAATATTCATTAGCATTAACTCTGCAGCTAGAAACTAAAAGGGTTGTTTTACATAAACATATCCTGAGATTTTGTTTGTTGCCACTAGTAGTGGTGAGTGTTTCATTGTCTCTAGGGAGAAACGTTGTGTGAAGGAGCCAATGGTGTAAGACTATACCCCTAGCATTTAAACGCTGGGGTGTACTACCCAAGCACAATTCACAAGAAGTACAACAGCTCCATCTAGCTTTTGGATAGATAGGCCTAGGGCAGTTTCTCTACCTTTGGAATAGATTGCATTCACAGTAGAACTTGTGCAGGAGAACGTCCCATTGTACTGTGTCCTAAAGCTGCAAGTCCCTTTACTTAGTACTCTCATCCAACAAAATCATTTTAATGGGCATTTCAATGTAAATTGATTGAGAATCAGGAACCTAGGGCGATCAAAATGATACCAAAAGTGCAGTTTGATTCTTAGTGTTACAGGAATGCTAGCACTAGTACTGTTATATCCCTCTCCAATGTTTTTATCACAATTGTGTCCCATCCTTTCTCTGAGAAGCTCCGGGCTGCTTTTTAGAGAAAGGGATTTCTATAAGATACAAGGGTTGCATCATTTGTGTTGTTAAAACAGCCCTATAATCAAGGCTATGTTGAGCCAGCAGCAGGCCCAAGAGTTTGAACATCTACATGAAATTGCTGGGTAGCAGGCACACCTGATTTGATCCACCTGGATCAAACTTAGTTCAGATCATGGTACTTCAGAATGGGGATGGGCATGAATTTTGATTCAGTTCACATTTCAAGCCAAATCTATCAAATTTGCACTTTCTGAAACCATATGAGAACTGAAACACAGCACTTATTTGCACTTATTTGAAATTTGCAGTGCAGTTCACCAACCAACAATGTTTACAAAAATGCATTTATTAGGAGAAAGTGTGCATGAAATGAATATATGTGAAAATGACATGCAAAATGCATTATATTTACCTTTGTTTGCTTGAGCCTGCATAGACTTCTCCACATGACCTGGAACTTAATCATGTACTCATGTTCAAGCAAAGGTGAACAGAAGGCCCCTGTAGATCTTCCCTGAATAAGTTTTTTTAAAAGATGGAGACTGAGGGTGTGTGACAGGAATCTAGTCTTCACAGCCAACTTGTCTGCGCCAAGGAGCTTTTCTGTGGTATGGGGATAGGGGTGCAGGCAGCAGGAGGAGATGTGTTAAATTCCCATGCGCCCCTTTCCCCTAGAGTTTGACTAGTTCCCTCTTGAGAGGAGAAAAGTTGCTTGTGAGAGATTCTTCCACTTGTGGTTCTCACTCTGTCTCTTGTGCACACACACAGAGAGGGTTTTTTTTCTAGTTTTTAGGATAACCTAAAATTATCAAGCAAGGAATAATCAACATGGAGCTTAGGTAGGAAATGACTCTCACCTCTGGGGCTCCAACCCCTTTCCAAACAGAAAAAACAAAATGGGTAGCAGCAGCGAAGTCAATAATAAGTCAAATTGCCATCCTTCACCTTTACCCCTTCCGTAATGAATTAGCCACAGGGGTGAGGAATCTTTGGCCCTCCAGATGTTGCTGAACTGCAAGTCCCATCAGCCCCAGCCAGCATGGCCTATGGTTAAGGCTGATGAGAACTATAATCCAACAACATCTGGAGGGCCAAACGTCCCCCCATCCCTGAACTAGAGCATACTTTCACCAGTCACACAATTGTTGCCTTTAGTGCCTGTCTGGATTTTTGTTAACAAAAGCAAATCAGCCTGTCAAGGGGAAGGGCTGTTGTGGTGCTTTGAGCGCAAAGACAAGCAACATTGGCTAAAAGAAGAGCCGCTTGCGCCCAGATGCTGCCCTTTTCTCCTGCTCCTTTGAAGCTGTCTATGTGGGCCAAGAGGTGCCTGCCCACTTGCTCACTCCACCTCCGCTGTTTCTCCTCCTCCTCCTCCTCCTTCCCCCACCCGGTAGTTTGTATACCAACTCCTTCTGCCACTAGCAATAATAAAGCTGCATCTCAGCAGCTTAACAAAACAAGCCACAACTGTAGAACTTCATCATAACGACACAGAGCCCAGCGTTTAGAATTCAGGGATTTTAGAGAACAAGTAAGAATATCAGATGGATTCTTCAACAGAGAGGATGCCTGGCTACCCTCATATTGTCGGAGGCCTGGCTCCAGTTGCTTTGCCTGCTGAACCTATCCATAGACTGGTTCATCTTCTTAGTCATAGCGCCCTGTCTATGAAGCACTTCCTCAGGGAAGACTCATCTGGCTCCCACTTTTCTGTCCTTTCATGGCCAGACAAAGACATTTTTATTTTAAATGTTAGCTGAGTTGGCTTTATTCTGCTGCTGTGATTTTTTTCCTTTTACTGTTCTGTTGTCTTTTATTTGACTTTTAATGACTATTGATTTTCTTGTTTTTATTTGATTGCTGGCCACTCTAGAAAATAATAATATTGGGGGAAAATTAAATAACCGAATTTGTGCATACGTACCCAGTGAGTGTGATTGAACAGGGGGAAAGTACAGACTCATTGTCTATACCACCGGGCCCACACTGGCTTTCACACCTCATTGTCTCCCAAAGTGGTAAGTGGGCGGTCATACTACAGGGAGATATCACTGATAGAGATTAATAGTCTTGTCCTGTGTGCTGCAGATTGAAAAACCCAATAGGACTTACTTGTTAGTAACCATATTTAGAAGCTGGGCCAAAGTCATAAATAATCCTCAAGTTTTCTATGTGAATCCTCAAACTGAATAATAGTTTGCTCCTGACTAGAAGTGCTTTATGCACGATTCTATGAGAGTGTATACATGCTGCAATCCATTTTAAGGGAGGAAATGGCATACTATTCTTTTCTCAGCCTTTCCCCACTTATGAGAGTAGGGCCCAGTTCATAAGCCCCTTTCAGGAATTCACCTGTGTACAATGAACGTGCATGCAGGGGAAGCGTTGTGGTGTCAGCTTCTTCTCTTACCTAGGCATGTTCAGTACAATATCTGTAGGAAGACCGGTTATACTTACCCATAAGAGCTCCCTACAGGCAGAGCTTGGAAGATTACTTTTAAAAAGTAATAAATTACAGTTACAATTACTTGGCCCAAAAAAGTAGTAATTACCGTTACAATTACAATTGCTCTGAAAGTAACTGATTACTTTACTTTTTCTCGAAAGTAATCACTACAATTACATTTCAGTTACTTTTTAAAAAAAAACTCCTACAAGGTGCTGGCCTTGGCTGCTGCACATCTAAGAAGCCTAAAACAATATTAAAAATAAACACACACACACAGGGGGTAGTAGAATAAAAAAAATTATCCGTAAGATTAACATAATGGCATAACAGAATCTCACATCCCCCCAAGCAATGAAGATACCCCAACTCTTGAAATCAAATTTTACACAAGGAATGTCTTTTTACAGTCATTATGTTGCCACCAGTACTGAACAGGCGTTCTACTGCGGCGCTTGAAGGCATGCCTGTGTTGTGCTGCAAAAAACACTGCAGCACACGTGGAAAGCCATGGAGTGATGACACTTTCCTGCTGGGAGACCTCAGGTACCTCACCAGTTCCTCCTCAGCAGTGTCCACTGCTGACTTCTTGCCCTGGGGCAGAAAGTTAAAGAAGTCATCTTCTAAGTCATCTCCTTCCTGGTCTTTATCTGAAGACTGATCACTGTCCTCATTAAGTACACCCATCTTTATTTCAGCTTTCAACAAGGCTTCCATTGTGTATCTAAGAAAGAGAGAGGATATGTTAACACATATGTTAGGAAACCATCATCTGCTCTTCATTTCCTGATGCTTGTCATGTCCCCTGGTTCAGGGTCCAGCCTGAGCCTGTGGATGATGACATGGAAGGTAGGAAGGTGACCAAGTCACCACACTCATGGGGCAGCACAGCAGACCCTTAAGGATTACCTGCAGCAACCCAAGGTTGTGATGAGGAGCCCCAGGAAGAAAAGGCCCAGCCCCCGCCTACCACCTTAAGCCCTCTGATGCCTCCCTTGAGACAACATTTCCCTTGGAGTAATCCACCCAAAGGGCTTCCCTAATGTTCTTACTTGTTGGTATGGGTGGTGGCCTGACATGATTCCAGCCGATCTAGTTTGAAGCGAGGGTGTATGCGGGCTGCCAGAAGAAGCAGATCCCTGCCAGATCCCCACCTCTCAAGGGTTGTCTGTTGCTGCTTCAGCATTTTGGGAGGAGGGGTGTCATGCATTGGTTCAGGAAGGCCACGTCTCCTTGCCTTTATTGCTTCTTCAATTGCTCTCAGCTTCTCAGGGTGTGCCCTCTGAGGAAGAAGAACAAAGCATGAATCCAAGAAAAAATGGAAGAGGAACTTCACAATTGAAACATAAATAGACAATGGACACTCTTTGAGGACCAGCATGACAAAGGCTTACCTCAAAATGTTTCTTCACATTGGATGAGGGGGAAACAGCTGATCTCAGATTTTTGATCCTTGGAAGGCAGTAATTGCATCGTACAACAACATTTTTCCCACTCTGGTTCACAAATGTACAAGCTTTCTCAAAGCCAAACCATGGTACTTGCTGTTCTGCAGATGTGGCTGTGGGCAACTGGCACTGCTTCATGCCCTCCTCCTCCTCGTGCACAGGGCCTCCTTTCTGAACCTCACTTTCTAGTTTTGCCTCCTCAGGATCAACAAGCTGTGACTCAAGTGGCCGCACTAACTGACTGCTGCTCTCAGCAGCAAAACCTGCAACAGGCGTCTCTGTAATAAACAAGAGATAATGCTCCTATATGGGTGAACTTCAGCTGTGATGTGCCCCCATCTCTTCCCCATGCTGCAAGATCCCCCAGTCAGAGTGGAAGTAAGCAGGTCGATAGCACAATTAAAAGAGATCCTATTTGCATCATTTTTGCTCACTAAATAACCCTGCCTGGGCCAGTCTAACCTACTATCTCACAGGGTTGTTGTGAGAACAAAATGAGACTAGGGTTCAAATCCCCACATAGCCATGAAGCTCACTGAGTGACCTTGGGCCAGTCACTGCCTCTCAGCCTCATGAAAACCCTATTCATAGGGTCACCATAAGTTGGAATCAACTTGAAGGCGGTACATATATTTTTTATTTTGAATATGATGATTATGATATTAAATATGCAGCATTTCAAATTAATTCTGTATGAGAAGCATTCCATGCCAAGCTTGGAAATGTAGACAAAAATACTTTTGACAAAATGCCGTTTATCTTTTATATATATGAGCCTGGGTAGGGAACATTTAATCTAGCCTACTTGCTTTCAGCAAGAAGGGTTAAGTGCCTTCAGGCTAGGGCAGTCACCAGAAGGCCACAGCAGAGACAAAGGAGCCTAGTGTTGTGGAGATGTTAGATGGGAGCTTTGGGGAGTAAAGATGGAGGCTCCTGAAGGCTGCAATTCTAAACACACTTACTAAGGGATTAAGCCCCATAGAACTCAACAGGACTGAATTCTAAGTAGATATAGTTTGGACTGTGCTGTTGGTAAACCTTGACTAGAGTTCTTCTGCAAAGACATCCATATCCAAGCAGGGTTGGCAACCCCCTGCCTGGAATACCCTGCCTTATCTTTTAATGTGGCTGCTCCAAATGTTTTTACAGATTTGACCCTTTACTTCAGAAAGAGGTCTGAAAAATGAGTAAGAGTAAGAAGTATCTTTTAAAATTGTTCTTTTCAATTCACTCTTGAATGAACATCATACCTAGGGCAGATCCACACCATTCCTTTAAAGCACATTCAACACCCATTTGAAGCACATGAATCCCACCACAGAA
Source organism: Rhineura floridana (assembly GCF_030035675.1). Taxonomy (NCBI): domain Eukaryota; kingdom Metazoa; phylum Chordata; class Lepidosauria; order Squamata; family Rhineuridae; genus Rhineura; species Rhineura floridana. The sequence continues at coordinate 11,537,978 of NC_084484.1, read as the reverse complement.
TCATGGGAACTGCAGTTTGTTAAGAGTGGTGAGAACTATAACTGTGAGGGGGAAATGACACTTCCCAGAATTCTTTAGGGGAAGTCATGCGCTTTAAATGCGAGTTGGATGTGCTTTACACATATTGTGTGAATCCACTTAATAAATTTTGCCTGCATGTAAATTGTTTTAATTAATTTTTCAAAATGAAAATAAGCTATAAAGTGTAGTGGGTGACCATGGGCTACTCACCATTTCTCAGCCTATCTGCCCCTCAGGATGAAAACAATGGAGAACCATGACTACCCCAAGGCATACTTAAAATGTAAAGGAAGTATTGTACAACCATAGTATGCAATTGGATACTTATAGGGACACAGCATGACAAAACTGGGTGGAAGTAAAAGTTCTACACTTAGGAAAAAGAAACCAAATGCACAGTTATAAGATGGGGGATACTTGGCTCAGCAGTACGACATGCAAGAAGGATCTTGGAATTGTTGTTGATCACAAGCTGAATATGAGCCAACAGTGTGATGTGGCTGCAAAAAAGGCAAATGCTATATCAGGCTGCATTAACAGAAGTATAGTTTCCAAATCATGTGAAGTATTAGTTCCCCTCTATTCAGCACTGGTTAGGCCTCATCTTGAGTGCTGTGTCCAGTTCTGGTCTCTGCACTTCAAGAAGGATGCAGACAAACTGGAACAGGTTCAAAAGAGGGCAACAAGGATGATCAGGGGACTGGAAACAACGCCCTATGAGGAGAGACTGAAGGAACTGGGCATATTTAACCTGGAGAAGAGAAGACTGAGGGGAGATATGATAGCACTCTTCAAGTATTTGAAAGGTTGCCACACAGAGGAGGGCCGGGATCTCTTCTCAATGATCCCAGAGTGCAGGACACAGAATAATGGGCTCAAGTTGCAAGAAGCCAGATTTCGACTGGACATCAGGAAAAGCTTCCTAACTGTTAGAGCCATACAACAATGGAACTAATTACTAGAGAGGTAGTGGGATCTCCGACACTGGAGGCATTCAAGAGGCAGCTGGACAGCCATCTGTCGGGAGTGCTTTGATTTGGATTCCTGCATTGAGCAGGGGGTTGGACTTGATGGCCTTATAGGCCCCTTCCAACTCTACTATTCTATGATTCTATGAAAATATTTATATAAGCATGACTATCAAATATGTTTATTTATATAACCTGTAAAGATATTTATAGTGCAATCCTATGTTTGTTTACTCAGAAGCAAGTCCCAATGTATTCAATGGGGCTTACTCAACCAGGGAAAACTGCAGCCTCAAGTGATAAGGAACTTGTTCTTTTAACAAGTCCTTTAAGTTGAGAGCTGATCCCAGTCTGCGTCTGTGTTGAAATTGCTTTTTAATATGTTTTTTAATTTTTTTCTTAAAAAAATGTTTTTAAAGCTTTTAAAAATGTTTTTAAAGATGTTTTGTTTTAATATATTTTAAAGTCTGTTTTTATGATTTTTAAAGTGTTTTTAGTGCTTTTGTTTGCTGCCCTGGGCTCCTACTGGGAGGAAGGGTAGGATATAAATAAAATAATAAAAATAAATAAATAAACTTCATTCATTTTTTTAAAAAATGAGTATTAGTTTCCTACATAATAAAAACTGTGATAAACCCTGCCTAATTTCTTTAAAAATAGGGTTGGAGGGAGAGAGATTTACAACACAAACACAAGTCTGCACTTTACTCAAAATCATGAAAGGGTGGGGTTGCAGCCAGAGCTTTGAAAAGTTACTTTAAACTACAACTCCCATCAGCCCAAGCCAGCATGGCCACTGGATTGGGCTGATGGGAGTTGTAGCTAGAGCATGATCTGTTTAAAAAAAAGTTGTGCGGGGGGGTTTACGTTTTGGTGTATATCTCGGGAATTAGACCACCTAGAAACTTTTTTTTAAATTGAAGTGGAGAGTCCAGAGAGTAAGGGGTGGTAGCCAGAGAGCTGGAGCCCCCCCCCAAAACCAGAGACTCCAGCCGAAAACACACACACCGGGGCACACACACACACAAATCATCATCACTCACCTCCACAGCTCTTCACCATTCTGCCTTCCTTGCCCTGCCTTTTTTCTCCGGCGTCCATTTTTTCCTCTCAGAGTCAGACGCTAGCAGGCTCCCCCTGCCTATTCATCTCTTCTATCGTGCCTCCTAACACAGATCACGAGGGAAGAGACAGTCTGCGCAGAGGTCCAATCAGTGTGAGGCACATGTCTTGTGTTAACCAATCACAGCCAGGAGCTGACTTCCCCTTGTTCCTGCCCCCAAATAACATCCAACCTAATGTGGAAACGTTAAAGTTGAAGCTGAAAAGTAGGGAAATTACTATTCGTTCCGTTACTTGCCAAATGTAATGGAATTACCCACTCGTTATTTAAAATTGTAACGAATTAAAAGTAACTCGTTAAAAATAACGAGTTACTTCCAAGCTCTGCCTACAGGTTGTAGCTGAGTGATAGAGCATGTGCTTTACATGAGGAAGGTCCTAGGTTCAATCCCTGTTGTCTCCAGGTAGGGCTGGGAGGGACTCCTGCCTGAAACCCTGGAGGGCTGCTGCCAGTCAGTGTAGACAATGCTGAGAAAGATGAACAAATGTCTGACACAGTATAAGGCAGCTTCCTACGTTCCTATGCTTATACAGCTGTGTATGTCAGAGCAGGCACAGCATACCTGCTCACATGGGGGTTGGAGGCAGTTTGGAGGTCGAATATGTTGCATGAAGGAGACAACAGTAATCTAGGTTTTTGCAGTTGTCTGAATGAAGCAGCCTGGGGTTCCCAAAAGGGTGGTGTGCTGTTGCTTCTGCAGGAACTGATGATGTGATGACTAGCACAGTCTGTCTGTGTGCCTCTCTCCTCCCTCACCGTATATCTAGTAACATCCAGATGGAGGCCATATATGACAGTGCGAATGGCATGACTCGATCATATGAGAGCGACCCACATTATTTCTTCCCTCCCCAAATATTTCCTCCATCTAGACCTTACTTGACTGCTATGGGAAGAAGCCACAGCAATGCAACACCCATGCCACTGCAGCATCATATGAACTGAGCCTCAGGGCCTAGTCTACACAGGCAATAGAACTATTATCCACATTACATACAATCAATTGTGAGAGCGTGAACCTTCCTCTTTCAACAAACCCTTTAAGTAGGGACCTTATCCCAGGCTGTGTCTGTGTTGGAATTGCTTTTTAAGATGTTTTTAAAGAGTTTTTTTTTAAAGATGTTTTATTTTCACGTTTTTAAAGATGCTTTGTTTTAATATATTTTAAAGTCTGTTTTTATGATGTTTTAGAATGTTTTTACTGTTTTTGTTTGCCACCTGGGCTCCTACTGGGAGGAAGAGTGGGATATAAATAAATAAATAAATGTGTGTCTCTGTTGGAATTGCTGTTTTATATGTTTTTAACCCTTTTTTTAAAAAAAAAGGTGTATTTAAAGTTTTTTTAAAAATGTTCTTAAAGATGTTTTGTTTTAATGTGTTTAATGGTTGTTTTGTTTTAATATATTTTAAAGTCTGTTTCTATGATGTGTTAAAGTGTTTTTAGTGCTTTTGTTTGCCGCCCTGGGCTCCTACTGGGAGAAAGGGTGGGATGTAAATCTAATAAATAAATAAATAAATAAAATATCACTTCAGACTGTATGTGATGTTTTTCAATGTTCCCCTTCATAATAGTTAAGTAGCAAGCACATCACATCACAGCTAAGCTTTTCCTGCTAATATGCTAGTAAATAACTCTTTTTTCCCTCTCATTCTGTGAATTGTGGAGAATGACGCTCTTAATCTGACAAAATTCTGAAAGTTCCATTTTGAATGTCAAAGTGCAGCTTAATTTCATTGTGTGTGTGTTGCTGTTTACTAATAATTCCTTGGCTTTCAGAATAACATTATTATTATTATTATTATTATTATTATTATTATTATTACCTCACTCTTCAGCCAAAAAGGCTCCTAGAATGGCTTACATGTATCAATTAATACAAGACAATACAATCATTCTGGTCTGACTAATAAACACCAGAGACAGAAAAGAAGTTTTAAAAGTGTTAGCTGGTGTTAGCAAAGGAGTGCATTAATATCTTCTTCTGAAATACCACTCTCCGGACAGAGCTAGCTTGGAAAGTGGCTGAGTCAAGTGAAAAAGCATTGAATTCTTCCAACTAGCAATTGCTCTTCTGGGGCATTTCTTTCTTCAAAGAGGAGCACTTTGGACAATGTGGTAATATACTTTTTAAAGGTAGTGCAGATATTGTCACCAATAAGTACATGACTGTATTGCATTACAGGTATCTGAATTCTATCATGAAATAGCATTCAGAAGCACTTATGACTTGGCTTCATTTACATCCCCCCCCCCAAAAAAACCCCTCCAAAACATGCATAGAATTTTTAAAAAAAGATTGAGTGCACCTGTGGGAAGGCAGCCTGACCAGCTTCTGTGAAGTAAATGCAGACTTCTGGCAAACAGCATCAGCGGTAAGTGGCATCAAGTGACATTTCATGGAACAGAGCAAGCTTGAGAGAAGGTTGAATAATTACAGCAGATCATTACCTCATGTAAAAAGAGTTGTATGAGGGTGGCTAAACAAATGTGCAGTTTATCCTGTTTACCAAATGCTATGTCACTTCCAGTAATAACAATTCTGCTCCCTCAGAAAGCACCCTTAAATATCAGTGAACAAGGCACAGCACTTCTTAATAGAAATTTGTAAGCCCTCTATGCTAGGAAATATCTGTAATGCAGAAGACTCCATTTTTTCTTCAGGAACGTTTTGCCCACTTAAATATGAATTGCCTTTTTAAAAAAGAGCAACACAAGGACATAAAATGCATATTTTGTATATTTATATATTTTGTAATGTTTATTTTGTGTTGTATGTAGATCTCCATTTCTCTGCATAGTTAGATGTTATATACTGTACCAGGGAGCACTTCCAACCAACCATTTACTGTGTATTTGCAGTGTCTTGGGCATCCCAATGCCCCCCCTCCCCTGAGTAAGGCAGATTGCCCCTTACTGGAAGAAAATCCTACGTCGTACTGTTAAGAGTAGTATAGATGAGAAAACTCCAAAGGTGTGGCTGTTGCAAAGGGAAACCATTAAATATATGGAGGTGGTTTGTTTCTGACACATTAAATAACATTTCTTGGTGCAGTGGCATCCCAAGGGGGGATGGGGGTCCCCGCCCCGGGTGTAGTCAATAAGGGGGTGCAATAAGGGGGTGCAAGATGGAGTAGGGTTACCAGGTGTCCAATTTTCAGTGGGAGTTTCTGATTTGGGGGGCCCCTCTGGGTCTCTGGCTAACGTACCTTAATCTCCGGACTCTCTGCTTCAATTTTTTAAAAAATTAAGTTTCTAGGTGGTCTGGTTCCCGAGATATACACCAAAACGTCAGCTGCCCCCTGCGACTGTTTAATCGGTTTATTAACGGATCTGTATAGCAGCTCTTAGCAGAGCTTGGAAAATTTAATTTTTTAAACTACAACTCCCATCAGCCCCAGCCAGCATGGCCACTGGATTGGGCTGATGGGAGTTGTAGTTCAAAAAAGTAACTTTCCCAAGCTGGGGCTCTAACCCCGCCCTTTCAGGATTGTAGCCAATAAGAGAAGCCAGGGTTGTGATTTGTTGACCCAGGCAGTGCTTGGGCTTCATTGCAACGTCAGAAAATGGTGGTTTTCAGATCTTCACTTTCAGTAATAAGTAAGAATATGGCTTAATTTTTTTTTCTCTTGTGTGCCCCAGGCTGACCCTGGGCTGTTGGAAAACCTTGGCAATATGAAAGTATTTAATCCAATACTTGCTTTTAATGCTAATCCGATGTACCTGGAGTAAACCCCATTGAATTCATTAGGACTTACTTTTGAGTAGACATGGTTAGGATTGTGCTGTAAATTAATGGGACTTCTGAGTAAACATAACAAAGAATTGTGTTTGTGTTGTTAATCTTTCCCTCTCTCTCCAATACAATTTTTAAAGCAATTAGGCAGGGTTTATCTAGGTATCACATTTTTTATTATGTAGGAAACTAATACTGATCTTTTAAAAAAAATGTTCTGCAATGACCAACTGGTTTGACAATAAACTTTTATATGGGGTGTATTTTTACAAGTGTGTGTGTGTGTGGAGTCTTTCCAACAATCCTGTGAGGTAGGCTTGGTGATTGGAAATCAAGGCAGCTCACAATAAGAAATAAATCCCTTTAAAAACCAATAACCATAAAACAAGTATAAACAGTTGCAAAACAGCTTAAAGTGGTATGATTCTGAATTTTGGGTTGGGTGAATGAAGTTTATTTATTTATTTTGCCAAGGCGGCAAACAAAAGCACTAAAACACTAAAAATCATAAAAGCAGACTTTAAAATATATTAAAAAATACTTATTTAAAAACATTTTTAAAAGTTGTGACTCCAAAAATTATTTATGTATTTTATTTACAACAGTTATATACTGCTTTATTGTAAAGAAATCTCAAAGTGGTTTACAGAAATAATTAAAACAATAAAATTATTGGCAAAAACAAAGGCATGTATTGAAAAACATTCAAATTAATAAAACCAACAATGAGTTAAAAACAGATTTGAAAACACAATAGCTTTTACATGCGTGGATAGGCTTGCCTAAAGAAAAATGATTTTAGCAGGTGCTGAAAAGGAGCCTTTGCCTAATGTCAATAGGCAAGGAGTTCCAAAGCGTAGGTGTTGCCACTTCGTTGTTGTTGTCAAGTGCCTTCAAGTCAATTTTGACTTATGGCGACCCTATGAATCAGTGACCTCCAAGAGCATCTGTCATGAACCACCCTGTTCAGATCTTGTAAGTTCAGGTCTGTGACTTCCTTTATGGAATCAATCCATCTCTTTTTTGGTCTTCCTCTTTTTCTACCCTCTTCTGTTTTTCTGTATTGTCTTTTCTAATGAATCATGTCTTCTCATTATGTGTCCAAAGTCTGATATGTGTCCAAAGTCAGAGGAAGGCAATGGTAAACCACCTCTGAATACCTCTTACCACGAAAACCCTATGAACAGAGTATCCAAAATGCTGCCACATTATAGGACTGATTTCTTACAAGAGCAGAACAAGTACTATGTGGCACCCATAACATGGAAAGCACAGCTTGAACTTGGCCTGGTAGCAAATCAGCAACCAGTGCAGATTCCAGAGCAGAGGCATTATGTGCTGATAGGATCTCACTCATGTCAGCAATCATGCCCCAGCATTCTGCATTAACTGAGTGGCTGCCACGCCAGGATTTTTTTAGTTTTGGTTTTTGGTTATGAATCCTGACTGGTTGTGGGATGCTAAGTTGTCTGCCTTACTCATAGGAATCTTGTCGTGGTTGGTATGGTATTGCATTTAGGAAAGCATCACTGTCTTTTGTTTTTCATTTTCTGTTTGCATTTCATTTACCTTTAACCCCACTCCCTTACATCCATAGAAGCAACAGCAGTGGTTGAATGTGCTCAGCTCAACCCCCTAAAACCTACTGATGATGCACCTTGTTGGTTGCATGGCAGTTTGTTTCTTGCCCAATAGTGGTAAAAGAGAATTCACATATTTGAAAGTATGGCTGCAGTTGTTGTCCCAAGCTGCTGCCTATTTTCTCTCTGTCCATTATTACTCACTGGAATTGGGTTGGCTGTCAAAGTGAGTTTATAGCAGCCCACAGGGTAGACAGAAAGGGTAAGAATCTTCTTACTCTCACTAATTTCTCAGACCTCTTTGTGAAGTGAAGGGTCAAATCTGTAAAGAAGTTTGGAGCAGCCACATTAAAAGATAAGGGCAGGGCATTCCAGGCAGGCGGTTGCCAACCCTGCTTGGATATGGATGTCTTTGCAAAGGATCCCTAGTCAAGCTTTACCAACAGCACAATCCAAACTGCTCAGAAGTAAGTCCTGTTGAGTTGTATGGGGCTTAGTCCCTTAGTGCGTAGGTTTAGAATTGCAGCCTTCAGGGGCATCCATCTTTACTCCCGAATGCTTCCATCTAACATCTCCAAAACACTAGGCTCCTTTCTTCCTACAGTGGCCTTCCAGTGACTGGCCTGGCCTGAGGATACTTAAACCCTTCTTGCCAAAAGCAAGTAGGCTAGATTAAATGTTCCCTACCCAGGCTCCATCTTTTAGCTAAGATTTCTAGCTTAATTTCCAATCAGATTTTTTTTAAATTGTATGCTCCAAGCAACTGTGATTGATGCTTAATGTATCATGCTTAATGACATCACTCGGGCCCGCCGTGTGACATCACTCAGGCCCACCCCCATGACAGCACTCGGGCCTGTCCCTAAAAACTCAGTTTTGGGGATGCAACCCTAAGGTGGAGTGTTCATTATGAAGCTGGACGTGCAGCTATGGAGGCCGAGCCAGGTGGCAGTGGCCTGAGCCAAGCTGTGTGCATCATGACAGGAGCCTCGTGGGGCTTGGGCCAGAGCCTGGCATGCCTGCTGGCCGCGTGGCTGGTGCCCGGCTCAGCCCTGCTGCTGGTGGCTTGTTCGGCCGGTGACCTGGGCGAGCTGGAGGGCAAGCTGCATGCCACCTGCCCAGCACTGTACGTGTAAGGCCTGCCTGCCAGCCAACCTGGCCTCGGACGAGGGGCTGCGTTGCATGCTCCAGGCCGGGCAGGCGCTCCGTGGCGGGGCTGGCCGGCTCCAGCTGCTTCTTCTCAACAATAACACTGGTGAGCGCCCTCCCATTTGAAAGAGGCACCTCTGAGGCTGAGAGAGTGCAGAGTGCTTTCACTCTTCACGGTTTGCCAATCTCTCCCCCCCGCAAGTTCCCTTGCCCTGCTGTAAGTAACCCTCCGCGGGTGCCTTCTGCTTCCCCAGCCCCCGTGGAAGTTTTAGATTGGAAGCTCCCGGGGGCAGGGACCTCTCTTCTTGTACCCTGTAAAGCACTAGGCACAGTGATCCCATCATATAAGCAAATAAAGTACCCCTCCGCACATGGTTTAAGTGGGATGGGAGCTTGTTAAATAAATTCCAAGACAGTTTTGAGGTCGGCGGCAGGAATCGCATTGAGGTTGTTACTGTGGGAATGCCAGTAGAGAGAAGTCAAATGTTTCCACTTTTAAACATGTCTGTTTGTAGTTCATGGGGGGGGGGAATCTAGCACAGGGGTTCCCAACCCTTTCCCCCCAAGGACCATTTCAAAATTGCAGAGGGTCTTGGTGGGAGGGACTATTAACAGGAGGGGGGTGTTTAAAAATGATCCGCCCCTGGTGTCAAATACGCTAGGTACGCCACTGTTTTGGTGTGCTGTATTACCGCGCCTCCTTGATTCTGGTTTGACACAGCTGGGTACATGTGAGACATTTGATTTCTGAGAATATCCAATGGAAGGTTATTGCTTTTGCTTCAACCTATGGCTTGGTGGGAAGGGAAAGAACAGCAATCTTGTTGTGCATGGGATTCCCCCCCCATTGTAAGCAGTGGAAGGTGGACTTGCACACTAGGGATGGAAAGATCTGAAAATTTCAGTTCTCTCAGTTTCTCATTTTTCCAATCTTAAATTTAGTTCTCCACATTTCTGAGCAATTTGTAATATTTTAAAAAAACTCATGAAAATTCTTCAGCATTTACTAAGAATTTCTCATAATACACAAATTTAGTAGACTGTTTCGGCTAATGTTGACAGTTTTGCAAGCCATTTCTCATCATATAATACATTTTTACATGTTATTTTCATTGATACACTCATTTTTACGAACACATTCCCCTAACATACGCATTTTTGTAAATACTGTTTGGTTTGCAAACTGCACTGCAATATTTGAATAAGTGTGCATATTTTGGAAATTGTGTATTTGATAGATTCGGCTTGAAATGTGAACTGAATTGAAATTATCACCCATCCCTATTGATCACCATCAGAAACCCTAGTCTGGAATTCTGTTGCTAGGCTTTTTTGTTGGCGCACAAGTCCCAGGGTTATAAAGAGAAAAATAAATCCCACCATTTCAACCACCCCTGTGAGTCATTTGTGTATGGTTCGTGTTACTGAAGCGAAGTAAATCTGGGTCTGGTCAGTGCCTGGATGGGAGACCACCTGGGAACCACATGTATGCCACCTTGGGGGTTTAATGAAAGAAAGGCGGGATATAAGTGTAAGACAATAAATAAATAAATAAATTTGGGAGGCTCACAATGAAACAGATGAGGCATTAAAGGCCCTTGGACTGAAATGTGATATTCCTGCAACTCCTTCTCCTCTCCCTCCACCCTTCCTCCAAAGAACCTTGTGTAAACAAAGGCTTGCTGTCTCTCTTTCTCATGTGCCACTGGCAGGATGGCACTGATGCCACATGCAGGGGTGCGTTATGTTGGCCAAGCCAGCTGTTCACCCTTTTCCGTACAGCCCCAATGCTGCAATAAAGTACAGGTGCAGCAAATGCATGAGCAACTGTCTAACTATATAACTAGAGCCCATGTGATGTAATGGTTAGGGTGCTGGACTATGACTTGGAACACCAGGGTTCAAATCCCCACTCACCCATGAAGCTCACTTCCTGTGTAGCTTGGAAGAATTTGGTAACGTGCCTCTGAGCATATGGTGAGTGGTGGCAACACCTGCCATCTCCAAAGATGGAGAATTACATTTTTGTATGTCTGTTGGTGTTCTTCTTACTTTGCTTCTTTCCTGTGTTGCTAATGTTTCTACAGAGAATCTAATCTAGAAAATCTTATTTCCCTCATTATTCATCCTAGAAATGTGTCAAATGTATTTTTATTAATTTCAAAGCCTTTTTATTGGTCATTGTCATATGATGGTGAAGACAGCCTTTTGTGTTTCAAACTAGAGGTTATGTTCTATTTCTATTTGGGGCACATTATCAGTTGAATCTGAAACTGCAGTTTGATGTAAAATCAGACTGATTACAATATGTTGCTCCTTCAGGAATGACTCTAGCCGTTGGGAAAAAAGAGGATGCATGTTTTCAGCCTGCTATGTTTAAACCACTTCATTTAAGGCAAGGGGGGCACAGTCAATTAAAAACATAAAGCATACCTAGAATTTTGCTAGAAAATATTTCACCTCCCACTGTTTTATCTTGTGCAAACTGAGACATTCTTCATGTCCACTGGAGACTATTCTGCAGAATAGTCAGTGTTACTATTCCAGAATTATTTTTGGAGTTTTTTTAGTGTAAATTTTGCAGTGTTGCTGTACTTCACATATTCATAGAAACAGAAGCAAAAGAAAATGATTTCCTATAGGAAACTTCACTAAAATTGCAAAGTAAATCAGACATATTTAAAGTGACTATTTGAACTATATCAACTGTCTTAAAAATGTTGCTTCCTCTGTGCTTAAACAAGATCAGCACAACACATGTCTTCTTTCTATTATTTGGGCTGATTGCAGGTGTTGCCACCACTCACCATATGCTCAGAGGCACATGTTACCAAATTCTTGCAAGCTACACAGCAAGTGGATTGGACTGTGAAAAACCAACCCAATTTGTGTTTGCATTTTGACCAATTTGTAGGGTAGTCCAATATCTCAGAGAGGAGGTCAGGTCTCCTGCTCCCCTGGTGCATTCACTATAGCTGCCCAATTTCCCTGCTTTTCAAAGTTTGATAGAAATATCTGTGGGCTATAGGTACATCCTTAAATTGCAACGTTTTTTGCCTATTAGTGAATTTCTCTGCTTTTTAATCTGGGAGGTAAGAAATGGGATCCTGTGCAAGTTTGCTGAGAATGGATTGCTCATTTACATGCTTATTGAGTTCAATGGGATTTACTCCCCAGCAATCATGCTTCAGAGAGGTGAAACTGACTACAGGGGATGGGTAGGGGAGGAGGAAGAGGGAGGTGTGGAAGGGCAGAGGGGAGGGGGGATGGGAGCAGGCAGGAGGTGGAGGGGAGGAGGAGGACAGGTTTGATCATTTGAATGTTTATTGAGTTCAGTGGGATTTACTCCTGTGCAATCATGCTTAGGATAGGAAAAACAGACCGGAGGGGAGGGAGGGCTGGATTAGGCAGGGGAGGAGGAAGAAGGAAGAAGAGGGGAGGGGAGGGGAAAAGGAGAGGAGAGGGGAAGGAGGGGAAAGGCAGGTCTGATCATTTGCATGCTTATTGAGTTCAATGGGATGTACTCCTAAGCAATCATGGTTAGGATAGGTAAAACTGACAATGGGTAAGGAGGAGGGGGAGGGGGAAGGGGAAGGAGCAGATTGGAGGGGCAAAGGAAGGTGGTGGAGAGGTCAGGTTTGATCATTTGCATGCTTATAGACTTCAATGGTATTTACTCCTGTGCAAAATAGGTAAAACTGACCATGGGGAGGAGGAAGAAAAGGGGGAGGAGAGGGAAGGGGAAGGAGAGGGTTAGAAGGGCATGGGGATGGGTAGGGAGGGTCAAAGGAAGGGGAGGGAAGTGGCAAGAGGGAAGGGATAGGAGGGAGGAGAAGAGAAGGTGGGTTTGATCATTGCATACTTTTTGAGTTCAATGGGATTTATTTCTGTGCAATCATGTTTGAAAATGGAAATGGACTGCCTTCGATCCTGACTTATGGCGACCCTATGAATAGGGTTTTCATGGTAAACAATATTCAGAGGTTGTTTAACATTGCCTTCCTCTGAGGCTGAGAGGCAGTGACTGGCCCAAGGTCACCCAGTGAGCTTCATGGCTGTGTGGGGATTTGAACCCTGGTCTCCCAGGTCATAGTCCAACACTGACCCAGGGGAGGGGCAAGGATGGGACGAGGAGGGGGAGGGGAAAAGATTGGATGGGTGGGCACAGAGCAGAGTGAAAATCCCTTTCATTTCCAAAAGGAAACCATTGTGAACAGTATCATTGGTTTTCAGGGTTTTCCCCACCTTTTTATTCTACAGCAGGCACATGTAGCCTCCCACCCAAATTTAAACAGTCATGGCTTCTTTCAAAGAATCCGGGAAAGTGTAGTTAGTGAAGGGTGCTGAGAGTTGCTAGGAGATGCCCTTTTCCCCTGACAGAGCTTCAGTCAGAAGCTCTCCTCTCTGATTTATTGTACTGCCCTACACATTTGTCAAATTGCAAACACTATTTGGGTTGGTCTTTCACAGTCCAAACCACTTGCTGTGTAGCTTGGAAGAATTTGGTAACATGTGCCTCTGAGCATAAGGTGAGTGGTGGCAACACCTGCAATCAGCCCAAATAACAGAAACAAGAGATGTGCTGTGCTGATCTTGTTTTAGCAGGGAGGAAGCAACAATATTAAGACATTTGATATAGTTCCGATAGTCACTTTAAATATGTTTGATTTACTTTGCAATTTTAGTGACGTTTCCTATAGTGAATCATTTACTTTTGCTTCTGTTTCTGTGAATATGTGAAGTACAGCAACACTTTGGAAGGGAGAGGAGAGGGGAAGGAGGGGAAAGGCAGGTCTGATCAGTGGGATTTACTCCTATGCAATCATGATTAGGATAGGTGAAACTGACCTGAGGGAGGGGCAGGGAGGGGAGGGAAGGAGATTGGATGGGTGGGCACTGGGCAGAGGTGAAGCCCATTTCCTTTCCAAAAGAAAAACATTGTTAACAGTATCACTGTTTTTCAGCATTTCCTCCAACTTTTTATTCTACAGCAGCCACCCAAATTTAATCCCAACCTGTCCCTGGCCTCATCCACACCATACCTTTATTCCACTTTAGATAGTCACGGCTTCCCCCAAAGAATCCTGGGAAGTATAGTTAGTGAAAGGTGCAGAGGGTTGCTAGGAAATGCCCTGCTCCCCTCGCAGGCCTTCAATCAGAGCCGCTGACTGTTAAACCACTCTGGCCACTGGAGCTCTGTCAGAGGAATAAGAGTATCTTCTCAGCACCCTTCACAAACTACACTTCCCAAGATTCTTAGGGGGAAGCCATGACTGTCTAAAGTGACATAAAGGTCTGGCATGGGTGTGGCCTCCTGAATAGCCAAGCCAAGTAGCTGTGAGTCTGGCTTTTAGAATAGTGACAGTTCATTCTTACTAAGCATGCCCCGCCTTATCATTGACTCTAGTGCTAAATTTCTTAAATTAATTAAAAATTGGCCAGGCATTTTTTAAATGTTTAAACTGCAGAAGGTGAACGTCAGTGTATGGGGCAAGGTCAATAATAGGATTATAGGTACTCTGTGAACATGTCTGATTTTTAATGGATTTCAACAGATGATGAGAACACTGACAGAAAAAAGTCCAAAAGGGCTCTGAGGTTTTTTCTCTATTTAGATTTAAACTCTCGATTCTCTCTGACTGTTTTGTGTATCACCATGAACATTTAGAGGGTTGTTAAGCAAACATTTCTGAGTTCAGGTCTTTAAGTTTTGTAAGGTTTTGTTTTGAAATGAGCTTATGGGAAGCATCGGAATGGCATGGGGGTATTTTCAATTTAACATTGCAGAATGTGAAAAATCCACATTGGCTATAGTGTACAGCCACTCTCATGGCTGTATAATTTAGACTTTCTATTCAAGTAAGTATATTTTAGGGATTTAGGTCTTTCAATGGGCACATTTCAGGATATTCAGTTAGGTTCTGCAGAGTATAAAAGCGGGATGAGCAACCGGCCTGTGGGCCTAACATAGCCCATCAGCATCCAGCCTCGGGATTCTCTCTGTGTTTTATATATTGCCATGAAAGCATAAAGAGTTGTTAAGTAAGTGTTTCTGATTTCAGGACTATAAGATTTTAAGATTTTGTTTCGAAATGAGCTTATGTGAAGCAGCAGAATGGCATTGGGGGTATTTTCAATTTAACATTGCGGAATGTGAAAAATCCAATCTGGCTATAGTATACAGCCACTGTCATGGGTGTATAATATGTATGTGTGTGTGTAGTATCATATGTATTTTAAATGCAGTTTATGTATTTTAATTTTTTAAAATGTTTTTGTGTTCTTTATTGTGTACAATCTGTATTATGTAAATGTTCAATTTTATGGTAAGCCACCCTAACTGCCATATGATAGGGTAGAAGTTTGGGATAGAAATATTTTAAATAAATAAATGAAATAAATTTTGCTTCCTAGTTATTGCTCCTTAATCTGGCAAAGTCATCCTATTATTATTGTTGTTGTTGTTGTCATCGTCATCGTCATCATCATCATCATCATCATCATCATCATCATCATCATCATCATCAGTAGTGGTAGTAGTAGTAGTAGTAGTAGTAGTAGTATTTTATTAGTATCCCACTCTTCAGCCAAAATGGTTATTGGAATGGCTTATATGTATCAATTAACACAAGACAATGCAATCATTTTGGTTTGATGTTAATATTTTCTTCTGTAAAACCACTCTCTGTACAGAGCGCAGCTCGGAAGTAGCTGAGTCAAGTTAGTAGTATTATATGCAGAGCTTGGGAGTAATTTGTTACAAGAATTACTTGTAATTCATTACTTTTTTGAGGAACGAGTGGGTAATTCCTTTACATTTTGATTGTAATAGAACTAGGAGTAATTTTAGTACTTTTGTGTAGTAATTTTAATGATTCCAGCATTACTTTTGAGCATTATTTGAGGGGGAGGGGAAAG
This sequence comes from Rhineura floridana, assembly GCF_030035675.1. NCBI lineage: Eukaryota > Metazoa > Chordata > Lepidosauria > Squamata > Rhineuridae > Rhineura > Rhineura floridana. Next base: position 11,522,485 of record NC_084484.1, on the reverse strand, counting down.
CAGGGCAAGTCTTCTGGTTCTCTGATTTGTGGATGAAAATCATGTGCCTCAAACTGGGTTTCTGTGCAGCATCACTCTTCCCTCATGCTCTGTGGGTGGATAGGAGGCGATGAGGGAGGAAGTGGAGAGTGAGACGGGATGGAGTGGAGAAAACAATTGTTTAAGAAAAAGGATGGTGGTGGTGAAGGAGTGGAGTGGTGATGGAGTGGAGGGAGAAAGCAGCCAGAGGGCAAGAACATGAATAAAGGAAGAGAAGGAAGCAGCAGCAGAACGGAGATAAAGAACTGTGGAGATGAAAGATGACAGAGAGTGTGTGTGTATGTGTGTGTGTGTGTGTGTGTGTGTGTGTGTGTGAATACTGTGTTTGCACTTTGCACACAAAGTGGCCTCCACCACCTTCTCTGGCTACTGTGCTGCATTTGCAGTATTTTAACTTTTTTGCATCTCAGGGGAAAATGTTTGCTTGGGTGTGTGTCCCTTAGTTGGTGGCAGGGCAGGGTGTGGGAGGTGGTTAAGTGAGAGAGATTATGCTGGCTGGCTGAGCGGGGTGTGTGTGTGCACTTGGTTTGACATGCAAAGATGTGAGTAGTGGCCTCTGCCTCCCTCCCCACCACCCTTACCAGCGGAGAGACCACCATTGCTAACTTATGGATAAAAAGAATTATTCTACTACCTCTGTATGTGTGTGTTTATTTTTAATGTTGTTTTAGGCTACTTAGATGTGCAGCAGCCAAAGCCAGCACCTTGTAGGCATTTTTTTTAAAAAAGTAACTGAAATGTAGTTGTAGTGATTACTTTAGAGAAAAAGTAAAGTAATTGGTAACTTTCAGAGCAATTATAATTGTAACAGTAATTACTACTTTTTGGGCCATGTAATTGTAACTGTAATTTATTACTTTTTAAAAGTAATCTTCCAACTCTGATTATATTGCCTTATTAAAAAGTCAGCAATCTGCAGCAAAATGTCCATCGTTATGATGGGTGGGGCATCTGGAGGGAGTGTCTAGTATGGCTCCCTCTAAGGATAATACAGAGTGCATTTATGTGCATTTCTCCCCTCTGAATCATCCTAATGACTTTAACATATTCATAACTGCTTAGAATATGGTTTATCTCTCTTCTGCAGTATATACAATAAAAGCAGATACATATGGCTGGTGACCATGACCCACATATGACGATGGCTAAGATTTAGGGAGAAGTAGATGTGCCTTGCAGGCCTGGCACCACCAGTTGTCAAGACTGGGTACCGACTGAGGGTCCTGGAAGCTTGGAAGAGCTCCTTACTGGCCTATTTGGCGGCAACGCTGCTCACCACCCACCCTGTCAGGTCCTTGGATGGCCATTTTAGCACTGGGTGGATAGTGATGCTGCTTCTGAATGGCGGTGAAATTTACTCCCATCTTAATTTATTCAAAATGGCTGCTTGCCATCTTAATTTACCCAAGATGCAATGCCCCATCCTATAGAGCTATGAAATCACCTTAAAAATTAACACATTTTTTGGGGGGGGGGCATAAGCTTTCATGGACCAGAGACCACTTCATTGGGGGCATGAAAAACAGAAATTAACTCAACAATGTTCCTCTGCAAACAAGGTAATTTGGAACCCAAAAATTCAGGAAGAAATTCAGATGGGGAGAGTTATGTAAGCATGGCCCAAAGTGGAAGAGGTAAGGAAGTGTGTTAGGGTTAGTCCAGAATCAATTAAGCCTGCTTGAAAAAAAGTGGGAAGGTTATAGGTTGGGTCCACCTGAAAAGAAGTGTGCCACGATGACCCCAGAGGTCAGCAGCAACCAAGACACCAACTCAGAGGCTGCAAAGTCATTGGCTAAGGGAGTCATCTTGAGCCTGATACTGGTGACCAAGGGATTATTGAACCTAAGGCATTTATATTTTAAATTCAGATCAAAAGTTTTGAAGGATGTTTGGGTGGTTCACACCAAATGAGGATAGATTTTCTAACTGTTGCATGGATGATAGATGGAAGTTACATCTATAAACAATTTTTCTTGATCTAGCCGTGTAATGTAGCCATAGCTTTACCATTGTGAGACTTTTCTATTTTAGTCAGATAATGCTAAAACATTAAGGGAATATTGCATAAAAGCTTTTCAATTCTCCTCTAACCTTGGAGATGCATATTGTTTCCAGTCCCAGAGCCTCATTATTAACCCAGAGGCACAGGCAATTTAGTGGTAGGATTTTGTCTTGTTTTTATGTAAAGGACCTGATTTGTATTTTTTGTTTTTTATAATAACGGCAAGCCATAGAAGTCTCATTCACAAATGACTTCTTTATCTCACTAGTTTCAAAGTGAATACAATGAATAAAATGCTAGAAAATGCCTAAGCTTCTGCCTTTCATACAGATTAACGTATGTAAAATCAGTAGAAAGAGGCGACCCTGCTCAGTAAGTGTATATTTGTATATTTGTATATTTTATTTATTTATGTATTTATTATTTGATTTATATCCCGACCTTCCTCCCAGTAGGACCCTAGGGGAGCAAACAAAAGCACTAAAACACTTTATAATCTCATAAAAACAGACTTTAAAATATAATAAAACAAAATATCTCAAAAATATATATTTTTAAAAAGCTTTAAAAAATCTCTTTCTTTCCCTCTTGTTCACCTTTACTGCACACACAGCAAACTCTTGCCATCCTGGACCTCTCTCTCTCTCTCTCTCTCTCTGCTATCTCTGTAATGAAATATGATTAAATTAACTTTGATGATAGTTAATGTACACTTATTAGTGCTAAATGGTTATTGATAGGACTGTGCAGAACAATCTGTAGGACTCTCCTTGAAAGTTCCACCTAGGCTTAGGGACCTTTGGCCCTCTATATGTTGGTGGACTGCAACTTCCATTGCCCATGAGATTGGCCATGCTAGCTGATGGAAACTGGAATCCAACAACATCTGGAGCAATGCTGTGTTGAACATTTCTCCATTTTTAGTCATTATCAATCAATCAATGAGAAAAGAAACTGAATGTGAAAATCACGAAAGGAGATTAAAATTTGTTTTGCTTAGCTTCTTCTCAAGGTGGCCAAAAGGTGCTTTCTTTCATTCTGCAAATCGTATCTCCAGCGGTCTGCACTCTGCAGCGTTCCCAGATGCTCACACTTCTAGGAAAAAACCCTCAGCTGGGATTTCCTGTAAGTACAAAAGAAAAAGATTCTGCCTAACATGTACCAGGCTGTTGTTCATTTTTTTTTTAAGTGAAGTCTTCTTGCAGAAAGTAAGAATGTTAAAATGTATATTGATGAATTTTGCTAGTCTTAGTGAAACTCTTTTGGCTGTTCTCAACATTCCTCAGCTGTTTTACCTCAATAGGAATCTTATTTATTTATTTATTTACTTATTTGCTTTGTTGAATTTGTATCCTGCCTTTTCACCAAATAGTATTCAAATTCTTTCTGAAATTTTCAATATCCAGTGGCAATGTTGAGAAAGTTTGCTGATCTTCTTATGCAACACTCCGTTGGCTGTCCTCAACATTTCTTTCATCATTTACCTCAGAAGGAACCCCTGCATTTTGCTAAAAAGTTTGTTTTAGGCCAAGTCTCAGTTCAGTAGACCACAACCAACCTCTTCAACATGGCAGACTGTGAAAATGTGAAATGGAGTTTATGGCACCACCGATGCCAGTTCCCAGCTGTTTTTAGAGATGCTGCTAGACAGTTACAGATTAATCAACTGAGCTCAGCACCAGCTCAGCACCAACTCAACTTTAATTCTTAATGTGGACATGTCCTGTCTGTCGTTCAAAGGGAAAAAGCTAGAAGTACAGAGCTGACTAATGAAACTCACATGTATGCGCCAACATTTGACAGACAAAATCTGGGAGAGCTGGCTCTTCATTAGCATAGCAGGGAGCAAGCTGAGCCAACAGAAACTTCAGAAACTGTGCAAGCTCTGTACAAGAAACTAGGAAAAGAGGGCACGTTCTCATCATGTGAACTCTCCTGCCCACTATGTTCCACATGGCTGGAAATTGAAGATAAGTTATAGTGGGACTATTAGCTAATTACTGGAGCATCTAGAGTGTATTTGATCTTTTGGCTGTACAGTATAGCTCCGTTATTCTGTACTAATTTTATTCACACCAATAGCTGGTATGCTGAGAGAGAACCACAGGCACTATCCCTATCAAATATGTACAGTTGGAAGATATGAGTGCTTTGTAGTGTAGAAAGAAGCCAGGCAACTCAAATATGCATTTCCCCTCTCTGCTCACAAATGATTTTCTTTCAAAAATTTAACACCATAAATTCTTATTCTATTTAAGCAATTTTCTTCCTCTGGAAGTTGGTTGCGTTCAGTTCCTGGCAGCTGGTTAGGCTTATTTGCTCATAAAATTGGGCAGAAAAGCAGAGCTCTGGAGTTCAGTGTTAAAACTTAAAAGGGAACTGGGAGATGAGAACACTGCAGGAACAGGGGGAAATGGTAAAGCATGGTTTCTCAGTGCCTTGCATGGTTTCAATATTTCGAAGCATTCTTTTATCCCACTAGACCACAATCCAATACAGTATTATGACGAAAATCCTGCCGTGGAATCAGTCCCATTGAACATAATAAGACTAACTTCAAAGTAGAGCAAGAGGCACGGCGAAGAGGGCGGGTCTGAGCGCAAGGTACGTTTAAGTGACACGGCATCTTTAACGAAAAGTACGCATTTCAATTGTTTATGCTAGAATGGCAAATAAGAGAAAAACTGCAGACATGAGGGTGGAAAAGCAAAAGAAAAAATTTAAGCATCTTGTATACCGCATAGTTAAACTATGGAATTTGCTCCCACAAGAAGCAGTAATGGCCACAAGCTTGGATGGCTTTAAAAGAAGATTTGACAAATTCATGGAGGACAGGGCTATCAATGGCTACTAGCTATGATGGCTGTGCTGTGCCACCCTAGTCAGAGGCAGCATGCTTCTGAAAACCAGTTGCCGGAAGCCTCAGGAGGGGAGAGTGTTCTTGCACTCAGGTCCTGCTTGCGGGCTTCCCCCAGGCACCTGGTTGGCCACTGTGAGAACAGGATGCTGGACTAGATGGGCCACTGGCCTGATCCAGCAGGCTCTTCTTATGTTCTTAAAAGGAGCAACAGGTGCATGAACCTAAGCTGAAAAAACAAAAACTTGAGGGGAAGTTCTTTTACTGTTGGGGGAAGTACAGACATCAGAATATCCAGGCCCAAACTGCCCATGCCGAAAACAGGGAAGCAACTGTTCAACCAGCAGCAACAACTGGAACATCAGAACAACATCAGAAGGACCCGGGTCCTTGCTGCCACTTCTCCAACAACAGCCTGGTGTGGGGCTTCCTGCACGGGGTCTTCCTGCGTGGGGGTCTCCTGCTCAACAACAGCTTGGCGCCTCCTACCCAACAACACCCTGGTGTGGGGCCTCTTGTGCGGGGCCTCCCGGCGTGGGGCCTCTTGCTTGACAACAGCTGCCGCCTCCACATCCTTCTCCCCCTCCTGCTCCAGGCACGGCTCAGATCCCCAAGCCGGAGCTCCTGCGGCTGCCTCTGACGTAAACTGCCATCAGCAGCAGCAGCAGCTGAGCGAGCCCGACATGGAGAGGAAGACAATATTGAACCACCAAACAGCTTTGCTGTAATAAATGCCTGTCGCCCTTCTGCCTGTCCCCCGCTAACACCACCTCCTCTTTCTGGCGGTGCAGATAATGATAATGTTGTTTCCATTTAATTTAATTTTTGTATATTGTATTGTTTATATTGTATATTATTGTATTTTTATACCTGTGTTTATTTTTCTTGTAAGCCGCCTTGAGGGCCTTTGGCTGAAAGGCGGGGTATAAATAAACCTAAAAAAAAGTAGATACATATAGGATTGCATTCTAAGTAGGAAATAAGTTGCCTTAAATAGGCCTAACCCTACAATGGATGGTGGTGTAAATTTCAGAGATGAACTGGATTATCTGGGTTCCAATCCTTGCTCAGCCATTAATTTCCTTGGGTACTCTTGAGCAAGACACGGTTAGCCTAACCCAGATTGGTTGCCATAAGCATAAAATAGGACCCCCACTTGTACTTTCGTCAGCTCCTTGAAGGAAGGACAGGATATAAGTGTGTCAAAAATTAACTAAAATATCAGTTTTGTCTCATATTTGGACTTTAACTTTTTTTTAACAGACATGCCTATAAAAAATATAGGGTATGATCCTGCCCAAGTCAAGCACTTTTAATGCCAGGATTTGGCTCTCCACATGTTGCTGACTGGGGCAGATGGGAGTTGAAGTCAATGTGGCCAGTGGTCAATGACGATGGGAGCTGCCACATCTGGAGCACCTCAGGTTCTCCATATCTGCTCTAAGGTTCAAGGTTCTAGTTTTGGTGTACAAAGCCCTATACAGCTTGGGACCAGAATACCTGAAATACCGTCTTACCCATTATATACCCAGTCAGTCACTGCACACTGCAGATGAGGGCCTCCTGCAGATAGCATCTTATCAGGAGGTCCATTCTGCACAACAAAGGAAATGGACCTTTAGTGTGACGGCACCTACCCTGTGGAATTCCCTCCCCTTAAATATTAGGCAGGCACTGTCTCTGTTATCTTTTCGGCGACTTTTGAAGACTTTCCTCTTTCAACAAGCCTTTAAGTTGAGACCTATCCCAGTCTGTGTCTGTGTTGGAACTGCTTTTAATATGTTTTTTTAAAAAAACAATATGTTTTTAACCCTTTTTAAAAGATGTTTTAAAAGCTCTTTTTAAAAAATGTTTTTAAAGTTGTTTTGTTTTGGTGTATTTTAGGGTCTGTTTTTATGATGTTTTGATGTGTTCTTAGTGCCTTTGTTTGCTGCCCTGGGCTCCTGCTGGGAGGAAGGGTGGGATATAAATCAAATTATAAACAAACAAACAAACAAATAAATAACCAATACAGTAGAACAGTTTATGTTTCATTCTTGTTTTAAAAAAATCAATCAGACTTAACTAGTCAGCTTTTGATTTATTTTACATTGGTGCTAAAAAGACTGGGAATGGCTTTGCTTCATTTATATATACTTTATAATCATCAGTCTGGATATCTATCTGGAGATATGGACTGCTTATATTAACATGTATACGTAATTCACTAATAGGCAAAAAAAACCTTGAGGCTTAAGAACGTACCTATAGCCAACAGATATTTCTATCAAATTTTAAAAAGCAGGGAAATTGAGCGGCTGTAGTGAATGCACCAGGGGAACAGGAGACCTGAACAGGCCTTTATTTCACTTAGGACAGTCATGGCTTCTCTCAAAGAATCCAGGAAAGTGTAGTTAGTGAAGGGTGCTGAGAGTTGCTAGGAGATGCCCTGTTCCCCTGACAGAGCTTCAGTCAGAAGCTCTCCTCTCTGATTTATTGTACTGCCCTACACATTTGTCAAATTGCAAACACTATTTGGGTTGGTCTTTCAAGTCCAAACCACTTCCTGTGTAGCTTGGAAGAATTTGGTAACATGTGCCTCTGAGCATATGGTAAGTGGTGGCAACACCTGCAAACAGCCCAAATAACAGAAACAAGAGATGTGCTGTGCTGATCTTGTTTTAGCAGGGAGGAAGCAACAATATTAAGACATTTGATATAGTTCAAATAGTCACTTTAAATATGTTTGATTTACTTTGCAATTTTAGTGACGTTTCCTATAGTAAATCATTTACTTTTGCTTCTGTTTCTGTGAATATGTGAAGTACAGCAACACTTTGGAAGGGAGAGGAGAGGGGAAGGAGGGGAAAGGCAGGTCTGATCATTTGCATACTTATTAAGTTCCGTGGGATTTACTCCTATGCAATCATGATTAGGATAGGTGAAACTGACATGAGGGAGGGGCAGGGAGGGGAGGAGAAAGGCAGGGAGGGGAGGAGATTGGATGGGTGGGCACTGGGCAGAGGTGAAGCCCATTTCCTTTCCAAAAGAAAACCTTGTTAACAGTATCACTGTTTTTCAGCATTTCCTCCAACTTTTTATTCTACAGCAGCCACCCAAATTTAATCCCAACCTGTCCCTGGCTGCATTCACATCATACCTTTATTCCTCTTTAGATAGTCATGGCTTCCCCCAAAGAATCCTAGGAAGGATAGTTAGTGAAAGGTGAAGAGAGTTGCTAGGAAATGCCCTGTTCCCCTCACAGACCTTCAATCAGAGCCACTGACTGTTAAACCACTCTGGCCACTGGAGCTCTCTCAGAGGAATAAGAGTATCTTCTCAGCACCCTTCACAAATTACACTTCCCAAGATTCTCAGGGGGAAGCCTTGACTGTCTAAAGTGAAATAAAGGTCTGGCATGGGTGTGGCCCCCTGAATAGCCAAGCCTAGCAGCTGTGAGTCTGGCTTTTAGAACAGTGACAGTTCATTCTTACTGAGCATGCCCAGCCTTATCATTGATTCTAGTGCTAAAATTCTTAACTTAATTAAAAATCGGCCAGGCATTTCTTAAATGTTTAAACTGCAGAAGATGAAAGTGAGAGTATAGGGCAAGTCAGTAATAGGATTACAGGTACTCTGTGAGCATGTCTGATTTTTAATGGATTTCAACAGATGATGAGAACACTGACAGAAAAAAGTCCGACGGGGTGTTTTCTCTCTCTCTTTTTCCACTTTGAACTGTTGATTCTCTCTGACTGTTTTGTGTATCACCATGAAAATTTAGAGAGTTGTTAAGCAAGCGTTTCTGAGCTCAGGAATATACGTTTTGTAAGGTTTTGTTTAAAAATGAGCTTATGGGAAGCATCAGAATGGCATGGGGGTATTTTCAATTTAACATTGCGGAATGTGAAAAATTCATCCTGGCTATAGTATACAGCCACTGTTGTGGCTGTATAATTAGGAGTTCTGGATTATGTTTGTTGTTAATATGAGATAATGTTTTGTTTTTCTTCAATTTGCATATGATTTTATGAAAATATGATAGTCACAGCGAAAAATAAATGGAATTCTGCTCAATAAACCTACTGATTAACCAGTGTCCATTGGTCATCAGTTACTTGGTTTGGAAATGAGGGCCAATTAGAATACTGAAGTGAAATTGATTAAGACATGGGAAAACAAAAGCATTTAGGGCCAGTATCCCATAACTGACTCTGATATTCTTATAGAAGATGCAGCAGAATATCTATGGACACACATCTTAACATCTTCATGACATTCACATTGTGATTTTATGATACATTTGATAAAATGCCTCATTATAAATGAAGTACTTAGAGAACTGTTATCAGAAGAACAATTGTGTATTCAGTGATCAGAGCCCACTTAAAACTCTCAACACATATGCACACTTAAAAGGCTTTATAGGCAGGATTTCCAATTGAATTTAAAGATACGTAAGAATGTAGCCTCCTTCCACTAGCTGTAGCTCTTCACATGATTATCTCCAGTTGCTCAAGGCACTGTTCTTCAACCTTGAGTCCCCAGATGTTCTTGGACTACAACTCCTATAATCCCCAGCCACCTTAGCTACTGGTGAAGGGATCATAGGAGCTGTAGTCGAACAATGTGCCTCAAAGTTGAAGAACGCTGTCTCAGTGCTTGTTTGTTCTGACAAAACGCCTTAATAAATTTCAGTCTCATTTGTTGATATCCCTGGTCAGTAACTAATGTGTAAGAGCGTCTATGGAAGGCCACCCACCCACCCACCCACTGATTTGCTTATATTTCAGCCATGACACAGACAATGAATAGGCCCCCAACTATGGAATGCTCTCCCCATGAAAACTCACCTGGTGCCAACAGTGTCATCTTTTTATTTCCCCAAGCATTTGCACAACTCTTAGCGGCCTGGGATTTGGTGGCTGTTAGATGCTCATTCTTGGGTTGGTGTGTGTGGTGTATGTACATCTTTCATATTTTTAGTTTTTTTTAAAAAAATGAACACTGCAGTATGTTTGGTTTACATGGAAGTTTTATTCTGTATTTGATTAAAATCTGTTTTTTGTATTATATTTTATCTTCTGTAAATCCACCAGTTGTAGGAAGTGATTGACACATATAACAAATTAAACTAAACTAAATGGAGCTTGTGAGAAGTTTCCCCTTATGTTCTTTAGCTGCTCATGCCCATTGGCTTATGTCTTAGCTTGTACATGGGAGTGAGCAGCTAAGGTGCTTACAAGAGAAAGACAATTGGTGTCACATGGTGGGAGTGGGTATGTTGTTAAACAGCCCTTTGCCTGTGTATTGACTTGGAAGAAAGAACTAAAAATATGTAATAGTAAAGAGAGGTCCTTGAGGCCAGGGGTTCCTGCTCATGTGTTCCCTTTAACTGTGTGCAGAATGCTCAGAATGCTCAGGAGTGTGTTGTGAACTGTGGAAAACAGAGAGGAGGAGCAGGATCACAGTGGCGAGCTCTGCCTCCAATCTATGTGTGTTAGTTGTAGGTTGGAACTGACCCAGTTCTCATACAAACTGGGCGCCTGGGCTCTGTATGCATTTACAGTTAGGACCTGCAACACGCAGGGTATGTGCACTGAATGTCTGAAAAGCTCAAGGATTTTGGATGGGCTTCAGGGTTACTTGCTTTGTACCATCTCTTTGTTTAGTTTATTTTGATACAGCTACAAATACATATGACTTATATCCTGCCTGTCTGAACCACTCAAAAGAGACTTATAGAAGACTTAAAACACTGAAAGCAGCATAAATACAATTAAAACAATCAAGCTAGAGAAAAAAGAAAAAGACAGCAGCCTAGAATCACAAAATCCTTCACCAGTCATTAAGTAAGCATCCACCCATGAAACACCAGATGAAACAACCTGCCATATGTTCTTAGCATAGAGTTGCTGTATGCAAGAGGGTTTAGAGAAGTTCATTCTTGTTTATGATATAATTTTCTCACTGGGTGCATATTAGGAGAGGGTAGGAGTGATTTTGCAGGAGCAACACTGCTGGAAGTGAGAGAGCACAGTGAGATAAGATGGGGAAAGGGCAGAAGGTTTCCCTTCCCCTTCCCTGTGTGCTGGTTTTGAGTGCTCTTCTCTAGCCCTCCTCAAGTGTTCTGTATTTGCAACACAGGATGAGTGGGCTGGCTCCAACCCTGTCTCCAATCCAATTGCTGTCCATGAGTTGGAAAGCAACTATGGCCACATTCACACCAGACATTTATTCCACTGTAAACAATCATGGCTTCCCCCAAAGAATCCTGGGAAGTGTAGTTTGTGAAGGGTGCTGAGAGTTGTTAGGAGATCCCCATTCCTCTCACAGAGTTACAGTTTGACAGGGTGGTTTAACAGTCAATTTCCTCTTCCCAGAAAACTCTGAGAACTGTAGCTCTGTGGGTGGAACATGAGTCTCCTAACAACTTTCAGTACTCTTCCCAGGATTCTTTGAGGGAAGCCATGACTGTTTAAAGTAAAATAATAGTGGAAAAAATGTCTGGTGTGAATGTGGCCTATGTGAAGCAGGGAGTCTCTTTTAGAACCTTTTACCCCACATGTACAAGAGCCTCCCAACTTCAGATAGATCCTAGCCTTGCACTGTAAACATGGGGCACTGTTGTGGAGCAGTGCGCAGCCCCAGACAGCAACCAGTAGGGGATTGTTGCTCCAGCTCACGTTCCAGCTCTCACAGGACTGCCTGTAGTCCTGGGCAATCCCATGAGAGCTCTACAGAGGGGGCGGAGTGAACCCAGGCCTTTAATAGTCCCGAGACCTGCCACTTCTGGCCTCTTCCTTCACGCACTGATTTTCCCGCCTGCCCTCTCTTAGCTTTAGTGTGTCACTGAGCTTTCCTTAAAAGGGTTGCTGATTGATGAGGCCAGATGGGAATTTTCATCTCAATCAAATTGGCTCTCATTGGAGTGGGTTTTCATCTATCCCTCAGTGATTGCTTCTTCAATTGTTAGGCATACATTGCTGTCACAACTTAAAGCAGGAATGGCATTGGGCAGGATCAAAGGGGCACCTCCTTAAAGGGTCTAGTGGGGTACATGTAGGCCATGCCCCTAGCTCAGGAGGGGGCAGGCCTCATCCAGCATGGACACACACACATACTGTTTGTCCAGTAGGATCCTAAGTGCATTTGGCTTGCACCACATGGGTGTAATGTTAGCCAGTACCCAAAGGTGGCTTTCCAAGGGGAGGCAAACATTCACTTAGCAACAGAGCTTGGAAAAGTTACTTTTTTAAACTACAACTCCCATCAGCCCCAGCCAGCATGGCCACTGGATTGGGCTGATGGGAGATGTAGTTCAAAAAAGTAACTTTTCCAAGCTCTGCTTAGCAAAGGCTGTTGGAATGAAAGTGGATCCTCACCCTACTGCCATGCAAACCCCACTTCCTTGTTGTAACCCATCAAGTTGTGGCCTATTTCCACCCATAAATTGTGCTGGCTGTTTTATTCCTGTGGCTGGTGGGGGGCTGCATCCTGTGTCTGCCCCACAACTGCCCTCCAACTCATGGAGGCAGCGTGCTTGTCATTACTGCCTCACCGTCTGTGTTTAATTGAGCACAGAATCACAGAATGCACAAAGTACGTCCTGATAGTGCCCGAGGCATGATTGCATGCTTTTTGTTCAGTAAAATGGCAGGGTAGAAATTATCTGAAATGCATAAACAATAAAGATAAAAATAAAAGTTAAACCATTAACCCTTATGTGAACAAAGCAACCCCATGAATAACGTTCGCATGGCTGCCCCATTGCATCTAGTTTGACCCTTACTGGCATTCAGAACCAGAAGAGACACATGCAATGCAATCCTGTTCTACTCAGAAATCTGCCCCATTGAATTGAGTAGGGCTCCTACTGGGACGAAGGGTGGGATGTAGATCTAATAAATAAATAGAGATTGATGGAATTTACTCTCATGTCAGTGAGTAGTCATACCTTTCTGGGAGTATACCCTATTGAACACAGTGAGACTTACTTCCAAGTAAATGTGCAAAGGAATGTGCTGAGGTCAAAGTGCCTGGTCAGGGCTTAAATGGATCAATATATGATTGAACTATTTTCTGTTTCCAAGTGCCTGTTGTGAAGTTGAAACTTGTTCATACTGGCAGTCTTCAGGATATTCATCAGAAGGCATAAAGAAGAAGCAGTGGAGCATGCCAACTTACACCTGTAGGCCCTCCACATGTAGGCTGTTCAGACTTTCTGCCAGGTGTGTGTAAGGGATGGGGGCACAACCAATGGGCACAAGTGGGCACAATCCCCCTCCTTGCTCCTACATGTGTTCAGTTGACAGTCTGATCAGGGTTTTTGTCCCTGGCTGTTGTGGTCTTTCTGTAGAACTGAAATCTTGCAAAATAAGGGGCTGCTGATTCCTCATGGCTGGCCATGCAATGAATGTTTTTAAGCCAGGATCAGTAGGAAATTGTTTTGTTTGTTTCAGAATTTTATATTCTACCCTTTCTCCAGAGGGAGGGCACAGGGTGGCTTACAACACAACTTAAAACATACACAGTAATATAAAACAGAATAAAATCATAGATTCATTGCAACAACAGCAAGACAAGCCTAAAGCCCAACCAGCATTAACACCATCTGTTTCCAAAGACCTGGACAAATACATACATTTTCACCTGTCAAGTATAGCTGATGTTGTATCTCATTTGGGAAGGAATTCCATAAATGGTGTGCTGCCATCAAGAATGCCCTGTCTCATGTCACTCTCTTGCCCGCCACACTGATTGGTGAGACCATGAACAGGTACCCAATGGCAGATCTTAAGATGATCCTGGTATTTAACATACCTTATTGACCTTTAGAACCCAACTAAAGGCTGAAAAGATATTCATTTATTGCTTTTGCATCCTGTGAACATTTTAGCTTAATGAGTCCTTGAAACCATCAAGTGAACTTCATAGCTAGGCAGGTATTTAAACTGGGTTTTCCTATTAAAACTCAACCATTATAACCCAGTGATTTCTTAGGAAATTGGCGGTTTCTTGGAAATATATTGGAGGTCCTTGATGAGAAGATTGGTAACAGTAGGCAAAGTGCAAAAGGCAACTTGTACACCATTACTGATAGCCCCTGCAATGCAGAATAGAGCAGACTCCTAGGGCAAATGCTACCCCCAAATGCCTGGGCAGTGCCCCTTGTGAGCAGAGTTTGTAACTAAAACATTCCCAACATCCTCTGCACTGTAGAAGGATTCTGTTGACAATGAGCTGGGATTTCTTGGCAGGCAAATCTATGTTAAAGGACAAAAAGATTCAAAACCATTCCTCATATGGATTAGGTCACAGGAACTCCAGTCCGATATATTCAGACAAAGATCCCTCCAAAACTGGCTTCTCATCCAGCACAGGTTGCCTGAGTGCCTACTTTGTAAGGAGTTAGGAGGGTTTTTTTTCTTCACACTGTCCCATCACACTTTCAGTGAATGTGTGAGGTGGGAGTGGAACTACATTGACTAGCTGTCTTCTGACATTGGCACCCCTCTGGCCATGCCCCCGGTGTCCATGCATTCAGTTGAATGCATGAAAAGGGAACCTGGGTGTTAACAGATGTGCACAGAGGGTCTTCCAGACAATTGGGACCCCTGACCTCACAGAGTTCCCAGGTGGATGGAAGTCCCTACACGTGTACAGCTGTGTACGCAAAGGGGCCTCTTTCAAGCATTCTCCTAAACATGTGGATGTTGGGTGCATACCATGTTGGGGCATGAGTTGACTAACTGGTGTGGACCCAATTCCCCTTAATGTGTTCACTGTAATTTTGAAGGGCTGTTTTGGAAAAGGCTATGGTCAGGCTTATTTGTGTAAGACAAAGCACTGATGTACATGATTTGATTTTTCTAATGGATGTGGCTGTGTAAAATGGCTTCACTGAAAATGCAGCTGAGGTAGCATAAGCTGATGTGAAAGTTCCATCCATGATGTTAGATCTGTAGCAACTTATTCATGCATGCACATTTCCCTGGATGTTAGTGATCAAGTGGTGAACATAGACAGCAGATCTTGGAAAAGTTACTTTTTTAAACTACAACTCCCATCAGCCACAGCCAGCATGGCCACTGGATTGGGCTGATGGGAGTTGTACTTCAAAAAAGTAACTTTTCCGACTAACAGAACCCCTCTACTCCCAAACTGGGAATCAAAGGGAAGATCTAGAAATATTTTACCCTTTTGCTGACAAGATTGCTTCTCTCTGCTCTTTATCCTGGCCTCAGGAAAACATCCTGCACAATCTGTAAGATCTATATGCTATTCAGCAAATTTATTTAAACATTTTAACTGAGAGAATCTCTAGTTAAAAAGAACTTTACTCATTAAATACCTAGTCTACAATAAGATCAAAAAGAATCATGTTTGTATCTCTTTCTGATTAATATGTTTTAATGTTAAAAAAAAATTCAATGAATGGCAAGCTAAGATCATATCCTCTCATCCAGATGCCAGTGCCATTTATAAATACAAAAGCAGCTTCTTACATCTGTTCTTTTATTTTCTTTTTCGATTTAAGAGGGAAATTGACCTTACAATCTTCAACGTGACTTCAGGTCATTGTTATTAGAGATGAGAAAATGCTGGTGTTCTTGTGACTTAGCCTGGCAAACCTCCCAGATACATTGCAATTGCAGTGTAAAAAAATTGAACTGCTTTACAGCATTTTATTTTTCAGGTGGAGACATTTGCTGTCCTCTGTACATTGCACAAATAGAACACCATGTTTTTAAGAGGGCTGAACAATGGTTCTTTTTAGAAACTCTATAGCACAAAAATAAATTCTTTGCTTGACATTCTTTCATGCCAGTTGGGACCTAACATTAAGGTTTTGGAATAGAGCAGGAAGACCACACATTGCAGGATCTTATATTGAAATGCCCACATATACATGCAGGAGCGGTGTTCCAAGAGGGTCGGAAGCCATCCCTTTTTTCTTCCCCTTTGGGCGCTGGGCAGGAGCGACTTTTCCTGTATGCATTTGATTGAAATCTGAAGTCTGTGAGTTAGACTTTCCCACAAAATGATATTTTCAGAAACTATAGTGTAGAGGAATAGCATGATTTTCTCCTGTTTTAGTGGGTGGGAAAAGTCTATTTGTGATTAGGGGTGGGGGAGAATTTTGCCTAAGTCGAACTGGGCATAGATTACCCAATAGTCTGAATGTTCACTATCTTTGTGGACCGATTTTGTTACTTCACATTTTCCCCCAATACCATTTTTTTTGTAAAATATAATCACATTACCTTGAAATCTTCAAGGTAAACAGTTGAAATGTGTGTTCTCTTTAACTTCTGTGTCAATAAGGTTATGATAGTAGCCATTAAGATTCATTGTTTTATTCTGAACCTGTTTCCCTCTTGTATCTTTCTAAAAAACTCACAGGCACAGCACAGCAGTCATTGATACAGGCAGTGTCTGTCAGATATGTCTGCTTAAAAGATGTGTCAAGCATTAGCACAAGTTCTCTTGTCTCTGTCTCTTTAAGTAATATATTCATAGCATCATTCAGGTAGACATTTTAATATGCCTCATAGACCATCAGAATCACAGTGTTTTTTTAAAAAAAGAACCCTGTGTGTGCATTACTTTGTTAATAAAATGTGAATATATGATTATCATTTTGTAGCTGGAAAAAATTCAACCTGACAAGCCATGTTTAAAAATTGTCATAATTGCTATGTGCTGATGGTGGACCCAATGATATAATTTTTTTGTTGGTGAACTTCAAACAAGCTTTACATAAGGACAAGAACTCAGTAGTGGCTCAGTTTTCAACTTTCAAAATTACATCACATAACTGGGAAAAAATTCAGCTGGACAAGCTTGTTTAATTATGGTTTAATTTAGCTGATTGTCCTAGGACAGACAGTAAACTTGAGGCAAGAGACCTACTTGATGGGCAATTACCTGTCTCATTTACATTTGCATATAAAAACACATAGACCATCTGTAGAAAGAAAGAAGATATTGGTAGAAAGAACAAAAACAATAACATTATTTTGGGGCAATAAACCCCCCCAATAAAAACAGACGATAACAGAAAACCAACTAACGTGAACTGTAACCAGCTGTCAGTTTGATGAAATGAGAACCACACTGACACCAGCAAGTGAACTATATCCCTATATGTGATATCAGCAGCCATACGCCACTCCACAATTTCAACTCAGACCTAAGGAAAAATGGCAAAAGGATTTGAACTGGGGTTGGTGTAGTAGCTGCTGATGTTACAAATAGGCCTGGTGGAGTGGGCAGCCAGGTGGGGCAGAGGCCAAGGGCCCCAGCAACTCCCGAGAGCCCTGGCCACTCGAGTGGCCCCTGCCTAGATCTACAGGCTGGTGTTGGGAGAGTGGAGCTTCATGATCTATGACGGTGTTGGGTCACAGAGTGTGATTTGGACCACAAATCACACCCTACAACCCGACGCTGATCACAAATCACTCCCAAGGGGCCCCTGCCTAGATCTAACCCAACGCTGATCACAGTGTGGGTGTTCCACTACCCTCCCCTACAACACTTCCCTGTGGCTGACGCAGGCTTCTGTGTCGTCATGTGCTGACATCACGATGTGGGAGGAGGGGTGGCCATGGAGGGGGTGCTGGCCCGGGTTACAAAGTCACTGATTCCCTATCATTGCTCATTTCTTGCAAGCCTAGCAGCCATTATGGACATCTCACTAGTATGATAACAGTCACGGGAAGCTCCTTTGTACCAAATCATACCATGGTCCATCTAGCTCAGTATTGTCCGCACTGATTGGCAATGGCTCTCCAGGGTTTCAAACAGAAGTCTTTCCTTGCTGGAGAGGCTGACAATTGAACCAGGGAACTGCTGCATGCGAAAGATGTGTTCTATGACTGAGCTATGGCCCTTATTTAAAGGGTACAACTGAATGGGAGCTGAAAGTAATGGGGAAGGAGAGGCCTGAGATAAGGATACAGATGAGACAGTGGATAGAGGGAAAGAAAGAAGGGGCAACCCAATTGGGAAGACTAGCCACATTTTCATACTCATTTCCACCATTTGAGTGCATGCATCCCACTAGTAATAGTGAACTAGGTAGGTGAGTGTCAACAGAAATGGAGCCAAAATAGGAACACTAAGAAAGGAATAAGCATACTCAGGGGAATCCCATGGTTTTCAGAAGTACGTTTTTAAAGCCATAAGCAGGCACCCCCTTTCAAAAACAGCCCAGTGAAGACTGAGCATGCCCAGTAGCCACAGAATATCGAAGGGTAGCTGGAAATGCACTGCTTTAGTTCCTTACATCTTTTCATGTCCTGGAGGAAGTTATGGCTGGCTGAAACCCTCAACAGGAGCACTTCTGCTAGAAAGTGAGAGAATATTGCAAAGTTGTAATAATAAAATGCCATCGAATGGCAAGTTCTACAGCACAAGCCAGCCCACATATTCATTAAATGGGGTTTGTACGGGAAGATTTGTTACCTGATTGTGCTTTTACAGTGACTGCACCTGCCTGAGGCAGTACAAGCTTATTTCCCCCAAACGCTTTAAATATAACTTAAGCATTTTGAAGAAATGCATTGCAGAAAGCTTCTGCTGGAATTATTAAACATTTTTTTGAATTTTTTGAGCAAGTATGAGACTTTTGTAAAGGAGATGTTTGTCAGAACCTCCGAATAGGGAGTACGTGCTCTATTTATAAGGTTACCCGGTATTAGCTTTTATTTAATAAATCCTACGAACAATAAGTAGAGATAAGACGGTGACTTAACGCACAAAAACAGCGGAAATTCAAAGATCAGCTATTTCATTCCAGCTTTTATTCGGGCCTTTGTGTTCTGATATTGCAAGAACCTGAGCTCCATGTTTAGCACATAAGAGGCAAGATAAGAGAATGTAAGAGAGGAAACTAAATCAAAATGTTGTAAGTGTAAAATTAATATGGCCCCTTGTGATATTCTTTGTAATAGAGCATTACCTGCTGATGAAGGCTAATCCCCCCAAACAGAGTTAGCCTGTGGTAGTCTAGTTTAGAGACAAACTATTTCTCTTGCCACCCATCTAGAATTCTAGCAGGTAGTAAATTTCCTCCTCCTCCCCTTGCATCTCCACCAGCGAGCACACTGATCTCAGTTGGGGTTAAATGGCAGAATGGCAGGGCTGGTGTGCTAATGCCCTAAGGTACACCCTAACTGCAGTGGTTTTTTGCAGTGATTGTTTCCCTATAGGCACCTGGTGAGGCTCCAGGAGGGGCTGCTACAGCAAGTTGTGATGTGGGGAAGGACATAATCGATGTCAACAACAGAATGTATTCACGAGGAGTGGTAGGAATGGCTAGAATTGTCCAGCATAACATCTCTCAAAGAGCAAGCCATAAATGGGCCTCAGTCCAATTTTAGGTGGGCCTGAGTAACGCATCCCGCTGCCTGGTTGTGCCATAGCCTTTTGACTGGATCATGTAGCAGTAGCAGCTCGCCACAAGTGCAGTGCATAGTCACATGTCAGAGTGGGAGTTTGTTGGAGAGCGAGGTATAGCATGGCAAGTTTGAGGGAAGGGAAGGAAAAGTAGAGAAGGTAAGAGAGGAAATGGAGAGAGTTGGTGTCCTATCCGAAGCTGAGAAATGCAGACGCACACAGTTCTGTAAGGTTTTCTCTTTATTAAGGTTACAGTTATGTCAAAAGGTTTCCGACTCATTCACCTAACTTTGCTTTCTAAGAACTAATTCCCTCTCTAACACTGACTAAGCATGTCTTTGCAGCCACAGACGTTGACGCAGCAACTTCCCCCTTAAACCTACTTAAGTAGGTTTTACTTTCGCACAAAGACAATGGCTCCTCCTTAACCCCAACCATTGCTCTTCATGCCTGAGAAGCCGGCGGGAATGGGGCAAAGAGGGCTGGACCTCAGCTTCCCCACCAAATGATGAGGACTAACAGTCTGTTCAGGTGCAGGAAGTGGCTGGGTGCCAGACTGGGGATCAGCAAGTTGGCAAGGTGGCGCTTAGGCACAGGCAAGGTGGGAGTGTCCAAAGCAGCAGCCTATGACTGCCCAGGTTGTGCTTTGGCAGGGGGACAGGTGACTGGGCAAACTGCAAGCTCTCCTCCTTCAAGTAATCTCCCCAGTCCTCAAAGTCAGAATCCTCCTCCTTGAAACCCTGAGATTTCAGAGGCAGGCCCTAGTGATGTCACGGGGTGAACTGTAGTGATGTCATTAAGCATGATGCATTAAGCATTAACCACAGTTGTTTGGGGCATGCAATTGAAAGAAAAAACATTTCTCTGATTGGAAATTAAGACAAATCTTAGCTAAAAGATGAAGCCTGGATAGAGAACATTTAATCTAGCCTACTTGCTTCTGGCAAGAAGGATTTAAGTGCCCTCAAGCCAGGCCAATCACCAGAAGGCCATTGTAGGAAGAAAGGAGTATAGTGTTGTGGAGATGTTAAATGGGAGCACTCAGGAGTAAAGATGGATGCCCCCCCAGGCTGCAATTCTAAACACACTTACTAAGCCCCATAGAACTCAATAGGACTTGCTTCTGAGTAGATATGGCTTGGTTTGTGCTGTTGGTAAACTTGACTAAGGATCCTCTGCAAAGATATCCATATCCAAGCAGGGTTGGCAAAACATTGACTGGAATGCCCTGCGCCTACAATTTAACATGGCTGCTCTAAACTTCTTTACAGTTTTGACCCTTCACTGCAGAGAGAGGCTTGAGAAATGAGTAAGAAGATTATCTACCCTTTTCTGTCTACCCTGTGGGCTGCTATAATAATTGACAGAGAGAAAACACACATGGTTTGGTCTATCTTCACAGACAGTAGCTTGGGAACAACAGCAATTGCAGCCGCACTTCCCAGTATGTGAATTCTCTTTTACCACTATTTGGCAAGAAACAAACTGCCATGCAACCAACAAGGTGCATCATCAGTGGGTTTAAGGGGGTTGAGCTGAGTGCATGGAACCATTGTTGTTGCTTCTATGGATGTAAGGGAGTGTTCAAGGTAAATGAAATGCAAATAGAAAAAGAAAAACAAAAGACAGTGATGATTTCCTAAATGCAATACCATACCAACCACAACAAGATTCCTATGAGTAAAACAGAAAACTCAGAATCCCACAACCAGTCAGGATTCCTAACCAAAAACCAAACTAAAAAATCCTGGCAGCCAGTCAGCCAACATCACAGAAATCACCATGCAGCACAACCTGACTTGATGGCTGAAGTTAGTGCAGAATGCTATGGTGGAATTGCTGACATGATTGAGACCCTATCAGCACATAATATCTCTGCTCTGAAATCTGCACTGGTTGCTCATTTGCTACAAGGCCAAGTTCAAGGTGTGCTTTCCATGTTATGGGTGCCACATAGTGTTTCTTCAGCACTTGTAAGAAATCAGTCTTTTAGTGTGACAGCACCTACACTTTGGAACTCTCTGCCTATTGACATTAGGCAGACACCTTCATTGTACTCTTTTTGGCACTTGCTAAAACCATTTTTGTTTAGGCAAGCCTACACAGGCATGTAGAAGTTATTGTGTTTTTTCTCTGTTTTTAACTCATTTTTATTATTTTGAATGTTTTTAAATACCTGTCTTTAACTGTTTTTGCCAATAATTTTCTTGTATTAATTCCATCTGTAAACTGCTTTGAGATTTTTTACAATAAAGCGGTATATAAATGTTGTAAATAAAATACATAAATAAATGTTGGAGTCACTGTGGCCCTTGAGTGTCTTTCTACTTTGAAGAACAAAGGAATCTACCTTATACCATTTGATATGATTCAGGCCATTTGATACCATCTAGCTCAGTACTGATGACATGGACTAGCATTGGCTCTCCAGGATTCCAGGCTATAGTCTTTTCCTGGAAATTGAACTTTGGACCTTTGCATGCAAACCATATGCCCTACCACTGAGCTACAGTCTTTCCCGTTTTTTTAAAAAAGCTTTAAAAATTGTTCTTTTCAATTCAATAATGAATGCACATCATACCAACGGCAGATTCCCACCATTCATTTAAAGCGCATTCAACGCACATGAATCCCATGACAGAATCAGGGAAACTATAGTTTGTTAAGGGTGGTGGGAACAATAACTGTGAGGGGGAAACTACACTTCCCAAGATTCTTTAGGGGAAGTCATATGCTTTAAGTGTGAGTTGGATGTGCTTTACATGTATTGTGTGGATCTACATAATAAGCTCTGCCTGCATGTAAATCATCTTAATTACATTTTTAAAAAAGGAAATGAGCTATAAAGTTTATTGGGTGACCATGGGCTACTCACCATCTCTCAGCCTAATCTGCCCATCAGGATGAAAACAACAGAGGGGAATCATGAACACCCCAAAGAAGAAGGGCACACTTAAAATGTAGACAAAATAATAATCTACAACCATAGTGTGGAATCAGATAAGCATGACTGTCAGATATGTTTATTATTTATACAACCTGTAAAGATATTTCTAGTGCAATCCTTTGACTGTTTACTCAAAAGCAAGTCCCAATGTATTCAGTGAGGCTTACTCAAACAGGGAAGCATGCACAGAACTTCAGCCTCAAGTGATAAGGAACTTCACTCACCCAACCCAAAATTCAGAATCATGCCACTTTAAGCTATTTTGCAACTGTTTATACTTGTTTTTATGGTTTTTGGATTTTAAAGGGATTTATTTCTTCTTGTGAGCTGCCTTGGTTTCCAATCACCAACACTACCTCACAGGGTTGTTGGGAAGACTCCATATACACAGACACACTGGAGATGTAAAAATGCATAAACCCCATATAATAGTTTATTGTCAAAACTAGTTGGTCATTGCAGAAATTATTTTTTACAAAATAAAATCAGTATTAGTTTCCTACATAATAAAAACAATGATACCTACGTAAGCCCTGCCTAATTGCTTTAAAAAATAGGATTGGAGGGGGAAAGAAAGATTTACAACAGAAACACAATTCTTTGCTATGTTCACTCAAAAGTCCCATTAATTTACAGCACAATCCTATCCATGTCTACTCTAAAGTAACTCCTATTGAATTCAATGGGGTTTACTCTGAGTATGTGGGATTAGCATTTCAGCTTTACTCCCAGAAAAGCAAGTATTGGATTAACACTTCATATTCGGAAGGTTTTCAAAACACTGCCATCTTCAGCAGCCCAGGAAAAATTAAACTTGTTTAATTCCTGTACACAAGAGAAAAAAATGACTTTTGGTACTGCTGAAAGCTATATATTTACTCTATTTATGAGATTTTCAGATAAACAGGAAAAAGACAACAGTTTCTACCTTTGCAATGGGGTCTAGGTACTGCCTGGAGGCCAAGAAATCCCTTGTCAATCACAGCCCTGACTTCACTTATTGGCCACAAACCTGAAAGGCCAGGGTTAGTGCAGCCACCTAAGACATCATTTTACAGAAGTTTCAGGGCGGGGGTGGCTGACGTTTTGGTGTGTATCTTGTGAATGTGACCACCTAGGAACTTAATTCTTAAAAAAGAAAGAAAGATGAGAGTCCGGAGATTAAGGTGACTCATCTGGAGACCCAGAGAGGACCCCAAAAATCCAGAGTCTGTGGGCAAAAACCAGACACCTGGCAACTCTAGTCCACATGCACAGAGTATGACTTCCCTATTAGTGTATGTAATTCTGTAGATATTTTCCTATATGTATATTAGTGTAAGACTGTTGTCTGGGAGCTCTCTTGTCAAATCTCTTGTCAGTTACAACCCTGACTTCACTTATTGGCTACAAACCTGAAAGTGTGGGGTTAGAGCAGCGAGCTAAGAGATCGTTTCACAGAAGTTGTGGGGAGCAGCTGACGTTTTGGTGTATATCTTGTGAACCTGATGACCTAGAAACTTAATTTAAAAAAAAAAGAAAAAAGAAAGCCGAGAGTCTGGAGAATAAGGTGACTCACCTGGAGACCCAGAGAGGAACCCAAAAATCTGGAGTCTGCAGTGAAATTCCGGACACCTGGCAACCCTAATCAGCATCCTAAAAAGGCCTGCTTAAATAAAATCATCTCTGCCTCTCACCTTCAAGCAAGTAGGGACCAAGCATCTGTCAGGGAGCTGCTTCAAATTCTGGGCACCACAGCTGAAAAGACCTCCTCCAGGTACCTTATCTGAGAGAGTGGTAGGACCTGAATTTGTACCTCTACAGTGGAACAAAAGTCCCAGTTAAACTGGTATGATATGGGCAGAAGAAAATAGCAGATCTGTGGCATAAAATGGGTTTACAGAATGAAGTCTCTTGGGTGTGTTTCTCATATAAGAGAAGACGATCCGAGATGCAGCTCCAGTACTAACAAACAATACTAATAACGGAAGCCCGATTTCAACTGAACATCAGAAAATACTTCCTAACTGTTAGAGCTGTTCAACAATGGAGCCAATTACCTAGGGAGCTGGTGGGCTCTTCAACACTGGAGGTATTCAAGAGGCAGCTGGACAACCATCTGTCAGCTATGCTTTAAGTTGGATTCCTGCACTGAGCAGCGGGTTGGACTCAGTGGCCCTATAGGCCTCTTCCAATACTACGATTCTATGATTCCAATAATAATGCAGTCCTGCCTACTTATATTAATATGAAAAAAGTTCAGAAATAAAATAGAAATTGTCAGTGCAATCCTATGCATGCCTATTCAGAAGTAAGTTCATGGAGTTCAAAGTACAGAGAGGTATGAATGCACCCCCACTTTTGCAGGATCATTCATGCCCCATGAAAAGGAGGTGTCTAAATGCATTATTTTCATTGGAGGGGGGGCTTGCCATTTTATGAGGTGGCAAAGGGAGGGTCTTGTCCATCCTCTTGCTTGCCTTCTTAATTAAGTGGGGGGGATTTTAGTTCCACTTCAAGTGATGGTGGAATTGCAGTCAAAGAAGTGTGGCGGTGTTCCTATTTGTCAAAGAATGGCTCAATAGGAATGACACTTCACTATGACATAGCATTGTTCCTGTGGCACTGTTGGGGAAAAGATGTCAGCCTCCATTGGCCCACTGGACCTCCTCCAAGGCAAGTGTGCATAGGATTGCAGCCTTTAATACTTTAACATCACAATGTATCTGGAAACTCGCTAGCAAAAAACTCAGATCAGATATTGTTATCTACTGAAGTGATTCCTAAATTGTTAAAGAAGTTGATATTCCGTTTTGCCCAAATGCAAAAGCCAGCTCTTTTTTAGATATGTCACTTTAGTAAGATGTTTTTTGAATGTCTTTGATAACCAAATTAAAAGCACAAACCCCTCCCCCAAGTCTAACAATGTGGGTTTTGAGACATTTATCTCCACCACATCTGATCAATATCTAGTGCTATGCTGTGAAAATATGATATGATCATAATTCACAAACTGAAATAATGGATAATCAATGTGCCTATCAAATTTTAACTGCCCAATAAACCACTTTGTCCGTGAAATAAAGTTTAGAACATTGTCCTGCAATTAGAAAAATACAATCCATTATCATGGAAAACTGTACATTTTTCTTTGTTAGGTGGCTATGTTTCAAACTTCACAACATACTTTTTTTAACCCAACCGATTAATAATGTATATTGTTCCTTAGGAAATCCATGGTATTTTAGACATAATTAATGTCCACTTTTCATTTCCAAAAAGGAAAACAAATTTATCATACTCAATGGAACCAGTGTGAAGGATTCATCATGATGTAAATGGAACTGAATGAGACACTTTCATTAGCCATGGATCATTAGTACAAAACCCCATAATGGCCCTGCCAGAGCTTTGAAGGTTTGTCATGTGAAAGCATGCTCACATAGCCCACTAATGCACGAACAGCAGACATTCAACATCAAAACATTTACTCTCTTAATGCCAGCAAATTATCCCACAAAATCTGCATCTACCTCAGAACAGAGCAAGACTTAATAGCTCATTACTGTATTATAAATACAGCAGTTTTAATGTGTTATATTTATATAGATACGGGCCCCCTACAGACTGGTGTTTTATTGTGGGTGTATTCTGCAACATGCTCAGTGGTAGAGCATTTGCTTTGCATGCAGAAGGTCCCAGGTTCAATCCCTGCCATCTGCAGACAGGGTTGGAAAGGACTCCTGCCTGAAACCATGGAGAGCAGGTACCAGTCAGTGTAGGCAATACTGAGCTAGATGGATGATTGGTCTGACTCAGTGTAAGGCAGCTTCGTGTGTTCTTGATACAATAGTAAAGCATTAGGGGTGGATTTATTACAGCCCATCGCCAGGAAATGAAGAGGCAAGACAAGATGAAGTGTGGGTAAAGCAAGGGCCACATTTATTGAAATAAAGCCAATCAAGTGCTTGGTTGCATAATAAATGATCTACAGAGACAATTTCGGGACTTAACTCTTACCCAATTGGGCAAGGACACCTTGCCATGGGAAAGGAGGTGGTCCAAACCCAATCCTCTCTTCTGGGCCCCATCCCCACAGGGTGGTTACAGAAGCCTTCCTGTCCTCCCCCCTCAGGGCCGTACAACTCTGAGTGGGTGTTACAGGTTAGACCCAAAGGTGAGCCTTATCCTGCCAACAGGCCGCACAACCTGGAAGGCAGGCCTCAGAACCCACCAATCACCTTAAAGGGTGCCTAAGGGTGCTCACCAAACCCTATCCTATGAAATGCCTGCACATATCCACCACAGAACAGGACAAGGCTCAGCTTAGTCCCTCTTCCCACACCTGCGACCAATAATTACATGCAGGGCACTCTGCAGATAAGTCAGAAACAGATCATTACCCAGATCAGACATATGAACACCTTCTGGTTGGTAAAGATCAGCCCTGCCACACTTCACCTCCGGATAATGTATTACCTCACCCTACCTATCAGCTATCAGCAAGGGCGAGCCGGACTTCCTATTTACTTTTCCACTAGCCTATGTTCAGGCTTCTGGGATCAATCCCACCCCACCAAATCCTCCTGGGGAGGTTATCGGACCAAACAGTCATGGTCCCAGGTCACCCTCTACATACGGCCTCAAAGTCCAGGCAAACCTGAATGATAAGAGGTTTTCCCCTTCAACATTTCCAGGTCATTGCCTCCGTAATGGGTAACCAAAACCTGTGGAGGGTGCTGCACCAACAATGCATCAGCATTAGTAGGAGGTGTTCCCACAGTGTGCCACATCTACCCAGCCACTGGACCAAAGTGCAATGGCTTAGCCCCAACTGGGTTCTGTGCCTGGTCTGCGATGCCCCTCCTCTTGGCCCAGAACTCCATCTGCGGCCACGCATGAGTACCTTAACTCTCTCCAGCACCCTCCAACCTGTTAAAATAGAAACAACAATTAACAATACGCTCCTTGGTGCAACAGTCCACGTGGGCCCTTGATTCGCCTGACACAAGCCTGGGAAGCACCCAATTGCCAGGGCTCCACTGCCTGCACAGCTGTGCTCCCAAACCCAACACAGCTGCTGTAGAAGCCACACCAATCTTGAAAGTGTACCGAACTGGTTGGAATCCATCCCCAAACATGACAGTAATTAAAATCTGTAGTCAGCCTCTCAAAGGCAGAGAGCGATCGCTGCACTCTATTGTAATGTGAATAGTAATTCCCATAACATCCCATACTGGGTAAATCTGCTACTTTATTATCAGAGCAGCTTTTCTCAGCTCAGTATCACATTAAAGCAGTTGGGATTAGATATGGTATATTCTGAATGTGGAGTAAATATCCTGTCTTTCTTTCCTCAAGAAACCCAAGAAACATGTGGTTCCCAGGCAGTCTCCATCCTGG
The DNA here is from genome assembly GCF_030035675.1 of Rhineura floridana. NCBI lineage: Eukaryota > Metazoa > Chordata > Lepidosauria > Squamata > Rhineuridae > Rhineura > Rhineura floridana. The sequence continues at coordinate 11,494,876 of NC_084484.1, read as the reverse complement.
CACTGACCAGATGCAGACCTGCTTAGCCTCAGCAACATGATGGCTCCATGTGCCTTCAGGACTATGCCTTTCTTAAAATGACAAAATGATCTCTGGGAAAGCATGGCCATGACAGTCTTGGACACAATGCACCAAGTGTGAAGTCCACCTGTTCTACTTCTCAGGGGTGTTTGCTGCTCCTGATACCAGTCTGGAAGATGGGTCATTTTGGTTCCTCCTTTGTCCCAGAAATTGGTCAGGTTACAGTGACAATGCCTGTCAGACAAAGGGCCTAACTGAAACTTAGCCAAAGGCTGACCCTTCCGGTGACAAAATGATGACCCCTTAGACTTTCCTCCAAGCTGCAAAATGAGCCTGAAGCCCGAACCAAACTAACAAATCAGCTCCCTGAGGGACACATTCCTAGCCTCCCTCATGCTATCAACCCTGCATTTCAACTCCCTTAATTTGACTGCTGGTAAACGACAAGTGTGTGCTACTGAGTCAAGCTCAATACCCAAAAACGTGAGCACAGGTGAAGGGCCCTCAGTTTTCTCTCTGGCCAAGGGCACACCTAACTCCTCTGCCAACTGCCCAAACACCACCATCAGCTGACCACACTGCTGTGAGCAAGCAGGACCAGCAAAAAAAAGATCATCCAATTAATGCACTACTGCATCACAGCCAGCTCACCTCCTGAGACCCCACTCAAGGAATGCACTAAAGCTTTCAAAAGCTGAACATGAAATAGAACATCCCATGGGCAAAGCCTGATCCACATAAACAAACCCTTAAATGGAAATCCCAGTAGATCAAAGTCCAAAGGGTGGACTGGCAGGACGTGGAAAGCTGGCTTGATATCACACTTACCCATGAGAGTGCCTGGGCCAAAATGCCAAACAACTGCGCTGTCAAAGGAAGTATAACATGCCGAACACAAATGCTTGGGAATAGCATCATTCGCCGACTGCCCCCTAGGGTAAGACAGGAGATGAATGAGGCAATATTACCAGGATCTTTCTTAGGAACGATGCCCAAAGGGGATACTCTTGAAGTGGACATGGAAGGATAATCAAACGGACCTAGGACCCATCCCTCAACTACCTCCTTATCTGTTTTTCCCCTGCACCACCACCGACTTCAGATTCCCTGATACATAAGGCCTATGCTCCACCACAACTGGAATCCAAAAACCACAACTGAAACCTTCCCCCAAATAAACTGCCTCCACCCTGTTAGGATACTGCCTGAAGAATGCAAGACCCGCCAAATATTAATCAGGGTTGGACCCCTTTCCTTAAGACTGTCATCCAGATCTGGGCTTTTCCCCCTTCTGAAAACCCTTAAAGCGCCAAGCTCTAGAGCAGCTGGTAAAAGGATGGGAGCTACCACAGATGGAACATGCATGCCTAAATTTACATGGCTTTCTATTGCAAAAGCCCTTAGCGCTGAACTCCCAACAGAGCAGGCAAGGTTGAACCCCCTGCCCTGTGGACCCATGGGAAGGCACCACATTGGCAGACTTAACAAGTGAATGCCCACTGTCCGCCCTGTCACCTTGCACAGGTTGAGCTGCAGTCATAAACTGCAACCACAACTCTGGGTCCTTCCTGTCCCACTGTAGGTGGACATCCACAGCTGCCCTCATCCTAAAAAATTCATCATAGGCCAGCCATGCTGACCCCATGAATTCTGACTGCGCCCTAAAAATTAGGTACTTCACCAAAGCTGCCGCCCTCATAGGCTGGTGCTGGATCACTACTCCCATGTAAATTGAAAACCCTGCCATCCAATTGCCCCAGGTCCTGTCCACCTTCTTCCTTTTAAATTTCTCATTGTCTCTTTTCTCCTGCTTATCCTCTTCCTTCAGCTTGGGCTCTCGGTATAACAGGGAAAACTCATCTACATATTCCCCCTTCCAAAATGGCAGAATGTGCACAAATGGCTTCTCCTAAAAGGCCGCCGCACCCCAGGCACAGAAATGTGCTCAATATGGCTGCTCTGAAATGGCCGCCGCCCAAGAAGCAGCAAAATGTGCTCAATATGGCTGCACCAAAATGGCCACCAAACATGAGGCAGTAAAATGTGCTCAAGATGGCTGCTCCAAATGGCCACCACTCAAGAAGCAGCAAAATGGGCTCAAATGGCTGCCTCAAAATCAAAAGGCAGCAAGAAGGCTCTTCCCAAGATGGCCACTGCACACTAGGCGGCAACAATGAGCACAAAATGGCTGCCCAAGCCTAAAAGGAAGCAAGAAGAGCCACCCCACCCAAATGGCCACCCTATCTCAAAAAAAGGGGGGGAGCAAAAAAGCACCTGGCTAAGAAAAGCCACGACTCAGCCCCACTAGACCCAGTCTCAACTCCTTCCCCCAATAGGTATTAAAGAGGCCCCAGAAACTGCCAAATGGCGGCCACAACAAAGGCCAATACCAGCCCAACTACACCCCCACTCCAAACCTCGTGGGCCCTGCTGAACCTGCCAAGACTCACACTCCTCCGAAGCCCACGAGCACCTGCTAGGCCCATACTGCCTTGCTGTCACCACTGCTCCTCCACAGCACACCAGGCCTGTCAGGCCCTCTCTGCCTCGCTGCCATCCCAGAACCATGCAGCCCTGCTGCTACCACAGCTGCTCTCCAGAGGCCCGTGCAGCCTCTCAGTCCTGTCACTGCCGCATTCCTGAGGCCCATGCAGCCCCACCTCTGCCACCTCGCAGCTGATGCAGCCCCTCTCAGTCACCCCACACTCAACCGAAACAGGCTGCAAGTCTAGGCCTTATCAACAGGTCACAAGCCTAGGCCTTATTAACAAAATTAGCTCGCAACCCGTTCCGGTGTCACACAAAGCCCAAAAGAGGCCGAGAGGAGACAGCGCAGGGCTTAAATAGCCACCCTGCTCTGCCCCCTGCGCGACTCGGCATGTGTGTAGAGTTACCAGGTCTCCAGTTTTCGGCCAGAGTCTCCATTTTTGGGGGCCCCTCCAGCTCTCCGGCTAGCATCCCTTAATCTCCGGACTCTCAGCTTCAATTTTTTAAATATTTTTTTTAATAATTTTTATTCAAATTTTCAGAAGACAAACAAAACAAAGTCAAACAACAAAAACATAATAATACAATAAAAAATCTTCTTGACTTCCGATTTGTCGCAGATCAGCTATAAGTATATAATATATATCAAACCTGTCCATTAATACATACAAGATCACTTTTCTCCATAGGCTATCTTAATTAATCGTCAAATCCCATTATCATCATTTCATTTTTATCTTTCAACAAAAAGTCTAAGAGAGGCTTCCATTCCTTAAGAAATATATCTGTCGATTTTTCTCTAATTAAGCATGTCAATTTATCCATCTCTACTAAGTCCATTAACTTCAATAATCATTCTTCCATTGCTGGTGTTGATTCCATTTTCCATTTTTGTGCATATAATAATCTTGCTGCCGTAATCATATATAATATTATTCTTCCATATTTCTTTTCTGTTTGTTTATCCATAAAACCCAATAAAAAAAATTCTGGCTTTGACTGAATATTTATCTTTAAAAATTTTTGCATCATCCTACCTATCTGTGCCCAGAATGATTTTGCCTGTTTACACCAACCACCACATATAATAAAATGATCCTTCTTGTTGTTTACATTTCCAACAAACATTAGGAACATTACTATACATTTCTGACAACTTTTCTGGAGTCATGTACCAACGGTACATCATTTTATAGAAATTTTCTTTAAGATTATAGCATAATGTAAATTTCAATCATTTTTTCCACATATTTTCCCATTGATCCATTTGTATGTTGTAACCAATTTTTTTTGCCCATTTTACCATACACTCTTTTACTTTTTCTTCTTCCATTTCCATTTTTAACAAAAGTTTATACATTTTCGCAATTATACATTCATCATTTGTACACAGACCTATTTCAAAATCAGATTTACTTATTTCAAAACCATACATTTTCTTATCCATTTTATATCTTTCTAACAATTGTAAATAGGCAAACCATTGAGAACTATATCCTTCCTTTATTAGTTGTTCTCTCTCTTTCATTATATATTCTCCATGCACATTTTCTAATAGTTCTTGATAAGTTAACCATTTCTCTTTTCCGGCCATTTCTCTTCTATAAAACACTTCTTGACTTGAGACACATAATGGTATTTTGGAATAAAACCTTGGTTTATATCTGTTCCATATTTTCAACAAAGGATGTCTTATAAAATGATTGTTAAAGTCCACATTAACTTTTACTTTATCATACCATAGATATCCATGCCATCCCCACTTCAGGTTATGGCCCTCCAAATCCAATAGTCTTTTATTCCTCAATAAAATCCATTCCTTTATCCAGACTAAACAGCAGGCAGCAAAATAAAGTCTCAGATTTGGTAATCCCAGTCCTCCTCTTTCTTTGGCGTCTTGCAGTAATTTAAATTTAACTCTTGGTTTTTTTCCCTGCCATACAAATTTAGAAATATCTTTTTGCCATTGTTTAAAGGGTAAATCAGAGGATATTACAGGTATTGTTTGAAACAAAAACATCATTCTCAGTAATACATTCATTTTTATCACAGATATTCTACCCATTAATGACAACTGTAGTTTATCCCATCTTAACAAAGCTTTCTTAATCTCTGTCCATAATTTTTCATAATTATTATGAAACAACTTTGAATTTTTATTTGTCATAATAATACCTAAATATTTCAACTTTTTCTCTATTGAAAAATCTGTCTTGTCCATTAACTCTTTTTGTTCCCTTAAAGATAAATTTTTCACCAACATCTTTGTTTTTTGATTGTTGATCTTAAATCCTGCTAATGGTCCGAATTCTTTTAATTTGTCCATCAATACATTAATTCCTTCCAAAGGGTTTTCTAATACAATCATCAAATCATCAGCAAATGCTCTCAGTTTATATACTTCTTTTTTTATCTTTAATCCTGAAGAACTTTGCCCTAGAATTACAGCCATAACTATAACATCGGCTTCATTTCAGCCTAAATCATGGTTCGATGATGAATGCAGGAGGTCAAAGAAACAGTTAGTTAGACAAATTAAAATTTTTAGAGCTACCAACCGGATTGAAATATTCCATCAACTTACATTACAGAGGAAAGCTTATAAATCCCTGCTAAAAGATAAAAGACTTGCCTTTCATCAAGAAAACTGGAGGTCTTTGGACAAAGCTGCTTGATTGGGACATGAGAAAGAATTTTGGAGTCTCTTGCAGGGGAAGTTTAAACCAAAGAGCTATATAGCCATGCCCCCAATAATGCAAGAGGAATGGCTAGCTCATTTCAGTTTAATCTTTGGCATCTCTTTCTCCACTAAACCAGTGGATATATCGAAAGAGCTAGAAGACATCCCGTTATGGCCGATAATCACCATCGATGAGATCGAGAGGTTAGTTCATTCCCTGAAAGCCGGAAAAGCCCCTGGAGAGGATATGCTACCTCTTGATTTCTTGCTTCAGGATTTATCCTGGTGGGCCCCTATCTTGGCGGCCCTGTTTACTAATATAAATAATACAGGATGCATCCCAAGGGGATGGCACACCAGCATAGTGGTTCCGATTTTTAAAAAAGGGAACCCTACAAAGCCAACAAATTATCGCCCGATCAGTCTTTTAGACGTAACTGCGAAGATCTATAGTCGCTTCCTCTTAAATAAATTAAATGAATGGGAGCAAACAAACTCAATCATATATGAGGAACAAGCAGGCTTCAGAACAAAAAGGAATACAATTGATCAGGCCTATATATTGCATCATTTAATAAAAAAAACAAAGAAAAAAATTTGGCCATCTTTGTATATAGCATTTGTTGATTTCTCTGCGGCATTCGATACAGTGGACAGAGGACTTCTCTGGCAAAAGCTCGCCCAATCGAATATTGACCGCAGATTGTATTGGCTGATCAGGGCTTTATATCAATCAAATAACATTCAAGTGCGCCTAGGTACTACTGGCGCCTTATCAACTAAAATTTCAGTATCCAGGGGAGTTAAACAGGGGTGCCTTTTGGCCCCCTTTTTGTTTAACTTCTTTATAAACGACTTAGTAGAGGCTGTGTCTTTGCCCTCCTTCTTTCCACCTTCAGTAGGCAATAAAAAGGTCCCCATTCTTTTATACGCGGATGACGTGGCCTTATGTTCCTTGAACAAAATTGGTCTCAGACGTATGCTGCGTAAATTAGAGGAATATTGCCGAGCCCAGAAACTTAAGATCAATCATACCAAATCTAAAATTATGGTCTGCGGCAAATTCTCCAAAGCTAAAAACATTTGGACATTAAATGGGACCCCAATTGATCAGATCACATCATTTAAATATCTACGAATCCATCTGTCCAACAGATGCTCCTGGGCTGCGCAAATTAAAGCCACGACATTAGCCGGAACACAAATCTTAGGCCTGACCAGAAGATTCTATTACTCACAGGGAGGTCAACTTATACACCCCATGATTAAAATACTTAAATCTAAAATAATACCAAAGATCCTTTACGGCTCAGAATTGTGGGGCCTTTTAGCCAGTTGCCAATTGGAGCCTACCCAAAATGCGTTTATGAGACTGATATTAGGATTACCACCAGGCATGCCAGCAGCACAATTAAGAGCTGAACTGGGCTTACCATCGATAGCAGCTTGTATTGACTTGGCCATTATACGATACTGGCTGAGAATCCTCAAAATGGAGGACACAGCTCTGGTGAAACAATGCTGGACGGAACAGATGCACTCTGAGGGTTGGGCTTCGGAATGTCTACAGTTACTCACAAAATATGATCTTTCTCAAGCTAAAGTGCTAGAACTAAATAGAATAGCCCTCCGTAATTACATATTTCAGAATGATGCAGGCCAAGATCGAGCCTATATTATGATGGCCCCCTTTTCTCGTTGGTATCCACGCTTTAAGTTAAATCACTATATGTCTAACTACCTTGATACTATAGACAGAGTAAAAATCAGAAGAGCTTTTACGGCTCTTCGATTTCAAGTCATGCCCTCAGCCTTTCTAGAGGGCAGGTATAAAGGTATTCCTCTGGCTCAACGCCAATGTTCATATGGCTGTGTTGCTGTAGATGAGATCGATCACTATTTACTTCATTGTCCTCTTTATGAACAACCCAGACAAAAAATTTTAAAAATATTTTTAGAACCAATAGTATCTTACCCCGATGAGGATAAGGTTAATATACTTTTATCGGATTACTCCAGATCAGTTTCTCTTGCGGTTGCAAATTTTGCGGTAGCCGCACAAAAACTGAGGGAGTTTTTTATTCATAGACTAACAGATTCATAGGTTTATTTCTTCTTTTTAATTTGTTTAACATTTGTTTGATTTTGTACATTTATCTGTATTTGTATTTGTATTTGTACTTGCAAAAGGCTTATGGCTATGATTGCAATAAAGTTGTTGTTGTTGATCTTTAATCCCGAAATCCTTTTATCTTGCCTTATATCTCTAAGCAGCACTTCTAAGACCAAGATAAATAAAAGAGGAGATAATGGACATCCCTGTCTTGTACCCTTTTGTATTTCACATGAATCCGTTAAGCCCCCATTGACAATTATCTGTGCCTTCTGAGATGTATAAATCGATCTAATCCATTTTATAAAATTATCTCCAAAATCCATTTGCTCCAGAACCTTAAACATAAATTTCCAATTCAAATTATCAAATGCTTTCTCAGCATCTAAGAAGATCAAAGCTGCTTGTTTATCATTTCGTTGTTCTAAATATTCCAACACATTCAAAACATTCCTGACGTTATCACGTAGTTGTCTTTTAGGTAAAAACCCTGCTTGATCTTCCTGAATAAATTGTTGCAATATTATTTTCATTCTTTCTGCCAAAATCATTGTAAAAATTTTATGGTCATTATTCAATAGAGATATCGGCCGATAATTTTTTGTTTTGGTTAGGTCCTGCTCCTCTTTAGGTATTAATGTTATATTAGCATTTTTCCAACTATCCGGAATCTTCCCCTCTTGCAAAATAGAATTCATTGTATACTGTAAAGGTAACAAGAGTTCCTCCTCCAAATATTTGTAGTACACTGCTGATAACCCATCCGGTCCTGGCGCCTTTCCTAATTTAATTTTGCTTATAGCTTCAAATATCTCTCTTGACATGATGGGACCATTTATAGCTTGTCTCTGAGAATCTGTAATTTTAGGCAAATTCTGTTTAGATATATACTCTTCTATTTTTTCAGAGGGAATTTCCTGACACTTATACAAAGTTGAATAATATTGATGAAAAACCCTTTGGATTTTTACATTGTCTGTCAACATCTCATCTCCTTCTTGTATCTTTAAAATAAGATTTTTTTGTCGTTCTTTTCTTAATTTATATGCCAACCATTTCCCCGGTTTATTTGCATATTCAAAAGTCCTTTGTTTAGCAAAATTTAATTTCCTTTCAATTTCTCTAACTGTCAGCATTGATACTTGATTCTGTAACATTTTAATTTGATTTACAATAAAAACTTTAGTTGGATTCTTTTTCAATTCTTTCTCTTTTTGTTTTATTTCTTACAAGATTAATTGCATTTTCTGTTGTTTCTTCTTTTTTAATTCAGAGTTACATTTAATAAAATATCCCCTCATGAATGCTTTACTTGTATCCCAGACAATATTTTCATCTGTTCCTTTATATAAATTATGTTCAAAAAACTCTTTTAATTTCTTCTTACATTCTTGTACTACTTTATCATTCTGTAATAAAGATTCATTTAGTCTCCATCTAAATCCAAGATTTTTCTTTTTGAAAGTTAATATCACAGGATTGTGGTCCGAAAAAGTTTTTGGTAATATGTCCATATTGGAGATGTCTTTCACTAATTTTTTAGACATCCAAATCATGTCAATCCTCGAGAATGTTTTATGACTTTCTGAAAAATAAGTAAATTCCTTTGCATTGTCATTTATATATCTCCAGGCATCCACCAATTCTAAATTTTCCATCAATTCGAAGCAAATCTTCGGTAATTTACCCTGTGTCTCTTTAATATTTTTCTCAGAAAGTCTGTCAATTTTTGGTGAGATTACCCCATTCCAATCACCCATGACACACCAATGATCATAAGAAAAATCTGTCAATTTTTCCATATTTTTTATGGAAAAACTCTCAGCTTCAATTTTTTAAAAAAAGTTTCTAGGTGGTCTGGTTCCCGAGATATACACCAAAACATCAACCGCCCCCCCCGTGCGACTGTTTTTTACAGATCTCTAGAACAATTCCTTCCTCTAGCTACAACTCCCATCAACCCAATCCAGTGGCCATGCTGGCTGGGGCTGATGGGAGTTGTAGTTTAAAAAAGTAACCTTTCAAAGCTCTGGCTGTAACCCCGCCCTTTCAGGATTGTAGCCAATGAAGCCAGGGTTGCGACTTGTTGATCCAGGCATGCCTAGGCTTAATTTCAACGGCAGAAAATGGTGGCTTTAAGATTTTTGCAGCTTGTGTAAGTAATATGGCTTAACGTTTTTTCTCTTCTGTCCAACAGTCAGACCCTGGGCTATGAAATATGAAAGTATTTAATCCAATATCTGCTTTTCTGGGAGTAAAGCAATTCTAATAATCCCATGTACCTGGAGTAAACCCCATTGAACTCCATTAGGACTTACTTTTGAGTAGACATGGTTAGGATTGTGCTGTAAATTAATGGGACTTCTGAGTAAACAGTACAGACAGACTTGTGTTTGTGTTGTAAATCTTTCTCTCCCCCTCCAACCCTATTTTTAAAGAAATTAGGCACGGTTTATCACAGTTTTTCTTATGTAGAAAACTAATACTGATTTTTTTAAAAAAATGTTCCTCAATGACCAACTGGTTTGACAATAAACTATTATATGGGGTGTATTTTTACACCTGCATATATATGTGTGTGTGTGTAGGGTTGGTGATTGGAAACCAAGGCAGCTCACAATAAGAAATAAATCACTTTAAAAACCAATAACCATAAAAAGTATAAACATTTGGAAAACAGCTTAAAGTGGCATGATTCCAAATTTTGGGTTGGGTGAATGAAGTTTATTTATTTTTATTTATTTATTAATTATTTGATTTATATCCCGCCCTTCCTCCCAGTAGGAGCCCAGGGCAGCAAACAAAAGCACTAAAAACACTTTAAAAATCATACAAATAGACTCTAAAATATATTAAAACAAAACATCTTTAAAAACATTTTTAAAAGCTTTAAAAACATTTTTTTTTTAAGGAAAAGGTTTAAAAACATATTAAAAAGCAATTCCCACACAGTCTGGGATAAGGTCTCAACTTAAAAGACTTGCTAAAAGGACAAGTTCCTTATCACTTCAGGGTACAGTTTTCCCTGGTTGAGTAAGCCCCATTGAATACATTGGGACTTGCTTCTAAGTAAACAAACATAGGATTGCACTATAAATATCTTTACAGGTTGTATAAATAATAAACATATTTGATAGTCATGCTTATATCAATATTTTCATAGAATCATAGAATAGTAGAGTTGGAAGGGACCTATAAGGCCATCAAGTCCAACCCCCTGCTCAATGCAGGAATCCAAATCAAAGCATTCCCGACAGATGGCTGTCCAGCTGCCTCTTGAAGGCCTCCAGTGTTGGAGATCCCACTACCTCTTTAGGTAATTGGTTCCAATGTCATATGGCTCTAACAGTTAGGAAGTTTTTCCTGATCTCCAGTTGAAATCTGGTTTCATGCAACTTGAGGCTATTATTCTGTGTCCTGCACTCTGGGACAATCGAGAAGAGATCCCGGACCTCCTCTGTGTGGCAACCTTTCAAGTACTTGAAGAGTGCTATCATATCTCCCCTCAGTCTTCTCTTGTCCAGACTGAACATGCCCAGTTCTTTCAGTCTCTCCTCATAGGGCTTTGTTTCCAGTCCCCTGATCATCCTTATTGCCCTCCTCTGAACCTGTTCCAGTTTGTCTGCATCCTTCTTGAAGTGCAGAGACCGGAACTGGACGCAGCACTCAAGATGAGGCCTAACCAGTGCTGAATAGAGGGGAACTAATACTTCACGTGATTTGGAAACTATACTTCTGTTAATGCAGCCTAATATAGCATTTGCCTTTTTTGCATCCACATCACACTGTTGGCTCATATTCAGCTTGTGATCAACGACAATTGCAAGATCCTTCTCACATGTCATATTGCTGAGCCAAGTAGCCCCCATCTTATAACTGTGCATTTGGTTTCTTTTTCCTAAGTGTAGAACTTTGCATTTATCCCTGTTGAATTTCATTCTGTTGTTTTCAGCCCAGTGCTCCAGCCTATCAAGGTCCCTTTGAATTTTCTTTCTGTCTTCCATGGTATTAGCTATGCCCCCCAATTTTGTATCATCTGCAAATTTGATAAGCATGCTCTGTACCTCCTCATCCAAGTCGTTAATAAAAATGTTGAAGAGCACTGGGCCCAGGACTGAGCCCTGTGGTACCCCACTCATTACTTCTGCCCAGTTTTGTCATACCGTGTCCCTATAAGTATCCGATTTCACACTATGGTTGTACAATACTTCCTTTACATTTTAAGTATGCCTTGGGGTAGTCATGGTTCTCCATTGTTTTCATCCTGAGGGGTTTATAGGCTGAGAGATAGTGAGTAGCCCATGGTCACCCACTACAGTTTATAGCTCATTTCCATTTTGAAAAATTAATTAAAACAATTTACATGCAGGCAAAATTTATTAAGTGGATTCACACAATATGTGTAAAGCACATCCAACTCGCATTTAAAGCGCATGACTTCCCCTAAAGAATTCTGGGAAGTGTCATTTCCCCCTCACAGTTATAGTTCTCACCACTCTTAACAAACTGCAGTTCCCATGATTCTGTGGTGGGATTCATGTGCTTCAAATGGGTGTTGAATGTGCTTTAAATGAATGGTATGGATCTGCCCTAGGTATGATGTTCATTCAAGAGTGAATTGAAAAGAACAATTTTAAAAGATACTTCTTACTCTTACTCATTTTTCAGACCTCTTTCTGAAGTAAAGGGTCAAATCTGTAAAAACATTTGGAGCAGCCACATTAAAAGATAAGGGCAGGGTATTCCAGGCAGGGGGTTGCCAACCCTGCTTGGATATGGATGTCTTTGCAGAAGAACCCTAGTCAAGGTTTACCAACAGCACAATCCAAACTATATCCACTTAGAATTCAGTCCTGTTGAGTTCTATGGGGCTTAATCCCTTAGTAAGTGTTTAGAATTTCAGCCTTCAGGAGCCTCCAACTTTACTCCCCAAAGCTCCCATCTAACATCTCCACAACACTAGGCTCCTTTGTCCCTACAGTGACTTTCTGGTGACTGGCCTGGCCTGAAGGCACTTAACTCTTCTTGCTGAAAGCAAGTAGGCTAGATTAAATGTTCCCTACTCAGGCTCCACCTTTTAGCTAAGATTTCTATCTTAATTTCCAATCAGATATATTTTTTTAATTGTATGCTCCAAGCAACTGTGATTGATGCTTAATGTATCATGCTTAATGACATCACTGGGGCCCACCCCGTGACATCACTGGGGCCCACCCCATGTCATCACTCAAGCCCGCCCCATGGCATCACTAGGGCCCGCCCCATGACATCACTAGGGCCTGCCCCTCAAATCTCAGGTTTTGGGATGCTTCTGGCCTGGCAACCCTACATGTGTGGCCATGCCGACCCAAGATGGGGGGGGCTTTGAAGCCATGCCAGGTCTTCCCTTGGGTCTGGCGCTGGCTGGAATTCTGCTTTAGTTTGTTCTGTGATGCTTCCCCAGTGTTACCACGTTGGCTCCATCTGCACTATATATTTAAAGTATTGTTATACCACTTTAAACAGTCATGGCTTCCCCAAAAACAATCTTGGGAACTATAGTTTGTTAAGGGTCCTGAGAGTTGTTTAGTGGTTTAACAATCAATCCCTCTCCCCAGAGAATTCTGGAACTATAGATCTGTGAGGGGAATAGGGGTCTCCTAACAACTCTCAGCACATTTAACAAACTAGAGTTCCCAGGATTCTTTGGCCATGCCACGACTGTTTAAAGTGGTATAATAGTGCTTTAAATGTATAGTGCAGATGGAGCCATTATTGCTGCCTGGAGAGGCTATAGCACAACAAAAGTGGAACAAAAATAAATCACAACATTTGTGTTATAAAATGTTATAGGATTTCATCAGGAAGTTACGGGATATATACTGATTGGAAATCAAGTAGTGTGTCCTCCCCAAAACTTTTGCAGGCACAAACAGTATTGAAAGTGGAATCATGTATGACTGCTCTGCATCATGAGCACAAATCATCATGAATGTGCAATAAAAAGGATGTCTAGAGGGAACCATAATAATCACTTACTTTATCTTTGCAACACCAGTATGGGGCCAAACTGGATGTCATGGTGATTGATCTACTTGTTTATATCAGTATCCACTGTGAACGTGTAGAAATTTCTCTGTGTCTGATGTTAACAGCAAAGGGGTAGAACAGAAATATAGGAAACTGGCTAATACTGAATCCTACTATTGGCCCATTTAGCTCAGCATTGTCCGCACACTGACTGACAGCAGCACTCCAGGGTATTCAGACAGGGTCTCTTCCAGCCCTACCTGAAGGTTTCAGGGACTGATCCTGGGATCTTCTGCATGCAAAACAGATGCTCTACCACCAAGTTACGGTTGTTTAGATGAGGACTGCAGAATACACCCACCACCTGTGACTTACTGTTATTTTACAGCTTGAGAATTTAGGATAAAAAGAGGCCAAGACCCCCCAAATGAGTTCATGAAATATACAGGTGCTTAACACAGGTGCTGATATATCACTTATATCTGCTTTATCTCCGTGGCCTTTTCAGACATTGTGTGTTTTAGGGCCAAACTAGGCATGACGTCAGGACAGTCTTTCACATATTTTTCAAAAGGTAAAAACAGCTGCATGGGGAACATGAAAATTTTGTTTTTTTGCCTTGCAAGGGGGGGACACAGGAGATCGGATCATATAAAAGCCAACCAATCACAGCTGTGCTCAGCCCTATTTCAAGAAAGGAGGAATTGACCTTCTTGTGATTGACACAAAGGTCAGCTACTGTGCTGTGCAAATCATGCTTCTGCTGCATCCAAGGGGGAAAATTCCTCTGATGGACTTGGCATTCCAATTATGTACCCCATTTGCATCTTAAAGAGATATATTTAGGCAACCAGAATTGGCTGCAGCACATGGTTGGTTAAGTGTACATAGCAAACTTTGGTTGTTTGCCATGTAATCTGTGACTTGGCCCAATGGTTCCATTTTGTGTAATGAACTTTATATTACCTGCTATACAAGAAAACACATGAGTTGTTGGACTCCAGTTCCCTTCAGCCTGAGCCAGCATGATCAGGGATGATAGGACTTATAGTCCCATCAACATCTGGAAGGCCACAAGTTTCCCATCTCTGTCCAAATGCAATGATGACTCTTATTTCACCTGCAACTACCATTTGTTTTTAACTGATGTAGGCTTTTGTTTGTTTTTACTTTTTAGGATCTATTTTTATCTTATCTTGCATCACATTGATTTTAGGTAAGATGCTCTGCTTAGTTTTTTTTTGTAAATGTAATAATAACAACTGTTACTGCAATTATCCGTTTTCCATCTCAGCCAGACTTAGAGATCACAGTAGGGCATAGGCAATAACACAGCCTGTTTCTGGTTTGCAGTTGGCTTACACAACATTTTTTGTTGCAGGTGGGTTTAGCTGAGTGTGTATAGGATTGCAGCCTTACAAAACAATCCTAACCCCAAGGCCACTGGCTTGATGGGATTAGGAATGGATGGAACTGCCAGCAGAGAAGAGCTCTGCCAGTAAGGGGCACCTCCACCTGGCAGAGCTCCAGAGGCATAAATCTACCACGGGTGCTTTTTCTGCTGGAAGCAGGATCTGAAACAGGGTGTTCTAGAACAACTCAGAGGCAGCTGGATATAAAGGCCCTCCATTCTGTCAAGAGCCCCCAAGTCCCCATAGGTCTATCAACTATGCTAACCTGGAGGTGGTACAGTCAATTTCCTCCCTATTGAAAACCAATAGGAAAAACCACATTTTTAAAAACCCACTGGAATGAAGAAAAGGAGAAACATTCCCCATCGCATTTAGGATTATTCTATTGAATTCCATTGAAATCAGTGGGACTTCAGAATAGTCATGCCTAACTTGTTCCAAACCTGGGAATATGCCCCATTGAACTGAGTGGGCCTTACTTCTGAGTAGATATGTATAGGATTGCACTGCTGAGCTGCAATATTAAAGGAAATAATAATAATAATCAATAATAATAATAAATTTAATTTTTGTGTCGCCCATCTGGCCGAAGCCACTCTAGGCGACGTACATATTAAAATTCAATAAAATACAATATAATTACAGAATAAAATACAATGCAGTCAACACTAATGCAGGCGTAAAACTATGTAGGGCAATCAGAAACAATAAACCATATTGAATCCAGCAGGATTTATACATGAATAAACATAAATAGGATTGCCTCGTTAGTCTGGATCTAATCCTATACATTTTATTTTTATGTCATTTGTTGTATAATTTGCTGTATTTTTATTTTTTTGTTATAGGATTATGTCACATTTTTGTACATTGTGCCTGCATCAAGGATTTTTTTGTATAAGGTAGCTCATAAATAATGGAAATAATAAACATATTATCGGTTGTAGTTCTCCTAGATGACCCACAATCATTTATGTTTAGTTTTAATTTGATGTTAAGCATCAAATTACTACATAATGGTAAGTTAATAAACCAGCATGTTCTTGCTGTCCTGTCTGATTCTTTCTTGTATCTGTATCTTTCAGGCATAACAGCTGGATATTGTCTTTTAGCTTCTAAAGGTTTCTTACTGTTATTTTCAGTGTCAACACAAGGGCTATTCTGCTCCCTGATTGGAAAATTTCACTTCATGTAAGAGTCCCTTTATTCCAGAGGCTCTTCTCTGCCCAGATTCTAGTGTTCACTCAAGCCTTGGTTTTACATTTTTATTTTGTTTTTGTAACTTGCAGAGTTATGTGCCTAATGATGTAGATACAAGGAGACCACCTTTGTGGCTCATTTGTCTGTTGATGCACTGCTTGTGGCGTTCCTGAGTCGAAAAACCTCCAGCTGACGTATCCAGCTTTGTCTGCCTGTTATCCAAGGCAACAGTGAAGCATATTGAGTAGCTAGGAGCAACGTTAGATGCCAAAGAGAGAAAATTGGATGTACAAGAGATTTGTGTATCCATCCCCCCCCCCATGCTTCTGCTACAATGCGTGAGAATTTGTACATCATCTCACTGTCGGGGTTATATGCAATTTCCCCTTCCTGAGGTTTGCAGCAAATAGCATCTTCAGGGGGCAAGTTTTGATGGAAAAATGGCCGCGACAATGGACTGGATGAGAACTAACAAACTGAGACTCAATCCTGACAAGACTGAGATGCTGTTGGTGGATGGTTTCTCTGTTCGGATGGTGGATATATACCCTGTCCTGGATGGGGTTACACTCCCCCTAAAGGAACAGGTGCGTAGTCTGGGAGTCATCTTAGACTCTTCCCTCACACTTGAGGCTCATGTAGCCTCGGTGGCCTGGAATGCGTTCTACCAACTTCGGTTGGTAGCCCAGCTACGTCCCTATCTGAGTAAGGAGGACCTCTCATCAGTGGTACATGCTATGGTAACCTCGCATCTGGACTACTGCAATGCGCTTTACGTAGGGCTACCTTTGAAGACGATTCGGAAGCTACAGCTAGTGCAAAATGCAGCGGCCAGACTGCTAACAAGAACTAAGTGGTCTGAGCATATAACACCTGTGCTAGCCCGTTTGCACTGGCTTCCAATATGCTTCCGGGCCAGATTCAAAGTGTTGGTACTTACCTATAAAGCCTTATACGGCACGGGACCACGATATCTGTCGGAACGCCTCTCCCGATATGAACCGCCCCGTACACTAAGGTCTACTACGAAGGCCCTCCTCCGGGTTCCGACTCATAGGGAAGCCTGGAGAGTGGTGACAAGATCTAGGGCCTTCTCAGTGGTGGCCCCCGAACTATGGAATGGTCTTCCCGAGGAGGTGCGCCTGGCGCCGACACTATCATCTTTTCGGCGCCAGGTTAAAACCTTTCTCTTCTCTGAGGCATTTTAATTCCTGTTAATTCTAAATTATTATATTTTGATTTTAGACTGTACAGTTTTGTGTACAGTTTTGTGTTATTTTTATTGTATTTTTAATGTTCACCGCCCAGAGAGCTGTTGCTAGTCGGGCGGTATATAAGCTTAAATAAATAAATAAATAAATAAAAATATAGAGTAAAAGGGTTAAATTCCTCCTCTTCCTCCTCTCCCCACCCCCTCCCAATGAGTCTAATCCACATTGGGCCCCTTGCAGCTACCTCTCCTGGAGAAAGAGAGTGGCCAGTTCTAAACACTTTTTTAAAAGTTTGCTTAACCTAACACAGTTTGGCCCAATAATTATTATTGCTTAGGAGAATCCACAGGCTGCTGCAGCTGGGACTGATCATCCTTCTCCTCCATGGCTCAGAAAAGGAGAGAACCAGTCTCTGCAGCTCTCAGGCTAATTCAGCCAGTAAGCTGCATAACTATTTTTATCAAGCTAAGCTAGGGATGGAGGAAAATTTTGTTTGCATTGCATTTTTAAGTGAACCTGCCTAATTTGCATCTCCTAGATTTTTACACAGATCAGAATGTAATTATCCTTTGAATGATACACTTGTCCCAATTTTGTGATACAGATCTTGGCTCAGAAAAACATACCAAAAAATGCAAAAAAGAGCACATTTTAGGATAAACTACATTTTAAAAAGTGCAAATTGAGATAAAATAATGTTTAGATACACATTTTGTGATAAAATAGGTATTTAAATTAGGGTTGCCAGGTGTCCGGTTTTCACCCGGAGACTCCAGTTTCTGGGGGTCCTCCCCAGGTCTTCAGATGGCTCACCTTAATCTACAGACTCTTAGCTTTCATCTTTTTAAAAAAAGTTTCTAGGTAGTCTGGTTCAAAAGATATTAACCAAAATGTCAACCGCCCTACCCCGCAACTTCTGATAGTACTGGCTGCTCTAATCCCTGCCTTTTCAGATTTTTAGCCAATAAGTAAAGTCAGGGCTGTGATTGACAATAGCTAAACCTCATTTCAGGTTCTGAGAACAGTTTCCTTTTCCTGCTTGTCTCACAACAGGAATTCAGTAAATACATAGCTTTCAGCAGCATAAAAAGTACTTTCTTTGTACAGGATTGGGACTTGCTTCTGAGTAAACATGCATAGGATTGCACTACAACAGAAGATCACAACAGGTTTTGACAATAAACTATTAAATGGGGTGTATGTATTTTTACATCTCCAGTGTGTGCATATATGGAATATTTCCAACAACCCTGTGAGGTAGGGTTGGAAACGAAGGCAGCTCACAAGAAGAAATAAAGCCACTTAAAATCCAATAACCATAAAAACAAGTATAAACAGTTGCAAAACAGCTTAAAGTGGCATGATTCTGAATTTTGCATTAGGTGAGTAAAGTTCCTTATCATGGAATTGAAGCCCTGTGCATGCTTCCCTGTCGGAGTAAGCCCCATTGAATACATTGGGACTTGCTTCTGAGTAAACATGCATAGGATTGCACTATAAATATCTTTACAGGTTGTGTAAATAATAAAGATCTTTGACATTTATGCTTATATAAATATTTCTTCATACCATGTCTTGATATGTATCTGATTTCACACTGGTTGCAAATTATTATTTACAAATGATTATTTCCTCTATATTTTAAGTGTGCCCTTCTTCCTTGGGGTGATCATGGTTCCCCTCCATTGTTTTCACCCTGGGAGGCAGATTAGGCTGACAGAGGGTGCATAGCCTACGGTCATCCAGTACACTTTGTAGCTTATTTCTATTTTAAAATTTAAATAAAATGATTTATATGTAGGCAAGATTTATGAAGTAATGCAGATCCACATAACACATTTAAAGCACATCCAACTCACATTCAAAGCATATGATTTCCCCTAAAGAATCCTGGGAAGTGAGGTTTTCCCCTCACAGTTATAGTTTCATCACCCTTAACAAACTACAGTTCCCAGGATTCTGTGGTGGGACTCATGTGCTTTGAATGTGTATTGAATGTGCTTTAAATAAATGGTGTGGATCTGCCCTGGTAAGCTGTGCATTCATTAGTGAATTGAAAAGAACAATTTTAAAATACACTTTTTTAAAACAAGGCAGTAGCTCAGTGGTAGGGCATATGCTTTCCATGCAAAGGTCCAAAATACAATCTCTGGAAGACACTATTGCCTGGAATACTGGAGAGTCAGTGCTAGTCCATGTGATGAGTACTGAGCTAGATGGTACCAATGGACTAACTCAATACAAAAGAGGAAAGAGACCCAAGGGCCACAATGATCCTTGCCCCTCGTGGCTAATAAAAGCTAGCAGGAATGGAACAGCCAGATGGGCCAAGGAGGTGATTAATGCCTCTTTACGAGAGGGAGTGGTACCACTCTGCCTGAAACAGGCAGTGGTGAGACCGCTCCTAAAAAAACCCTCCTTGGACCCTGAAAACCTTGACAACTATAGACCGGTGGCAAATGTTCCATTCCTGGGCAAGGTTTTAGAGCGTGTGGTCGCTCGCCAGCTCCAGGCTCTATTGGATGAAACTGATTATCTGGATCCATTTCAATCGGGCTTTCGGCCGGGGTTTGGTACAGAAATGGCCTTGGTCGCCCTGTATGATGACCTCTGTCGGGAGAAAGACAGAGGGAGTGTAACTCTGTTGGTTCTCCTTGATCTCTCAGCGGCTTTTGATACCATCGACCAAGAATGTATCCTTCTGGGGCGACTTGCGGATTTAGGAGTTGGAGGCTCTGCTTGGCAGTGGCTGTGCTCCTACCTCAAGAATCGTCTCCAGAAGCTGGTGCTTGGGGAGCATTACTCGAGTCCCTGGGTACTCCAATATGGGGTCCCGCAGGGTTGTTTTGTCCCCCATGCTCTTTAATATCTATATGAAGCCGCTGGGTGAGGTCATTAGGAGATTTGGAGTGCGTTTCCAGCAATATGCTGATGATACGCAGCTCTACTTCTCCTTTTCATCTTCTTCAGGTGAGGCGGTTAATGTACTAAACCGCTGCCTGGCCGCGATAATGGACTGGATGAGAACTAATAAACTGAGACTCAATCCTGCCAAGACTGAGATGCTGTTGGTGGGGGGGCTCTCTGCCCAGATGGGTGATGTCCGACCTGTTCTAGATGGGGTTACACTCCCCCTAAAGAAGCAGGTCCGTAGTTTGGGGGTCTTATTAGATCTGCTCCTGTCACTGGAGGCTCAAGTAGCCTCGGTGGCACGGAATGCGTTCTACCAGCTTCAGCTGGTAGCCCAACTACGACCCTATCTGGACAGGGAGAACCTCGCCACAGTTATCCATGCTCTGGTAACCTCTAGATTGGACTACTGTAATGCACTCTATGTGGGGTTACCTTTGAAGACGGTTCGGAAACTTCAGCTGGTGCAGAATGCTGCGGCCAGAGTTCTTACTTGGACTAAAAAATCTGATCATATAACACCTGTCCTGGCCCAGCTGCTATGGCTACCAATATGTTTCCGGGCCAGATTTAAAGTGTTGGTTCTTACCTATAAAGCCCTTAACGGCATCGGACCGCAATACCTGGTGGAACGCCTCTCCCGCTATGTACCTACCCAGTCACTGCGCTTGACATCGAACGCCCTTCTCTGGGTTCCAACGCATAGGGAGGCCCGGAGAGCAATAACTAGAGCTAGGGCCTTCTCAGTGGTGGCCCCCGAATTATGGAACGCCCTCCCTGATGAGATACGCCTGGCACCTTCTTTGTTATCTTTTCGGCGCCAGGTAAAGACTTACCTCTTTGCCCAGGCATTTTAAATTTAATTTTCATTTATTTTAATTTTAATCTTTTGTCTTAATTTTGTTTTTAAGAATGTTTTTTATTGTATTGTACTCATACCCACATGAATTTTAATCTGTTTTTACCCTGTTGTACACTGCCCTGAGAGCTTGTTGCTATAGGGCGGTCTAAAAATGTAATAAAATAATAAATAATAATAATAAATGACTCTGAAATTTACTTATTTTATTTACAACATTTGTATACTGTACTGCTTTATTGTAAAAAAAACCCTCAATACAGTTTAAAATGATACAGTTACTGGCAAAAACAGTTAAAGACAGGTATTTAAAAACATTCAAAATAATAAAAATGAGTTAAAAACAGATATAAAAAACATAATAGCTTCTACATGCCTGGGTAGACTTGCCTAAACAAAAATGTTTTTAGCAGGTACCAAAATGAGTACAATGAGGGTGTCTGCCTGATGTCAATAAGCAGGGAGTTCCAAAGCATAGGTACTGCCACACTAAAGGATCAATTTTGTACAAGAGCAGAAGCACTATGTGGCACCCGTAACATGGAAAATATACCCTGAACTTGGCCTGGTAGCAAAAGTGTAACCAGTGCAGATTTCAGAGCAGAGGTATTAAGTTGACAGGGTCTCAATCATGTCAGCAATCGTGCCACAGCATTCTGTACTAACTCCAGCCATCAAGTCAGGTTGTGCTCTATGGGGCTTTCTGTGACCTTGGCTGACCGGTTGCCAAGATTTTTTAGTTTTGGTTAGGAACGCTGACTGGTTATGGAATGCTTTCTTTCTTACTTATAGGAATCTTGTTGTGGTTGGTATGGTATTGCATTTAGGAAATCATCACTGTCTATCTTAATTTCCACTCAGAGATTTTTTTTTGTTTGAGTGGTATGCTCAAAGCAACTGTGGTTGATGCTTAATGTATCATGCTTAATGACATCACTAGGGCTGTCCACTATGACATCACTGGGGCCCACCCCATGATATCACTAAGGTCTGGCCCTGAAATCTCACGGTTTGGGATGCTTCTGAACTGGCAACCCTAATTTCAATACAAATACACATATGATTTATTTTAAAAAATGAACTGAAATAGAAACGGGACAAAATCGTTCTTTGAATGAACAAATGGACCAGAAATAGATTGATCCATCCATCCCTAGTAAAACTACATAAGGGGCAGCTGGTTCAAATAACCAGGTAATCTGATAAAGGGAAATGATCCAACACAAAACTGTTCATTTCCCATCTGTAAATCACTTTTTGTTCTGTGGACAGTTGTTCAAGTGTGCAGTGATATTTCTTTCTTGCCACATACCCGTTTCCATTTTCTTCCTTCCCACCAGTTGCTGAAGGAACAAATTTTGTGTGTTATATTAATAAAAATGGTAATACACAGGGCAGCAGTACTGAAAATAAAAATGAAATGTGGACCTGTGTGTGTGGAGAGTTGAGCTCTGCAAAACGGAGGAAGGTGCAGTAGCTTGCCCTTTCTTTCACTTGGCTCACTTTGCAGAGTAGGCCTCAGTCATGCGTAGCTGGGCAGGGAGGACTAGAGGATGGCCTCTGAAACACAGCCACACACACACTCAAAGAAGGAGCAGGGTGGAGGCTACAATTTGTAGGGAAAGGATTATCCAGAAGATACACCAGAGAGCAAGATGTACCTTTCCCACCAGGGGGGGAAGCAGTCTGAATTAGAAGAACGGGGATGCGTTGAAACTAGGGATGGGATTGACACCCCAGCATCAATCCATCCTGCCCCACTTACCCATGGCATCACAGAGAAGGAAGGAGAGCAGGACACTCCCTGGGTAGAAGGACAGTGGAGGACTGTCATTGTAAGGGCAAGGAAAAACAGGAGGGATTCAGAACTGCTGCAACTAACAAATCGCTTTCAGCGTCTCTTGGCAGACAGCACCCCTGAAGAGCCTCAACAAACTCACCTGCATCAAGAGCCACTGGCTGCAAAGGAAGACTCCACACCCCAGAAGAAGGAAGCTTATGCAACCACCGCTCGCGGCAAAAACAGGAGGGTGCTGGTGGTTGGAGACTCGTTGCTCAGGGGGGTAGAGGCACTGGTATGCCAGGCAGACAAAATGAATTGGGAAGTCTGTTGTCTCCCTGTGGCACGTATCCGGGACGTCGCTGACAACCTGCCGAGGCTCATTGGGAAACAAGATAGGTACCCCTTTCTCCTCATCCATGTGGGCACAAACGACATGGCCAGAAACACCTTGGAACAGGTCACCTCAGACTATGAGGCTCTGGGTAGGAAGGTCAAGGATTTGGGGGCGCAGGTGGTCTTCTCGTCAATTCTTCCCGTGAAGGATAGAGGACTACAAAGGGAAAGGAAGATACTGCAGGTCAACGACTGGTTACGCAGATGGTGTCGACGGGAGAGGTTTGGATTCTGGGACCATGGTCTAAGCTTCTTGGAGGGGGGACTGTTGGCAAAAGATGGGCTGCACCTCATGAGGACTGGGAAGAATCTCTTTGGCAGATGTATGGCAAAACTCATCAAGAGGGCTTTAAACTAAAGCCTCCGGGGGATGGAGATGATAGCTTAAATACCGATCCAAAGACAGCGGGTTGTAAACGCGAGGATTTGAAGGGTACAGGAGACAATGGGAGAGAGAAAGGGATGCACAGCAAAGCTCATGGTATATTAACGGAGAAATCCAATCAGGACAAAAGAGACTTCTGGTGTCTATATACCAATGCGCAGAGCTTGGGAAACAAGCAAGAGGAGCTTGAAGTCTTAGTGCATCAAGGCAAATATGACTTCATAGGGATAACAGAGACTTGGTGGGATGACTCCCATGATTGGAATATAGCCATTCAAGGATATAAACTCTACAGAAAGAATAGAAGCAACAGAAAAGGAGGGGAAGTAGCGTTATACATCAAAGACAAATACACCTCTATGGAAATCCAACAGAGTGAACAAAGGGGTCCAGTAGAGACCATTTGGGTAAAAATAAATGGAGAAACAAATAAAACCGACATGGTAGTAGGTGTCTACTACAGACCCCCTGGCCAAGAAGAGGTGGTAGACGAGGCCTTTCTCAAACAAATCTCCAAAATCTCAAGGAGGTAAGAAGTAGTAGTGATGGGGGACTTCAACTACCCGGCTATCTGCTGGAAGACAAACTCTGTGAAGCACAAAGCCTCCAACAAATTCCTGATGGGCCTTGCTGATAATTTCCTCTTTCAAAAAGTAGAAGAAGGAACAAGGGGATTGGCAATCTTGGACCTGATCTTAACTAACAGGGACGAATTGGTCACAGGAATTAAAGCGGTCGGTACCTTGGGGGAAAGTGACCACGTAATGCTGGAATTCGGGATTCTGGGGAAAGCCAAAGAAGAATATAGTCAAACATGGACCTTGGATTTCAGGAAAGCCGATTTTAGCAAGCTCAGGGAAATGATGGGTAGGATCCCGTGGCTAGATAGACTAAAGAAAAAAGGAGCCCAAGAAGCATGGGAGTTCATGAAGAACATATTACAAAAAGCGCAATCGCAAACAATTCCAAAGAGAAAGAAAAACGGAAGACATCGGAAAAAGCCAATGTGGCTACACGGAAGACTGGTGGAGGAGGTAAAAGTAAAAAAGAGCATGTATAAAGAATGGAAGGAAGGACGCATCACCAAGGAAGAGTACCGACGAGCGGCTCGGGCTTGCCGGAATAGTGTAAGGAAAGCTAAAACCCAGAATGAGCTGAGGCTGGCGAGGGAAGCGAGGAACAACAAAAAGGGGTTTTTTCAGGTATGTTCAAAGCAAGAGAAAGACCAAGGAAATGGTGGGACTGCTGCTCAGTGAGGATGGCAAAATGTTGACAGATAACAAGGAAAAGGCAAAACTGCTCAATGCCTATTTTGCCTCCGTTTTCTCCCAAAAAGGGAACAGTGTGCAACCTTGCATCGGTAGCAATCTCAGTAAGGGGTCGGGATTGCAGTTCAAGATTGATAAGGAGATAGTCAGAAAATACCTAGTTAACCTAAATGAGTTCAAATCTCCAGGGCCTGATGAACTGCATCCCAGAGTATTGAAGGAACTTGCGGATGTACTCTCGGAACCTCTTGCCATCATCTTTGAGAAATCCTGGAGAACGGGAGAGGTGCCGGAGGATTGGAGACAGGCAAACGTCGTCCCGCTCTTTGAAAAGGGTAAAAAAGAAGATCCGGGGAATTACAGGCCGGTCAGTCTGACTTCAATGCTGGGAAAGATATTAGAACAGAGAATAAAAGAGTCCATTGGCAACTATCTAGATGACAATGCTGTGATTAGTAGGAGCCAGCATGGGTTTGTCAAGAAAAAATCCTGTCAAACTAATCTCATCTCTTTTTTTGATCGGGTCACTAGCTTAGTAGATGGTGGAAATGCTGTAGATGTCATCTATCTAGATTTCAGCAAAGTGTTTGACAAAGTCCCCCACGACCTTTTGCTTAGCAAACTCGTCAAATGCAGAGTACATGGAAACACTGTCAGGTGGATTCACAACTGGTTGGAAAACCGTACTCAAAGAGTGGTTGTCGGTGGCTCTGCTTCGGACTAGAAGGAGGTTTCGAGTGGAGTGCCACAGGGTTCTGTCCTGGGGCTGATACTCTTCAACATTTTTATCAATGACTTAGATGATGGGGTGGAGGGAAGCCTTATGAAGTTTGCGGATGACACGAAACTGGGAGGGATAGCTAACACAATGGAAGACAGGAATAAAATCCAAAGGGACCTGGATAGACTAGAAAATTGGGCTGAAATTAATAAAATGACATTCAATAAAGACAAATGCAGGATTCTGCATTTAGGCCACAAAAACAAAATGCACGGGTACAGCATGGGAAATACCCGGCTTAGCAGTAGTGCATGTGAGAAGGACCCTGGAATCGTAGTGGATCGCAAGTTGAACATGACCCAGCAGTGTGATGCTGCGGCAAAAAAGGCAAATGTGGTTTTGGGCTGCATAAACAGAGCTATAGTTTCCAGGTCGAGGGAAGTAATAGTCCCACTATATTCTGCATTAGTCAGGCCTCATCTGGAATACTGCGTTCAGTTCTGGGCACCTTACTTTAAGAAAGATATAGATAAGTTAGAGCGGGTTCAGAAGAGGGCGACAAGGATGATAGCTGGTATGGAGAACAAGTCTTATGAGGAAAGGTTGAAGGAACTTGGCATGTTCAGTCTGGTAAAGAGAAGGCTGAGGGCGACATGATTATACTCTTTAAGTACCTGAAGGGCTGTCACATAGAGGAGGGTACAGATTTGTTCACTGCTGCCCCAGAGGGTAGGACTAGGTCTAATGGTTTTAAGTTGCAGGAGCGTAGATTCAGATTGGACATTAGAAGGAACTTCTTGACAGTAAGGGCAGTTCGGCAATGGAACCGACTTCCTAGGGAGGTGGTGGGATCCTCTTCGCTGGATGTCTTCAAGCAGAGGCTGGACAGCTATCTGCAGGAGATGCTCTAGCGGTGGATTTCCTGCTGTGAGCAGGGGGTTGGACTCGATGGCCTACAAGGCCCCTTCCAACTCTATGATTCTATGGTTCTATGACAGAGTGGAAGCCATGGCAGAAACCTCCCCAGCAGGGCCAGTTGGTGGAGGAGAATGAAGAACAGGAAGAAGAGGTGCCACACCACAGGGCAAATGACAGGCTTCTATGGGCAAATATCTGCTTAATCCCAACCCCCCACAGTCGGAATGAAGCTGATTTTTTTTCATCCACCCTAGCCTTCAGCCTGTCACTTGCCCAACCTCTTCTTTCTGTCCTCCCCTGAACTCTGGCCCTGTAACAAGGAGGCTTTGCAACAGCTGCCGTTCTATCCTTCCACCCGGGGAGGGCCCTTCTTTCCTTCCTCCTCCTCTTCCTTGATGCTGGGGGTGAGCAGGGCAAGACAGTTCAGATCAGTGGCAGGCAAATCCCATCCCTAGTTGAAACTCCTGGGTCAGGCAGGGGAACAGCAAAGGCTTCTTAGGATCTGCTTTAGGTAGCAAAAATCCAGGGGAAAGCAGGAAAAGTAGTGGAGCCCTGAAAAGGGCTTTTGGAGCAGCTTCAACAAGTAGGGACCTCTGCTGCAGCAGGCAGGGGTCCAGGGATAGAGAAGGAAAAGTAGGGGAGTCAGGCCCCTGAGTTCTGGCTGGGCTAAGTGATTCAGCTGGTGGCATCAGGCAGAGTGATATTCAGCTGAGTGGATATGGGGAACCAGAACCAGGGATGAAGCCAGTGATTTTGTAGTGGAACTGAGCATCCAAAATCCAGAATCCCCCAAAATATCTCTAGATGCAATTCCTCAATTTCTATACCTATTATGAGTTGTGTGGTCAGGGTGACGGACTTCCTTTCTTGGAAATAGGTGATAGCATTCACTCTTCAGCTAGCTTGATAAGATACAGATCTTAAGAATGCGCTCCTCTCCTGAGGGCCAAACTATTACAATTACTCTTGGGCTGCATTGATTGGATTGCCAAAGGCCATGTCCTATGCATAAGACTGGAGACATCCTCTTACTTGAGATGACAAATATTAACTCTTTCAAGCTACTTTTCCCATCAGTCTCAAGCACTCTCTTTGCAAAGTGTACCAAACTGAAGCCATTTTAAAAATCATCTAGGCAATACTGGGGTGGAGTGTCTCCCTGGTTTATAGGCTAGCCTACCAATGCTCTTATCCAAAGGCTTCTCACAGCTTGATGGGGAACATGAAGCAATATTATGGCTTTGCTGCAGAGAGAGGAAATAGCTGTAGATCTGGATTTTCATTTTGTGTTGATTTTATTGGGGCTGCCCATCATGTTTTATAGTTGCATTCATGTTATATTTTACACACTCATTCACTAAGATATACTTGAACTTTGTAGAGCACTGTTTCTGGAGGAGATGGAAAATTTTACAGTAAATTCTTTTGTCTCAAAGATCAGGAGAAAAAAAACACCCCAGGAACACTGCATACAATATTGATCTAGGAAGGAACACAGAGAGTCTATGTTAAGAAAATGAAGAAATAAATTAGGAAATAAATCAGTAAACTGGTTTTCTTTCTGTTTTGATTTATAAAAAAACCAGCAGGCCTATTTTCTGGGTTTTTAAAAAGATATACATCACATAAAGAAATAGCAGCTCGTCAGAGAAATGTACTCAGCGTGACTTTTGCTAATGCTATTGACCATGTGGAGTATGGCCAGCCAACCAGAGAAACATAAGCTATCTCTCATGACTTTTAAAAAACGAAGTCCTAGAAAACCATGTCATGTGAATATTGTGTGCTTTGAACTGGGCAATTAGACCAAAATTCTCAGTGAGGTGCCTGGACTATATCACTTTACTGCAAGTACTATTACTGAATGGTCCTCCATACAGATACACCGCACAGAAAATTAAATGGCAGCGAAAAAGATTCTTGCCTCATACCCAGTTTTTGATGGAGATACCTATTTGCCATAGTGGGTTTTCAGTGATATCAGCCCCTGACGAGTGCCGTCGTTTCACCACCTCATTGAGAACTAGACTATACTTCTCCCAAAGAGATGAGGTCGTTTTAATTTTCTTTTTAAGTTTTTCTCTTTAATAACTTAATTTTAAAGGTATGCCTTTCCCTGGAGACTCCATTCCATTCTCTACCTTCCACCCCTCCTCCGTTTTACATATATAGTGACACACTCTTCTGGGAAAAGATGTGGGAAGATGTGGCATAGATTCCTCTGAGAAATGTTGCTAGTCTTATCAAAATACTTTTTTCTTCCCTTGGAATTTCTCAGACTTTTGCCAAAACATGAACTTCAAATCTACCGTAAAACGTCACTTTAGAGAAACTCAGTGGCAACATAGGATTTGTGAACCAGGACCATCCCTAAGAAATTTACTGGACTAACTGAAATACTGTTCTTCCTTCAATTTTTTTTTCTGAATTATTTTGCCCAGGGAGAAACTCCACATTTGCCTGCAACATTTCTATAGATCCAGATTCAAGAATTCTAGCTATTTTTTGAAATTATTGTATATTCTATAAAGTGTTTACTTTTTAGACTACATCTTAAACACATTTACTAGGGAGTAAGCTTCACTGAATACAGTAAGATTTATCTCTGAGTAAGGATGAGCAGAATACACTGTTATGCTGCAAATAAATTCGTATCAAGAACAACAACAATAGTAATGATTATATACCTATCTTTATTAGCCCTTCAGATCCAATGGAGTCCAAGTTCAAATACATACTTGAATTAAGAAATGTCTTAATAAACTGATAATTATGTGCAGGGCCCTTTTGCTGAAATATTGCATCTTGCATCATGAGTTTCTCATCTTGCTTATATGAGAATGAATACAGACTTCCTGTCAATGCTCATTTTGCTACTGTTTTCCTTGTCAGCTGGGTTATTTTACTGTGTATTTTTTCCTCACAGATGTTGACAATTGCTGAACTGATTCCTTTTCTCTTTTAAATTGTTTCCCCCCCTTTTCTGCACTGCTTATGGCTCAGCAAAAAA
This sequence comes from Rhineura floridana, assembly GCF_030035675.1. NCBI lineage: Eukaryota > Metazoa > Chordata > Lepidosauria > Squamata > Rhineuridae > Rhineura > Rhineura floridana. The sequence continues at coordinate 11,465,496 of NC_084484.1, read as the reverse complement.
GAAGAAGCCATAAGGCACTCTCTTAATACGTTTAACCACCTGTGCACATAGCTCATCTTAACTTAGAAAAGGGCTCCAGAAAATACCTCTGTTTCTTCCTCATAAAATGGGCAGGAAAGGTAATAATTTAAATGTAACGTCACATTGACAAAATGTCACTCCCCTCAAATAACAAAAAATACATTTTCAACAAAACTCTTCTTCCCAAAACAGCACCCGAGGGATCAATATAGTAGTCACCCAATGTTGTTGTATGGAGTGAGCATACTTTCTTCCAGGAAAGTCCATTCCATTTCCACTGGCTTTCGAATTCCTGCCTCCCCCAACATTACAGCAGCATTCTGTAGCTACTGAACACGATCAGACTTCATAAGACAGTATGCTCCATAGTTGCTTGGAACATACAATTCAAACAAAAACATTCCTCTGATTGGAAATTAAGATAGAAATCTTAGCTAAAAGATGGAGCCTGGGTAGGGAACATTTAATCTAGTCTACTTGCTTCTGGCAAGAAGGGTTTAAGTGCCCTCAGGCCAGGCCAGTCACCAGAAGGCCATTGTAGGAAGAAAGGAGTCTAGTGTTTTGGAGATGTTAATGGGAGCACTCAGGAGTAAAGATGGATGCCCCTGAAGACTGCAATTGCTACCTTTGCAATTCTAAACACACTTACTAAGACCCAATAGTACTTACTTCTGAGTAGATATGGTTTGGTTTGTGCTGTTGGTAAAGCTTGACTAGGGATCCTCTGCAAAAATATCCATATCCCATTAGGGTTGGCAACACACTGACTGGAATACCCTGCCCCTACCTTTTAACATGGCTGCTCCAAACTTCTTTACAGATTTGACCCTTCATTTCAGAAAGAAGTTTGAGAAATGAGTAAGAGTAAGAAGATTCTCTACCCTTTTCTGTCTACCCTGAGGGCTGCTATAAACTCATTTTGACAGCCAACCCAATTCCAGTGAGTAATCATTGACAGAGAAAAAACTTACATGGTTTGGTCTACCTTCACAGACAGCAGCTTGGAAACAACAGCAATTGCAGCCGCACTTCCCAGTATGTGAATTCTCTTTTACCACTATTGGGCAAGAAACAAACTCATGCAACCAACTAGGTGCATCATCAGTGGGTTTAAGGGGGTTGAGCTGAGTGCATGGAACCACTGTTGTTGCTTCTATGGATGTAAGGGAGTGTTCAAGGTAAATGAAATGCAAATAGAAAAGCAAAAGACAGTGATGATTTCCTAAATGCAATACCATACCAACACAATAAGATTCCTATGAGTAAGGCAGAAAACTCAGCACCCCGCAACCAGTCAGGATTCCTAACCAAAAAAACAAACTAAAAAAAACCTGGCAGCCAGTCACCCAAGGTCACAGAAATCCCCATGCAGCACAGTCTGCCTTGACGGCTGAAGTCAGTGCAGAATGCTGTGGCACAATTGCTGACATGAGTGAGACCCTATCAGCACATAATACCTCTGCCTTGAAATCTGTAATTTTACAGAAGTTTTGGGGCGGGGTGGCTGACGTTTTGGTGTATATCTTGTGAATGTGACCACCTAGGAACTTAATTTTTTAAAAAATGAAAGATGGGAGTCTGGAGATTAAGGTGACTCAACTGGAGACCCAGAGAGGACCCCAAAAATCCAGAGTCTGTGGGCAAAAACTGGACACCTGGCAACTCTAGTCCAAATGCACAGAGAATGACTTCCCTATTAGTGTATGGAATTCTATAGATATTTTCCTATATGTATATTAGTGTAAGACTGTCGTCTAGGAGCTGCTAGGCCATTGTAGCAGCATTGGAGGGCGAGGAAAAGGGAAGCAGAGGAAAGAGACAAGGATGGAAGCAGATGGCCAGCCCAGGCAACCTGCAGAGATATAGTCAGGACAGAACAGGGTAGCTACCCAGCAAATATTCTGCTCTGCTGCCGCTGTTCACCTCACACTGTTGATGCCAATTTGGCCTCAGTATCATGAGCCCCATGGAATGTTCCTGGAGATAAGGAGCCAGCCCCTTCTCCTCCCCTCCACCCCTCTCTTTGCCCTAGCCACAGCCATATACATATCTTCTAGAGGAGAAGGATCTCAATGAGGTGCCACCCCTGCTGTTGCCCCAGACACTCAGACAATTGTGCCGGCATGCTCATCTGGCCCCCACTTTTCCAACTAGGAGGAGCATTCACATGTGCACACACTTCCCTTCTGTGACACCTTCCTCACAGAAATAGAAAGAGCCCGTCCCAACCTACTTAAGGGTTGTAAGGGGGGTTTAATTGCTTTGACAACGTCTTACCTTTGAGTAGTCATGCCTAGTTATGCTGTGTAGAGATGCAGAATCTTGTGTGACCTGTAAGCTGATCCATGAAGTGCTCTAAACTGAAGTTTTTCATAAAACACATTGGAGAAAAATACACCAGTGGGTCTGAATATGATTCCAGTGGGCTTGGCCAGGACACTCAGCACCATCAGAAGGTGTAGAGGAGGGAGGCAAAGGTGTCTGGGCAGCCTGGATGAACTGCGGAGGAACAGTCAGGCCAGGCCAGCTCCCCAGCAACTGTCTTGCTTTGCCACCACTGTCCATCACTTCAATCGTCCTTAATCTCTGCTGTTGAGGATGACGTCAGGAGAAGGGAGGAGAAGCTCCTCCATTCAACCTCTCCTGTTGAGATTTTGATAGGTGGGTGGGCATTCTGCCTGTGAATAATGTGATTCACAACATCACATGATTGACAGATGGATTGTGCCATCCACTAGTCCAAGTTGGCCCACCGGATGGGACTCAAAAAGGTTCCTCACCCCAGTACTAGGGATTAGTGTGAAGAGGAGTGGGGCTAGGGTGAGAGGTGGTGTGTGTGGGCAGGGTTGACAAGCAATGTGAGCAGGGGCCCAGCCCCTAGCTAATGTATACTTGTGCTGAAGAGTGGCTGGCATGATGGCATCACTGCCGCTTATCAGGATAGTGCCAGGATGGGTGGCAGCAAGGTTGGGGCTGTGTGGGTGCACTGGCGGAACCAGTCTGGCCCTCCATTTGGTGCACCTGACCTCATCGCTGCCCGGCAGCATCCTGGGAAGCAGTAGTGAGATCAGTGCCAGGAAGGTAGCTCCATGGGCTCCCACCATACTGGCCACTGCTGCTTGTGTTGGTAGAGCATGGGCAGGTACTGACAGGGCAATCCTACGCATGGCTACTGAGATGTAAGCACCACTGAATTGAATGAGACTTACTCCCAAATTAGCGTGTATAGGACTGAAGCCACAATGTGCCTGTCTTCACACTACTGTTGGTGTGGTAGTAATAATTTAGCTCAGGCCTGCATGACCTGTCAGCCAGCAAACTGAATGCAACCTTATTGGTGCTTCACAACCCATCTACTGAACATGATCAGTCTTCATAAGACTGTTCTGTGTCTCCTCCATTTAGGGTTGTTTTCTAAAGTGTTTTCATATATTTGCAGCCTTTAGGGTTTCCCAAGCCTAGTGGCTTTTTACACTTCCAGGCAAGTAGCAAATCAGAAGGTTTATTAAGCCCCAAGGCGATTATGACATATGGCTAATGGAGTCACAAACTGTGCAGAACTGATGAAACAGTTCTAGCATTTTTGCACTTTTCAGTGCAATATTTACTTTTTCACATAGTGGTTGAAGGCCTCCTATTTTTTGTTATTAGGGCCCCCACAACAGGCTGTGAAGCAGTCTCATCAAGATGGAACCCCCTACATACACAAAAGTGCATTGGTGTACTCCTAGTCACCATTTTTAAATTCCCTTGGTGTGCTTAAAGCATGGGTGAACATGTAAAATTTAGAGAAGCAAATCAAATTAAGGACATGACAAAGAGTGCAAAAACTGAACCGTGGACATACATTTCTTCATATGATTACTCTGCACTTGTTGACTTAACAGTTGGATGTGTGAACTGACTGTATTATGTTTAAGGGGATGTTGAGGAGATATGGAAGTCCTTGTCTGCAGAGTTTAGCATTCTCCGCTCCTGTTGCTAAGCATGTAGGAAGCAAGTTTGCTGGAATTACCCTTTGCAAGGAGCCAACAGGAAGGGTCAATCACATGTCTGGGTGTGAATTTTAAACATTGTGCCAGCACCCAATTAGCTCTGGCATTTTCCATCCTTGCTGGCCAACAATGTTTGTTGGGATGGTGGGAACTTACAGCTCTCCTCTACTGTTCCATGCAGCATAGGTTGTTTTTGGAGCTGCCAGCCAGTCCCACTCTTAAACATGGTGTGGGGTGCTTCAGCTACTCACTGGTTTCTTGGAGGTCTGGGAAGCATTCCCATCCCCACCCCAACAATTACAGTAGACTTACTAGTATAATGTGAGATTGCTCTGCCTCCCTCCCTTGCCCTATTTCCATCACTTTTTTGAGTTGGTTAGTTTATTTATTTAAAAGCATTTATATACCTCTTAATATTTCAAAAATCTCTAAGCTGTTGTTGAACGTGTTTGGAAGTTTAACAGCTTTTTCCCCCCTCAGAAATGTTGTGCTATTTTAGATTGCCATGCTGGTTTATTGTTTGTCACAGCCTGGGCCTAAGGAAGGTTGGGTTTGAATTCAGATATAAAGGCACCTGAATCAGGTTTCAGAATCTGAGTGGGTGGGCCTGTTTCCTGAAGGACTTAAATGGTTTCTTATGGATCATGGGTCTATTCTGCCTGCAGGATACATTTTATGATGATTCTTTGTTTTGAGTTGAGGACAGTACACACAACCATCTTCAGAGGTCATGGCAAAATTGTAACTGGATCCTCTGCATCCACATTTTTTTAGGTTGAACAGGAACTGCCACAGGCTCGGTTTCTGTTTTGAAAGCTGTCCAGGCAACTGGGGCTGAATGTGTTGATTATCTGCCTGTTGTTACTATTTACATAACTGATATTTGTCCATCTTTAATTCTCTGCAAAGTCCAAAATAAAGCTGTAGCTACTTTAACTTCCACAGCATGTTGTCTTTGTCTTCCTTTGGGCTCTGTCTTGCAAATGGCCGGATAGCAAAATTACACAGGCAATCAACACCTGATGTTACAGTCATCAACTGCAGTCATCAGTGACCATCCATGGGTCAGCATGCCCTATTACTTTGTATAGAAATGGAATATTCTAGCTAAGACTGATCTTCACAAGCAACAATATAAATTTGATTAACAATTCAGAGTTATCCTACCCTTAGCAATTAACATTAAGTATTTTTATCATGATTTCCTAAGACTGTGATTCTAGAAAAGATGCAGACTTTTGACAAGGAACCACTTGGCATTTGCTTCTCTCTCTCTGCTCTTATTTCATGCTCTTTTTTTGTTGCCTTGAAAATGGAAATGGACTGCCTTCAAGTCGATTCCGACTTATGGCGATCCTATGAATAGGGTTTTCATGGTAAGCGGTATTTAGAGGGGGTTTACCATTGCCTTCCTCTGAGGCTGAGAGGCAGTGACTGGCCCAAGGTCACCCAGTGAGCTTCGTGGCTGTGTGGGGTTCGAACCCTGGTCTCCCAGGTCATAGTCCAACACCTTGACCACTACACTACACTGGCTCTCTTTCTTGCCTTAGTTGTATTTTAATAATGGAATGCAATTCACTCTCTCCTCTTTTTTTATATGTTTGCTTCATAATTTGGATAACTTTATTTTTCTTTTCTAGAAGAATAATTCTAGCAATAGCCAATACTCACCAAAATGTAAATTCAGACCTGCTTGCAAATTGTCATTGTTGCCCTTGGCAGCACCTGCTCAATCTCCAAATGCAGCTTAATATGCATTCATGGCCATTCGTTTGACATAAAAAGACATAATTATTACAAGAGATGCAGTTGCAGTCTATTTGGTCAATGAACTATGAACTCATATACCATAAATTGCGACCAGAAAGACAAGGCTATCTCAAAAACGAGGGGGGTGGTGCTTTGTATTTTAAAGATACAGTATTTAAATATTTATTTGCTAAACCATTTTACATTTTATGTTTGTTTTACACAGTGTCTTGCAATGCTTCACAGAACACTGTGGTATAGTGGACAGAGCATTTGACCTGGAACATGGAGACATATGTTTAAATCACCAGTCAACTATGAAACTCAGGGCCAATCCAAGCTGACAGGGAACATTGCTTCAGCTTACCAGTACAGTGCAAGGGCAGGGGAGTAGCAAGGCCAAGGCTTCAGGAGTGCACCTGCGGGACTGATATTGTGACTCCAGAAGTCTCTGCTCTAATGCCTAATGCATCATTCACTTAGTTAAGATGAACTTTGGAAATTCTTGCTTATTAGCCTTTACTTAATGATTAAATTGTTCCCTATCTCTTGTAGGTAATTTCTCACCTACAGGAGTGGCCAGCATGGTGGGGCAGGGCCACACTGCCACCAACCCAACAGTGGCATTGCTGCCACTTACCAGGATGGGGCAGGGTGGTAGCAAGGCCAGGGCTGTGTGGACACACTGGCGGACCCAAACCGCTAGTGTTGCATAGTGGTTAGAGTGCCAGACTAGGACCTGAGAGATCAGGGTTCAAATCCTCATTCAAGCCATGAAGCTCACTGGGTGACTTTGGGCCAGTCATAATCTCCCAGCCTAACCTACCTCACAGGGTTGTTGTGAGGACAAAAATTAGAGGGTGGAGAACTATGTATCTCACCTTGATTTCGTTGGAGGAAAGGTGGGATTTAAATGTAATATAAAAATATTAGTAAATAAATCCAGCACTCTCACCAGGGTACTTGTGGTACCTCCCACGGGGTACCAACCTCACTGCCACCCCTCCATGTCAGTAAGTAGCAGCCCCACCACTGTCAGGAGGGTGGCAGCACAACACTGTGCCTCTATGCTAACCCCTCCTGCTCACCTAGGAATTCGCTGTACCTTTCGCCTCTGATTCTTAGGTCAGTGTTTTTTATCAGGCCAACATAGTTATTTGTTCACCTGCTTTATTCCTGTCTCAGGAAGAGCAAGCTGCTGAAAGGGGCTTAAGAGAGTGGAACATTGGTTAATAGCTTATATTGTTAATAATGCATGCTAACATGACAAAACAAACACATAGTAGAAAAGTTTTTGGAGCTTCAAAGCAGTTAGGAGTCACAGGTAAGGAATTCGTGCCTGACCTAAAACCTCAGATTTTGTTATGAACCTTTGTGGAAACTCATTGTTCAGAAAATGCTGACGTACAGATAGCAAAACTGGCCTTCAGAACAGTCCACCACTTGAGAGTGATGAGCCAAGAAATTTTTAAATTAGAGAAATCCATATGAGTTTAAGAGTAGACTCATTAAGGTTTAGACTCAGTTCAAAGAAAATTCCAGGAGCTTTCGCCACCTTGGCATCACACATGACTTCATCATGACACATGACTCAGATTCTCTTCCCAGATCTACAATCCCCAGAAATCTCTGGGAAGAGGAGTCTCCAAACAACTCTCAGTAGTACCTTCACAAACTACATTTCCCAGGATTTTTTGGGGGAAGACATGAATGTTTCAAGTGGAATAAATGTCTGGCATGGGTGTGATCGAGCCAAACAGTGGTTAGAACACTGGCAGCTGTTAGAACACTGACAGTTGGTTCTTACTGAGTATGCCTGTGCTATCATAGACTCCAGTGTTAAATCTCTTAAATTAATTAAAAATCAGCCATGTATTTTTTAAAGTTTAAAACTGCAAAAGATGAAAGTCAGAATATGGGGCAAAGTCAGTAATAGCTCTGTGAACATGACTGTTTTTTAATTAATTTCAACAAATTATGAGACCACTGATAGAAAAAATTCCAACGGGGTCTCAGTTTTCCCCCCTCTTGTTTTACACTTTGAACTCTAGATTCTATCTGAGTATTTTGTGTATTGCCATGAAAACTTAGAGGGGTTGTTAAGCAAGCATTTCGGAGTTCAAGACTATGGGTTTGTAAGATTTTAGTTTGAAATGAGTGTATGGGAAGCAGCAGAATGGCATAGGGGTGTTTTCAATTTAACATGGTGGAATGTGAAATCCATGCTGGCTATAGCATTCTATATGGCTATAGTATAGTATACTGTCGTGGCTGTATAATAGGCTCTCAGACTTTTCTCTGAACTACTTGGCCCAAAGGTATGTATGTTAGGATCAAGCCCAGTAAGGCAGTGACAATGGAGGCATCTCTCATTGGAATTAGAGACTTCACAGAGTAAGTCCCTTGAGGCCAAGAACCCGAGGCTCTGGTGCTAGCTGTGGACAAAATGTATTGTTAAGCTCTTTTCCTTTATTGTGGGCTGTTTTGCTAAACATTGAAATAGTCCAAAAAAATGTCAGGTATAAAGTGTTCTTAAGTATTGTAATTTGGAAGAGAATTATTGAGCTGAGTCTGTTACAAGAATAATCACAGGTGTGAGAGAGTGCATTGACTTGTTCCAGCTATACTTGTAATATGTAATTATATAAGCTTTTAATGATAATTATGGGAGGTAAGCATTCTAGGCTATGTGGGGGGAAAAACTCTTTCAAATAAGGCATTCTGTTTCCACTTTGGGATTTGTAACACAGTGCAGTTTCTGAACAAAGGATGTGATCCTGTCTGAAGAGAAATTAAGCTCCAACTCAAATGTGTGTTTATGTCCTTCATGAATATTGCTAATCTGCTGGCCACTTTTGAACTCAAACAAGAATGTATTCTGGAAGAATACATGCCATGGAGAGACTAAAAAAAATCCTATAAAAATAGGCTGCTTGGAGTTTACTAATGTACAAAGTGAAATAGCAGAATATTGTAATTTGCATTTCCATACATCACAATTACATGCTTAGTTTACGGGATAATTAAGGATAATATTTTGGAATTCTAATGAAGGACTTTTAGTATTTATTTATTTATTTAGGCACATTAGTACAAGCAGGCTATAAAACTGGTTTCTATATTATTTCATGTTCAGAGGCTATGTGCCTTTGATTATCAGATGCTGTGGACAATCTTGCTCCACACCCCATAACTTCCCGGGTCATGCGGCCTGGGCTGAATCCCTTGCTTCCATCTTAGAAGTGGGCACACGTGCATGCACAGCAGCAACAAGTTGACATGGTATGCTATGGGGTGGGGTGGTCAAGCACATTTAAGCCCATGCTGCCTTCCCCGCACCCTCTTTGATTTTGCAGCAGCAAGGGGCAAGGATTGGGGAGCCTTTTGGAGCTCCCAGTCAAAAGCTCTGCCTGCCCCGGACTAGCTGTGGCACATGCCTTTCTTTCTTGGGGCTCCTGGATGGGCGCCTGTTGTTTCCCCAGCTGCATTAGCATGGCAGTTTTCAGCCAGTAATCTGGCTCTGGGGGGCCTGTGTGACAGTTGCTTGGCTGGGAGGAAGCAATATTCTTCCTCTCTCCTTTAAATCACAGGCCTTTGTTAGGGGGCGAGGCATTGACCTCCCAGCTTGCGGCTCCCAGGGCCTTTCAAGACCATGGCCTAGGACTCTCCTCTGGGCCTGCTAGGCCTGTTTCAGGCCACGACTTAAACCTTCCATTAGGAGCCCACTGATGGGCCCACTTTGTAGGTCACTGTAGGGTGCATGTGGCTGGTTTGGGCCGCACATTTACCCCTGTTAGCCCCCCCTGTACTCGAGGCCTGTGAACAAGTATGACAATCTTCTCCAGTAGTGCCCACTGCAGGTGGGACTCCTTCCCCCACCATATCACCCCTCAAGTAGTTACTTCAGACCCTCTTGGTCTTATCAAGGAGGGTGACATCCCCTTCGGAAAACTTCTGCCCCCTTGGGCTTCCACCTGATGTCTGCCACAAAAGAAACAATTTGGAAGGGGAAGTATATGGATTTGTTCTCCCTTTTATACAGGGAACCAATTATGACAGACAAAGACAAGGGAGAGGATAAGGAACTGGATAAGCCCAGGAGGCGTTGGGTTGATTACATCTGGGCTAAATGGCTCCCAGCTTATTTGGCTTATGTTGGTGTGATATTGCATTAGCAGCCGCAGCATGGGCCAGTCCTTATTAAGTATTTGGACATTATCTATCACAGCTACTCTGAGTTTTTGGGGGCAGCCTGGCTCACATACAACAGGGTATTTTGTATGAGGGCAGCCTTTGACACCTCTCTCCCTGGGATAGGAAGGACTCTGACCTATGGCTGCAATTCATGTTGCATTCCTGGTTGGTGGCCAGGGACAGGACTGACAGTGGCCATCTCTTGGCTAGGCAGTCAGCATTGGCTCCTGCCAGCAGGCCTGTGGGACAGGGGGTTCAAATCCACCTGCTCTGCTGGGAGTTTAGCTCCTGTGGTTTCTGTGGTTGGAATCTGTGCTGATTTAGGCACAAGTGTGCAATATGTGGAGGCTCCAATGCCTGCACCAGCTGCCCCCAAAGGACAGTCATTCAGGGGAAGGTCCTGAGATGCTGCTGGCCCAAGGAAGTAGGGACCTGCTGGCAAAGCTCAAGGAAAAGGGCCCCAGTCCAGTTAAACTTCTGGAGCTTCAACACTTACTTGGATTTTACCCCTTAGTTCAAGATGCTCAATTCTTTTTGGAAGACTTCATTGTTGGTTTTCAGATTACCTACTCAGCCCCTAAGAGACTTATTATGTCCCGCAGTCTAAAGTCAGTAGTGGGCATGGACGCTGTTGTCCAAGACAAAATTGCCCTGTGGCTGTAGGGCACCTTCTGGCAATACAGCCACATGGGAACAGTCCATGCTCTTCCTGGAAACTGAAACAATTCTGGTCAGTACTGTAGTGGTAAATTGAGAAGTGCAGGGCCCCTTCATGACAGTCACAGCCATGCCACCCTTTTTTGCTGCTGGGTTGAGAATGAGATCCTTGTTAATGCCTTGTCCCACAACAATGGACATCCTTAGGAGTCAATAAGCCCGAAAGGGGGTAGTGTCAGTTACTTAAAATTTATTTATTTATTTATTTATTTCATTAAACTTATAGACTGCCCCATAGCCGAAGCTCTCTGGGCGGTTCACAAGAACAAGAACAACATTAGAAATACATAAACATATACAATATAAAACACAATTTAAAAGTACAAAATATTAAGAATTAAAACACTTCCAATATATATACAACATGGTTAAAATAATTAATTAAATTAAAATTAAAATGCCTGGGCAAAGAGGAAAGTTTTAACCTGGCGCCGAAAAGATAGTAACGTGGGCACCAGGCGAATCTCCTCTGGGAGGGTGTTCCACAATTCGGAAGCCACCAATGAAAAAGCCCTTTTTCGTGTTGCCGCCCTCCAAGCTTCCCTATGAGTAGGCACTCGGAGGAGGGTCTTCGATGTTGAGCGTAGTGTAGGGCAGTTTCATATCAGGGGAGGCGTTCCAACAGGTATTGTGGTCCTGTCCCGTGTAAGGCTTTGTAGGTTAAAACCAGCACTTTGAACCGGGCCCGGAAACATATAGGCAGCCAATATAAGGGTCTTCTAATTGGCTGACTCACCCCCTTTCATTCTGATTGGCTCCAATCGGCAGGAAAGGACAAGGAAATTTGTTAGAAGACTCTTCTCAGTGGCTAACATACTCCCCTTTCCATGCTAATTGGCTTGTAAGATGCTGGAGACATTGGGACCCTGCTCCCAAAAAAGTAAGGGGTCTAAGACCCCCTGAAACCCCAGATGACTACACACCTGATTCTGGTGTGGAAAGGAACTGCTGCATGTGCTACAGGCTTCAACATTACTTAGCAATGCAAGAAAGAACCACAGCATTTCAGTGGCTCCACCATTCCAAGCAGAGTTCAGAGGTCCTGCAGCTAGGGGAACACAAAGGTGGGTGTGACCACCATGTGAACACTCTCCTAGAATTTTATACAAAATACAAGTTGTGGCAAAAAGGATGCTTTTAGGTTAAAATAAAAATAAGTAATCATTGTATTTGTATTCTACTTTTCCATCTTAAGGGAAGCCCAAGACGGCTAACACTGCACAAAAACAAATACAAGAGCAAAAGGCAAACAATATGAAACATTATCTGATAATCCTTTTAATAATAAATTCAAAATCCATAAAACAGCATATCAATAAACATGGGGATGACAAGATAATCCACATTTTGGCCAAAAACTACCCACTCAAATCTCACTCCGGCAGCCAAATACAAAACTATTTTAATGTAATGTGAATGCATAGAGGCCCACCCTAGAGCAAGCAGAAGCCAAGAGAAGAATTATCCACAACCAATTAATATAGTAATAGCACAGGATAAAGGGCAACCATCCTTAGGAAGGCTCTTACATCAAACCTGCCCTCTCAAAGGTTAGTACGGAGGCAGACGAAAGGTGGGGCCAGTACACACTACTTTCATGCCAGACTGACCACTAGTGTGTGTTTGTGCTTATCAAGAAAGAGTAATATTTATTTATTTGGCAGACAACAGTGCCTCTCAAAGTGGTTTCCTACCGTAGACAGTTATGTAGTGGCAAATTCAGAAGTGCAGGGTGTCTTCATTATAGTCATACCACACCCCCTCACAGCCACACTCCCTCTTCCACTTTCCCTCATCTCCCTTGCTCTCTCTGTGATCTCACAAGTCCACACTCCACTACAACAGACATCCCTAAGAGCCAATCAGCATGAAAGGGGAGAGTGTGTGTTAGCTACTGAGAAGAGTCTTCTCAGCGGCTAACTCATCTTTCACTCTGATTGGCTCCAATCAGCACAGAAGGACAAGGACTCTTTTCAGTGGCTAACACACTCCCTTTTTATGCTGATTGGCTCATACTGAGTGACCTGGCTGTGGATGAGAAAATATACTCTAAAATAACTTAGAAGTTATGTGTTGATTATTAGGAAAGAAAAAGGGAGGCAAATATATTATGTCAATTGGATATGGAGATTAGAATTAGACAGTTCTAAGAGCAATTGGACAGTTGAAAGAGGGTTAGAAAACTGGATGACATTGTGCAGAACTTTACAAATCTGTATCTGTACAAAAATTAAAATTCAGAATTAAATGCATTTGTTGTTTATCCTGTGACCCTTGGACAAACGCAGTCCCCACATTATAGTTATTCTCAAAGTTAATAGTTTCCAGACCAACACCCATGTTGTGTTTGCATACTTGGAGGTAAAGGACAACAGAAAGAAATTCCTAAGTGGTAATAGTGGGATAATACCAGCAATAGACCACAATGTGAGGCATTATATGGATACGTTCCAGGCTTACAAGGTTTTGATTCACCAGACCAAATACAGCTCACAGGCCATTTCCTAAGGCCTCTCATTAGGTCAGTGATTCTCCTATTTTTGATGCCTTCCAGGGACCACAAAAACAGGGGGGTTACCAAGCACTTGATGGGCCACCCACAACACATGGCTAGTGAGGTGCTTCTAGCCTGGCGGATGACAAGTGATAGATCCCTCATATTGTATTTATATCTGGCATCAACCACTGGAATTTGAGGAAATATATAGTATAAGGAACAAGGAGCTAGACATAAAGACAAGCATCAGAAATGTAAAATTCCTTCACTGCATGCACCTGAAGGTATACAGTGCAGAAGAGGGTGGATACTTTTATGTGCCAGTTTAATGCCTGGCTCATTCATTCCAAGGGGGAATAGTTTCTTGCCAATGTCTAATGGTGTAATCATTGACACATAAAAATCTGACTGCTAGGTGACAAACTGCTCAGGGTATCTTAGCAAAGAGGTGCAACATGCCTGCCATTTTCTTTCACAGATCACTGCTGGCATTTAGGAGGAAGCCAGCAGCAGCAAGAATTATTGAGTTACTATTCAGTGTGCAATAAAAGGGTGTGTCAGGACGAATCACTAAACTTTGCTATTATATTATTTTGTCACCTTGGCCAAGCAAGCTAGGATTGGATTGAATTCAGACCCCAGAGTGAGATGACATTGGCCTAAGTAAGCACTAGGCAGGAGAACAGTGATGTTCCCCAGAAGGACAGCTAGAACAAAGCCCAGTGACACGTGTGGGGATTGACAGGAAAACAGGACACACAATGGGTCTCACAACTTCTGGAGATAGGACTGCTACCCAGGAATCAGATGATGGGTTGTGGGCATGTGTTTCTTGTGTAACCCCACATAAAGGGCTGGTTAGCAGAAGCAAAGTAAAGGAAGGACTAGGCTCAGGGCTGGTTTGAAGAGGAATTCATGGCATCTCCTTGTGTGTGTGTAGAATCCTCTGGCTTTTGTGTGTGGCTGGGATGCAGCCCAGTGTACACAGGTAACAGTCTTAACCACCTTTGCCTCTGGCCTGACCCACCACTGGTATGCAGCCCCCAAAGAGATGCCCACAAGGGAATACAGGCCTTGGGATAAAAAAAGGTTCCCCACCCCTGAGGTAGATGAAAAGGATCCAGGGTAACAATGAACCTTCATATCTCCATTCAGTGACCAAAGGAGAGACCTCTCCATGAGGCAAAATGTCTTACCCTTCCTTTGGTTTCCCGTATCCTCTGTCACAATCAGTTGTCCCTGGAGACAATTATTATCCTAACAGAAGGGAAGCAGGCATACAGAAGCGATGCTACCTCCTAAAGAAGAATCAGTTCTCACAACAACAACAGTTCCCTAAGACTACTTCTTGCCAGCCAGCTGCAGAAAGCCAAGACGTTTTCTCCAGCCAAATGCAAAGTTGTTGGCACAAACCCTTCCAGGCAGAATGTGGGACCAAGCCAGCCACCCCGCTATCAGGTACATGTGTGACTGGCATACCTAGCAGCCTGTGATTGTATTTTGACCAGCAATCATTGTTAGTGGACAAACCACAGGACAGCATGTGGCTCATGGCAATAATTATTCACACAAAATAATAATTAGTAGTACTTACATCTAACACTGGTAAACAGCTGGTTTGCTTTCAGATGCACTATTTCCAGGTTTACTTTGATGTGGCTGCTGGTTAGCATCATCATTAGAGCAGGCTCTGCCATATGCTTGCAATGAAATTATACCCTGTCTTCCCCTTGCCCTTGCAAGTCTGATCTTCAGGTAGGCCTTGCACTTTACAAAAGAGCAACATACGGATTTTTGTTGTTCAGCACACATTTGGCAATCTGCAGATTCTTGCTTTTTTCTCCCCCCACTGCCTTGGAGCACTCCCTGCTTTATCTCATGTAGGCAGAGTTCCAAGAGCTATATGCTTCATTCTGTGATCATTGTGTTGTCCACAGTCCCATCAGCTACAGCTAATTAATCTGTTCTGCAGTGCTCATAAAAAAAGAAAATAAGCCAGGCTTACCGAATTTTCTAAGCAGCCAGAGTGGAGGGTAGGGGGAGCAATGTTTGCCTTTCAAGTTCTTTTTTCTATTGTTACTTTTCTTTTGGCAAGTGTTTTCTTTTTCCTTTTCCTTTTTCTGCCTGCAACAATGCAGTCATCTTTCCCTCCTTCCCTTATAAAACAATTCCAGTCTCAAAGGTAATATTCATTTTGAAAACAAGTTAGCGGAAATTAAACTTCAGACTTTCTCAATCTGATGTGACATTTGGTTTCTACCATTGAGATGCATTTTGCCAGACATACAAATCTATTTTTTCTCAGAGACAAAAATTTGGCACAAACCACACAGACCACAAAGAAATACCAGGAACCTGGCTTTGCGAAGACTTAGAAGAGAGATTGAAGGATGTGGCCTGAATTCACATCCTTGTTCAGACAAAGGAGATGAGCACAACACACCTGGAAAAAGGAGAAGCTGGCTTGCATCTGGTGCTGCCATTTCAATGGGAAGCCATTGCTGAGATTAAAACATGCTTTTTTGCCCCCTTCATTATCCTATTCCCTTTGAAAACCAAATGATCAGGTGTGGCCAAACATGGCTCGCCTAGCAGACTTTACAGAATTCCCTTCAGGATCTCCAGCAGCTGATAAGAATGAGACATGTGATTTGCTAGGGCCATGAAATTTCAACATTTACTTCCAACCACTTTGTTCTTCAGACTCAAAGAAATAAGTTTATTCAGCCTGACTGGGATTAAGCCGTTCATTTCCTCTACCTCTCCATCCTCTCTTCCTCTGGTCATACATGATCTAAT